>NC_064640.1:640400936-640707974 GCF_023864345.2 Schistocerca serialis cubense
ATCGTCGAGGGGACACTGAATAGTGCACGGTACATCCAAACCGTCATCGAACCCATCGTTCTACCATTCCTAGACCGGCAAGGGAACTTGCTGTTCCAACAGGACAATGCACGTCCGCATGTATCCCGTGCCACCCAACGTGATCTAGAAGGTGTAAGTCAACTACCCTGGGCAGCAAGATCTCCGGATCTGTCCCCCATTGAGCATGTTTGGGACTGGATGAAGCGTCGTCTCACGCGGTCTGCACGTCCAGCACGAACGCTGGTCCAACTGAGGCGCCAGGTGGAAATGGCATGGCAAGCCGTTCCACGGGACTACATCCAGCATCTCTACGATCGTCTCCATGGGAGAATAGCAGCCTGCATTGCTGCGAAAGGTGGATATACACTGTACTAGTGCCGACATTGTGCATGCTCTGTTGCCTGTGTCTATGTGCCTGTGGTTCTGTCAGTGTGATCATGTGATGTATCTGACCCCAGGAATGTGTCAATAAAGTTTCCCCTTCCTGGGACAATGAATTCACGATGTTCTTATTTCAATTTCCAGGAGTGTATAATCCGTATAGCTTTTTTTCATTGTACAGAATATTATTCAATAGTATATGTCACGCAAAATTATTCAGAAGTTGGTATTTCTTCCATAGCAATTTCATTAATAAGTCAATCATTACACCAAATTTTCTTCAAATGTGAATTAAGTTTGTTACAGAACGCATTACACAATCGTCTTACTTGCTGTCCATTGTATCGATACTTGTGCTAGAATAGAATTCTGGATGATATTTGTCGTAGAAGCAACCGGAACATAAATTCGTAGAGCGCCACACACATTTAGTTGAAGCTAATGCTTTGCAGGCACGCTGATTAGTCAGAACCAATACCGGAGAACACAGCTCGTTTAAATTAAAAAATATTTTTCCCTCTTCAGCCAGCTTCGAAGTACAAGACGAGAATTTGATCATTCCTGTGAAATCAGGTGCACTAAACTGATGCAGAATTAAAGAATGTATTTTTGTGCATATTTCCTCGAAGCGCTACACCCGCTTGATGGAAACACGATTGATGTTACAGGTGTAACAGAAATGGGTAATTTTTCGATATCCATTTTGTGAGAAAGTGGAGTCCGGTGCATAAAGAACCACCAGCCAGCAACACAGAACAGGTCCTTCTACAACACACCTAAGACTCATCAGAAACCGTCATTAATTTTATTTTATTTTCACGTCAAGTTCCACAGGACCAAGTTGAGGAGCAAATCTCCAAGGTCATGGATCGTGTCAGTACATGAAATTGCAACATAAAAGTAATAACAGATAAAAATAAATGTTTATGAACCCGAAAAAGTCAGTCCATAAGTTTAAGTAAACGCAATAAGCAATACAACAAGAATCAGCTTAATTTTTCAAGGAACTCCTCGACAGAATAGAAGAAGTGACCCATGAGAAAACTCTTCAGTTTCGATTTGAAAGATCGTGGATTACCGCTAAGATTTTTCAATTCGAGTGGTAGCTTATTGAAAATGGATGCAGCAATATACTGCACACCTTTCTACATAAGAGCTAAGGAAGTCCAATCCAAATGCAGGTTTGATTTCTGCCGAGTATTAACTGAGTGAAAGCAGCTTATTCTTGGGAAAAAGCTAATACTGTTAACAAGAAATGACAGTAAGCAATATATATATATACATATATTTTGAGAGGCCAATGTCAAAATACCCAGACTCGTGAACAGGGGTCGACAAGAGGTTCAAAAAATGGTTCAAATGGCTCTGAGCACTATGGGACTCAACTGCTGAGGTCATTAGTCCCCTAGAACTTAGAACTAGTTAAACCTAACTAACCTAAGGACATCACAAACATCCATGCCCAAGGCAGGATTCGAACCTGCGACCGTAGCGGTCTTGCGGTTCCAGACTGCAGCGCCTTTAACCGCACGGCCACTTCGGCCGGCAAGAGGTTCATGAACTTACACCACTTATTGCCCGAACTGCCCGTTTCTGACCCAGAAATATCCTTTTAGAACAGGTAGAGTTACCCCAAAATATAACACCATACGACATAAGCGAATGAAAATAAGCGTAGTAGACTAATTTTCGTGTCTAACGATCACTCACTTCAGATACCGTTCGAATAGTAAAAATGGCTGTATTAAGTCTTTGAACAAGCTCCTGAACGTGGGCTTTCCACGACAGCTTACTAGCTATCTGAACACCTAGAAATTTGAACTGTTCAGTTTCACTAATCATATGCCCACTCTGTGAAATTAAAACGTCACGTTTTGTTGAATTGTGTGTTAGAAACTATAAAAACTGAGTCTTGCTGTGATTTAGCGTTAGTTTATTTTCTGCAAGCCATGAACTTCTGTCATGAACTGCAGTATTTGAAAACCAGCCAATGTTGCACACAAAATCCTTTACTACCAAGCTAGTGTTTTCAGCAAAGAGAATTGTTTTAGAGTTACCCATAATACTAGAGGGCATATCATTTATATAAATAAGGAACAGGAGGGTCCCCAACACTGATCCCTGTGGCACCCCCCACTTGACTGTAGCCCACTCAGACTCCACATCACAGCAATTCTCAACATTGTGAATAATGACCTTTTGCCGTCTGATGCTAAAGTAAGAGGTGAACCAATTGTGAGCTACTCCCGGTATTCCATAGTGGTCCAACTTCTGGAGCAATATTTTGTGATCAACACAATCAGATGCATTAGTGGAATAAAAAAATATGCCCAGCGTTCGAAACCTTTTGTTTAACCCAGCCAGTACCTCACAGAGAAAAGAGAATACAGAATTTTCAGTTGTTAAACGACTTCTAAAGCCGAACTGTACATCTGATAGCAAATCATGTGATATAAAATGATCAATTATCCTTACATACACAGCCTTTGCAATAGCTTTAGCAAACACTGATGGCATAGAAATAGGTCAAAAATTATCTAAATTATCCCTTTCTCCATTTTTACAAAGCGGCTTTACTACTGAGTACTTTAATCGTTCAGAAAACTGACCATTCCTAAAGGAAAAATTACAATTATGGCTAAATACAGGGCTAACATGTGCAGCACAGTAGTTTAATATTCAGCTAGGCACTACATCATAACCATAAGAGTCCTTAGTCTTCAGTGATTTAATTATTGACTCAATATCCCACTTGTCTGTATCACAGACGAGTATTTCAGACATCAATTTCAGAAAGGCATTTGCCAAGAAAGTTATACTATTCCCTGTAGAAACTAAATTCTTATTTAATTAACCAGCAATGCTCAGAAAATGATTGTTAAATACTGTTCATATATCTGATTTATCAGTAAAAGAAATATTTTTACTATTTTTACTGCGAACTGATTTTACATCGTTGATCTTATGCTGCTGACCAGTCATTTCATTCACAACTGGTCATATGGTTATCATTTTATCCTGTGAATTAGCCATTTTATTTGCATACCACATACTCATTGCCTTCGTAATAACATTTTTAAGCTCCTTACAATACTGTTTGTAATGGGCTACTGTAGTGTGATTGTGACTACTTCTGGCATTTTGATTCAATTCCCTCTTTGTTCTACATGAGAACCTTATCCCATTAGTCAGCCGCCCGGGCTGCCTCTGAGTGCTAGTACCCCGTTCAGAACGTTCTAATGGAAAACAACACTCAAAGAGCACGAGAAATGTGTTAAGAAAAACATTATATTTATCATCTATGTTATCGTCACTATAAACATCCTGCCACTCTCGTTCCTTGACAAGGTTTAAAAAACTCTCTATTGCTGTTGGATTAACTTTCCTACATACTTTGTAATTAAATGTGACGTTTGTTTGAGTACTAAAGCCTTTTACTGTTAAAATTTGTGCATCATGGTCTGAGAGGCCATTCACCCTTTTACTAACAGAATGCCCATCTAGTAATGAAAAATGAATAAAAATATTGTCTATGGCTGTGCTACTGTTCCCCTGCACCCTGGTTGGAAAAAAGACAGTCTGCATCAGATCATATGATAGATCTCTTGGTCCCTTTGTGGGATGAAAGAAAAAAATACTTAAAACTGCTCATCCTACGCGTTTCGATGTTTTAAACTGAGGAAGCATCAACTGGCTTGCGATTTTTTTTTCCATTTTATGTACAAAAAGAAGTGAAACTTGCATGGCAGAAAGTTACAAGCCTTTTATTTAGATACAGGCACTGTTGCTATGTACGGAGAAGATGATAATAATGATAATAATAATAAGAATAATAATAAAATAGTACCTTTTTATTAGATATATAACACCTGTAACGAGAGGCTGAGCTTCTGTCAACTCTTGGAACAAATCTGCAGCATAAATCGTATAGTGACCAGTACACAGAATGATGATTATTATGTTTATCATTTTTTCCTCCGTCATTCTAAATGAACTTAAGTAGCTATTGGCAAGCTTTTTATTTTATAATACCATGTAAGAGTGAAAGTAAGAAACATCCACGCGTTGTTGCCAAAAGAAAGCGTAGTTACAGGCTCACCTAAAAGGTGACGGAAAAAAGCCGCCACACCAAGAAGTTGTGCAACATAAAGTTCATAGGCGTGTTTATACATCTGAAAGATCATGTCTATTTAAATTTCACGCAGTTGCGTAAGAGTGGCGCTAGTAGAGGAATTATCAGGATTAAAATTTTGTTTGCCTTAAATACGCTTTGTAACGGTCCTGAGAGTTAGTTACCTTTCAGACTGGACGTAGTGACCTGATGTTAGACAAGAATGCCTTTAAGGCGACAAAGACGCCATTATTAACATCTCACTGAGTGAACGAGATCGAGTAACTACGGCTACGTGAAGCTGGAGGTTCCTTCTGCAGTACTTCAGAAAGACTTAGCAGGAATGTAGCCACTGTACATGACTGCTAGCACGGTGGTCAGGAGAATGTACGGTCGCAAAAAAGACCGGGTTCTGGACGGCCACGTGGCATGACCGAGAGGGAAGACAATCGTGTTGGGGGTATGACCCTGGCGCATCGCACTGCGTCTGCAGCAGCAATTTTAGCAGGAGTTGGCACCACAGTGACACAACGAATTGTTACAAATCGGTTACTTCAAGGACAGCTCCGAGTCAGACGCCATATATCGTTCATTCACTTACCCCAAACCACGTCCATTTGCGACTTCAGTGGCGACTAGCGAGAGCTCATTGGAGGGCAGGGTGGAGGTCTCTTGTGCTCTGTGATGAAAGATGTTTCTGCTTCTTGGCCAATGATGGCCATGTGTTGGTTAGAACGAGGCAGTCGAGGGCCTGTAACCAACTTCTCTACGTGCTAGACACACTGGACCTACACCTGGAGTTATTGTCTCGGTTGCGATCTCGTATGTCAGTGGGAACACTCTTGTGATTCCCACACACCCTGACTGCAAATTTATACGACAGTCTGGTGACTAGACCTGTTGTACTGCCATTCATAAATAGCATTCCAGGGGATATTTTTCAAGAGGATAACGCTCGCCAACATACCGCTCTTGTAACCCAACATGCCTTACAGACGTGTCGACATGTCGCCTCGGCTTGCTCGATCACTAGATCTTTCTCCAGTCGAGCACGTATAGGACATCATCGGACGACAACTCCGCAGTCATCCACAACCAGCTATAATTGTCCCTGTATTGACCGACCAAATGCTATAGGCATGGAACTCCATCCCACAAACTAGCATTCGGCACTTATACAACGCAATGCATGCACGTTAGCTTACTTGTATTGAACATTCTGGTGGTTACACCGGTTATTAATGTAGCAGCATTTCGCATTTGCGACGGCTTATCTCGCTCTTACATTAACCTGCAATCTTGGAATGTTAATTACTTACATATGTTACCTAGGCAAATCTATTCCCAAAATTTCATTACTCTACATTAATTAATTTTTGGTGTTGCGACTTTTTCGCGTCAGTGTAATTATAATTTACCTTAAAATGTATTTCACTGTACTTTAAGTTTTACTTCCCCTTACATGCTAAGAAATGAGTGTACTTTTCTCATTCTGATATCGTATTTTATCTTGTTAGCGATTTTTCAGTGGACATTGGCATACCTGGATTATCTATGTTGGGAACTGTATCTGTTTTGAAATATTCAATCATTTATGACTGGTAGGTTTTTTAATATACCTTTTCGTAAATTCGGGCAATTACATTCGTAAATTTAATTTTTATTGTTTTCTCCAAGCATTTATACTAACGGAATGTAGGATACACTATGCAGTAAATTGTGATTGGTGATTCTTTCTGCTGTCGACAGCATTTCCTATCATTACAATGTTACCTTAGGAGGAAACTCGTGTAGGCCTTTTGCCTGTGAATTATTTGAGCCTTTCTTTGTGTATTCCTATTTCAACTCTTGTCGTATATGGGAATGGTTCATATTTATTGAGTTAGTTAAGTGTTCTCTATTTAAATAATGCTACATTTATCTTTTTATCCTCTCGCATTACTTCAACCAGAAGTTTCTAAATATAAATTCTTGTACGGTGTACAAAACGTTTCCCAAACAGATCTTTTCCAGCTCGCCATTTAATTTAAGTTTGGTGTTTATCAAGCGTCTTACGCCATTGGCGAAGAGATGAATGATTTGGTACCAGTAGTATTTACCTCTTTCTTTGCTTAACTCAATGTTAATTAAAGGAAACTAAGGCTATTTACCCATCTAGTGTCGTAATTATTCTTTCATATCTGTAAATAATTGTTTAGAACGAACGTGGAAGTGAAAACTTGGCACGGATTTGTTTAAGGAGCGTCTCGGTTTTTTGTCTTTAAGTGGTTTTATGAAATCAAGGACAAATCTAAAATTTATTAGACTGATAGAAATCTGAATCTTGATTCTCTTGAAAACGAGGCTAGTGTATAAAACTCTGATCTCAAGAACGACACATCGTTTCTCTGCAGGGATGAAGTGTGATCTTTAGAAGCACAACGTGCATTTTAGGACACAGGCATATGAAACTTGAGCGGTGGCAGAGAATTTACTGTCCCGAGTGAGTCAGATGAGTGGAACGATGGTTTAAAATTTGGTTTGATGAAATGTTGACAGAAAACAGTACTTTAAGCTACTAGATATATTTTTATAAGTGAAGACTGCTTACAGAATTTAAATACCAAATTAGTACTGGGACAATTGGTGTTGGAAGTAAGTTATTTTCTAAGTCATTTTTTCCCAATATGTGCTAAAATTCAAAACAGCACTCTTTAACTTAAGTTCTACTTATAGAAAGAAATAGCTGAACACGATATGCGAGAAAGAGTTGAAGCTTTGGAAGAACTTCAGTCCGAACGATTTGACATGATATGAAAAATAAGTCGTTGCCGTATCGAAGAAGCTTTGAGTAGAAGGCAGGGACAGAAGCGAGATGTTAATCAGTAAGTCTTAAGTCTATGCATTTCTGAATATCTACACCTGGGTACATAGAGCAATATTTCTACCGTGCACTCAAATATAAGCCTAGTGTCCTAACCACTATGCCACCTCGCCCGGTCTACACATTTTCATGGTAAAGACGCGACCGTAACTAGAGCAGGAAAGAAGGCAACAGCATTTTAGTTGTAGACGCTAATCTACGTCATTCAAGATACGGTACGTGTGATTTGTCTGCTTTAAAACGAGTTGCCAAGAAGAAAATCTGGGCTTAAGGAGCGAAAATCAAAATAATCGGCACCTTCTGAGAGACATAATTAACATAGTAATAAATTGCGAATTTTTTAAACCTAATATTTAACACATTCTGTACCTGAAATCGCATCCCCCAACGAAAGAGGAGAAGAGAAAATGATCAAGTCCTACAAAAATAACAAAGCACCTGGGAAGGATTCCAGAATCGCACAACTTCTGAAACATTTGCATAACAAAGGTGTGGAGAACCTGACTCAAATTGTCTGAAATATTTCGCTAATTGACAAGATTCCATAAGACATCTCTGATCCACCCACTGCGCAACGAAGGTGATAAGACCGTTGTGAGCAATAAGAGGCATTTCTCTTCGACAGGTTACCTAATGTAACGTGTGCAAACTGGGCATGGGTGACTGCTTCTCTGGTGGAAGTGGAAATCAGGTGCAGAAGAAGAAGGCAGCCAGTGGTGACCAAATAAATAATTGGCGTCTAAGCCTAACAGGCGTAGATAGAGCACCCACGGGAGGCTGGTAGCAGTGGCGGTTAGTGAGCCCAGGCCGAGGCAAGTTGGCGTTGATATGCCGGTGTCAGCACTTTCCGTCAGTACAGCTCGGCAGCAACCTTGCTAGTAGCACATCGTTATGTCTCAGTGGTGAGTCAGGTGGCATCACCTCCCCTCTCATAACTGCGGTTGGAACTAGCCCCAGCAGCAGTTGGCAGTAGCCCATCATCAGACCTGGAACTGGTGGCTAGAGGGCTGTGGCTGTTGCTGTTAGACGCTCATTGCCATGCTGCTGAGACGAGTTAAGCTCGACCCACGGCCCATCCAGGCTGTGGATGGACCCCCGCCCCCCGACTGACACTCCCGCAAGAACGTTGATGGCCACATGGTAGCAGCCGACATACAGCGTACGTCGATTCGAAGCCCAGTTGTCTCAAATTGTCTAGCCTGGCTGGATGTCCAGCTTTCATGCACGAGAAGAAAATCTTTTTGCGGCTGAGGTCACATGCGTGGCCTGCCAAGCGCCTCAGAAACGTCTCGAAACGCCGGTTGTTGGCCTAAATATCCAGGTAACGGTTGGAAAGCCATTTAGCATTGCATGAATGCGAAGCCAGTGAGTGTTGGAAGCGCCTGAATTTCAACGTCTGGCCCTGGATTGAGGCTAACCCGCCAGGTTGGCCGAGCGCTAATGCGCTGCTTCCTGGACTCGGTAGGCGCACCGACCCCGGTTCGAATCCGCCCGGCGGATTACCGGCATCGGTCGGTGTGCCGGCCAGCCTGGATGTGGTTTTTAGGCGGTTTTCCACATCCCGCTAGGTGAATACCGGGCTGGTCCCCACGTTCCGCCTCAGTTATACGACTCGCAGACATCTGAACACGTTCGCACTATTCCATGAATTACTCTAGTCGCAGACCGCAGGGGTACACTAATTCCGTCCTGAGGGGTACGGGGTGGCGGCAGGAAAGGTATCCGGCCACCCCTTTACACTAACCTTGCCAAATCCGTTCCTAACAATGCCGACCCTGCGTTAGCGCGGGACATGGCACCAGTGAAAGAAGAAAGAAAGTCCTGGATTGAACCTGTAGCGCACCCTACAAAATCTAACAGGAGCATTGTGATCTAGGGTAGAAAAACTACTCAACCCTCAGACTAGTAAATATCGATGTGGCTTAGAAAAAATAGATCTTCTCAGAGCAGGTTCTCAATTTAAGTACAGGGGCTCGCTGTTCAAAAACCAGTGCATTAGCATTGCTATCATGGTTTTGTTCTTTTTCTGACGTCCACAGCCATCAGCGAACAAACGAACCTTTTTGATACTGTCGACATTAGATTCGCGCGATGTGTGGTACTCAGCAGACGCTGTCTGGTTTTGACCCCTTTGTGTAGTCGCTCTTAAGCCACACATACGAGTAGACATTTTCCGGGGGCTGGAGAGCATGATAATTGCCGATGAAAATTGTGAAATTATACAGGTACATCTACCTTGAAAAATAAGTAGCTTGATCAGGCAATTTTGGAAGAGGCGCGTTCTTTTGGCAGTCATAGCTGATACGGAATACTACTTCTTCGTCTTCTTACATTTCATAAAAAAACAGCGGCTATTTTTCTTATGAACGACGAGCTCCGCTTTTAGATTTTTTCTTGTGACTCGGATCCTTTTCTACACTTATTCGAGACTCCAAACTTACACAGGTAAAACACTTGTCTACAGCAGGTGAACCAAATCCAATGTTAAAATGTTTACTGAAAATGCTTCTGTAAAAGGCGTAAAGTACACGTGTTTCAGGATAAGCATCGTTGTACACTCCCACATTTTATTGATTGAAAGATCTGAGCTCAGATATTCGCTATCACGATTCTTTGCGCTGCAGCACTGTTTTCCAGCGGTTTAAAACATTTAATGTGGTTGATCACCTTTTCATTTCTATCGGCGTATTTTTCAGCTTTTCAGTCGCCAACTCTTGTTTCTTTTGGGCTCACCGAAGAGGGTACTGATTTCACACACAACTGATGTACCCTATCTCTTCCGACTTGCAGAATACCCAGAGACCCATTACGGCAAAATGGAAGTTTTTTCCGCATTGCTTTCACTTCTTCTTTGAAGAAATAACTTACTTTAAACTGTGCTTTTAGTTCCTTCCGCTTAACGTTTTGAGGATGACTCAGTGGTGTGTTGACGGATGATATTGTTCTGGTAATCTAAGAGATTCTCCTAATAGAAAACCTAGTGATTTCGCTTGACGTCCTGAAAATTCAGCTCCGAGTACCTAAAGCCCTTTCCGTTTTTTAGGTGGGTGGAAGTCGGCCTAGACGGAAACCCTTTTGAGGAGTACGTTTTAGGTTGTGTGTGGTATATGTTGCACAAAATAAACTTTGTGAAAGACGGATTTAACTATTTTCCTTTCAGTTGCAATAACTTACGTTCTCTCTTTTTTTTTTTTTTTCAACATGTTGTCTCCTATCTTGAGGCTTTGACTTCCGTTTGCGACCTCGAGCAGACTCCTTAACACGATTTGAGGTTGGTGTGTTACGGGGGCCGATTACGTCGGCATTGGTGGTCTGAATAGCCACAACCTCTGTGTCTGCCCTCATTGACCTCTTCCAAGCTATTTTCACTCACATCCATAATCAAAATGTGATAAAATCACATAAAACAGCACTACTCATCACAAAAACGATTGTAATGTTTCGACTTCCAAAAGCAAACAATACAAAGAAGTCTCGACAAGGCTGTAAAAACAGTGGCGCCAACCTTTGTATAAAACCACCGACTAAGAGTATTGAAAAGATTTATTTCGCGTGTTATTTAATTTCAGTGACAACGTTGGTAACTAATACACATTATAGCAGGCTTAGCAGTCGCACACCATGCAGCGTCCATGTTGCTAGTGTATTATAGCAGGTCTTACAACCGTTTGACATTTTAGCAGTTTTGCGTCCGTCCGTTCTTTGCATTTAGCATCTTTTGCAACTGGACGACTCATATGTGTACATGAAGAATAAGAATGTAGAACGTTACAACGTTTGTTTTATTTAAAAATCTTTAAGAGTTTTCACATAAAGCTTCGGAGGCATTACTTCTCACAACGTCTCGTCGATGACGATCTGCAGCACAGTTGACGAATGAGAATGGCTATAAGATCTTTGTGAGACATAATCACAAACATAAAAGAGCGGGTGATACAACTGGCATAAGTTATGGCTCTGAGCTCTGTGGGACTTAACATCTGTGGTCATCAGTCCCCTAGAACTTAGAACTACTTAAACTTAACTAACCTAAGGACATCACACACATCCATGCCCGAGGCAGGATTCGAACCTGCGACCGTAGCAGTCGCACGGTTCCGGACTGCGCGCGTAGAACCGCCAGACCACCGCGGCCGGCTGGCATAAGTTAGTTTTCCGAATGAGAAACTCGGGATGCACTCATGTCCAGAAGAACACAGAACGCCTTGAACGACTAAAGATAGGACGTTGATATTCGCAGCACATGTACATTAGTATGTTCTGCAGAAATGGTTAGCATTTGAACCCATGTCGGCCCGCGGGTTCAAGGTCAACATCGATATCGAGGTGCAACAACACATACCGGTAAAATGTTCCTGCGGCTCTCACTTTCGCTATAAACCGAAGGTCCTGAATCAGTGTGACTGGAGCAGACTTGCTGGATGCGTCTCATACGTATACGATACAGGCTGCGTCGCATACGTATGCGCGGATCGTACCGTCAAGCCAGTGAATTTGGAAGAGGGCACATTATTGGCACGAGAGAATATGATGCATCCATCCGGGAAATTGCTGCTCGTGTGGGACGAAGTGTTTCGGCAGTGCAACAAGTGTGTGAAGAATGATTCACGGAATGCCGTAGAACACGATGAGATGGGTCAGGTCGCATCACCCAGACCACACCACGAGAAGATCGACCCATCATCGAATGGCGTTACGGGACACATCTGCGTCCTCTTCGGCTTTGGACTTATTACGGCATGGGTTAGGTGCGTGTCGTCCACTTCTCCGCCTACCTTTGACTAATGTGTATAAATATTTTAGACAGCGACCGCTACGGTCGCAGGTTCGAATCCTGCCTCGGGCATGGATGTGTGTGCTGTCCTTAGGTTAGTTAGGTTTAAATAGTTCTAAGTTCTAGGGGACTGATGACCTCAGAAGTTAAGTCCCATAGTGCTCAGAGCCATTTTTTGCAGACAGTGGGAGCGGCATCACAGTGACTGCATTCGCACAAGACATACACCGCCAACTCAATGCCTTATGGTCAGGAGTGCTATTGGTTACAACCATAAATCACAGATGGTGCGTGTCCAGGGCACTGTGATCAGTGTGACCTACGTGAATGACATCCTACGACATGTAGCCATAACATTTCTGCACAACACCCCTGACACCATTTTTCAGCAAGACAATGCACTACCAAGTGTTGCTGTATGCACACGTGCCTTCTTGGTCTCACATGATGTCAGCCTTTTATCCTGTCCAGCCAGATCACCGGACTTGTCGCCAATCGAAAATGTGTGGGATATGGTGAAACGAGGGGTGTAGCGCTGTGACCCAAGCCAGTCACCACAGATGAACTTTGGGAATAGGTGGATGCAGCATGGATGGCTATACCACAGGACGCCATTCCTGCCTTATATGCGTCAATGTCATCACGCATGGAACAAGTTATCAGGACCCATGTGGGACCCTATGTCCACTAGACAACAGGACACATGCTGAACAAAGGTGACTGAAACGCTAATCATTTCTGCAGAATATACTAATTTACATGTCATGTGAAGATGGAAGTCCTATCTCTAGTCGTTCAAGGTATTCTGTTTTTTCTGAACATGAGTGTACTTAAAAATCCGCGCTTCTTATTTAGGTTACAAATAATTTTAAATGTTTCCGAACAGAAAGACAGGAACATCGTACATAAACTATGAAAGCAGAAATTGATGACAATGATAATAGCAATACCACTGCCACCCATATTATAAACCTACAACATGTTTTCTATCCTACACCAAAAGTGAATCTTTTGGTGATAACCCACATACTTATTATAGAAGGATACGTGACTGCAAAAAAGCTACGTGAAGCTAAACAAGATCTCTGCACACCAGTTGTTTCAAATGGCTCTGAGCACTATGGTACTTAACATCTGTGGTCATCAGTCCCCTAGAACTTAGAACTACTTAAACCTAACTTACCTAAGGACATCACACACATCCATGCCCGAGGCAGGATTCGAACCTGCGACCGTAGCGGTCACGCGGTTCCAGACTGAAGCGCCTTTAACCGCACGGCCACACCGGCCGGCGCACACCAGTCAAATGGCGACAAGTATAATACCACACACACATCCTCCGAATGAATAATATACTGAAGGGGGGATACCTGGACGTAGAAAGTAGCTATCGACTAATCTACGATTCGAAAAGCTCAGAAAAGAAAAAGAATAACTGGCGTTAGTGAGTTTTTCAGTTGCAGGTGTTATATTCTATCTTAAGGAGACATTTTTCATATCTGGTTCATTTACACGGAACTTGATACTTGTATTTATCGACGTTTCCTAATGGAGTCCACACTCCTTCCCACGAATAAATGCTTGGCATCCAATTCATACAGTCCACTGCCACACACTTCATTATCCACAACCCTCGCAGTAATAAGTTCTGACATTACACATTATCTTGCTCATGCACTTCTCGAAAGAACAGCAGGAGGAATTTTAACCAATAGCTCTTCTGCAGCATAAGTGCTGGAAAAATCCCTTTCTAACTATCAACGTTGGCCCACTAATGGTAGCCACAGTAGTTTTAGTCAATAACCTCCTTCCTCGGCATAAGCGCGTGAATGCTTCTCTTCCTGAAAACTTCTCCTTATAAGAGAAGGGAACTCTGGTCTCTGACAGTGCTCAGTCCACAGAGAACAGCGCCAGAATATGAAGAAGATCCCAACAGAGGGGTCGAAACGCCGATTGTTTGAAGGTATATGGCGTGACCTAACCAAGCAGAAGATCTTAACTGTAATAATCACTATCTCCTGCTAAGGCATGAAACACCTGTAACAACACAACCATCCGAAAATTAAACACAGCTGCCACACTGCAGCACGTGCACAAAAGCAGAAACCGAAATAAAAGCAGTGGTACTACTAGATTTCTGTCATCTGACAGCGTGTTCGACATCATACGATGTCCGCTACCAACAGCTCCTTCGGTGACCAGTAAGAGGCACCTGTGCTCTGGCTACTGACGTCAAGCACGGCCGCCAGGCCTCTACAAGACACTTCAAATCGTGCTGTGCCGAAGTCTCCATTATTCGGACATCATACTTTCGTGACCTCGCAGTTTATTGGATTTCAAATGGACTACATTTTGGATTGCTTTTCAGCGCATACATATTTTCTGTATAATAAAGTGTGTATTGCACTTTAGCAGGTGTAATACATACTACATAGATCGCGATAAAACTGGCAGGGTCGACGTTCATGGTATTTTTGACATCACTGACAACGCTGTTAACCTAAACAGTATGAGCATCAATACCATCACCAACACAGCACGAATTCCACATCAAGATTCATAAATCTGAATGTTTAATTAAAAATGCTTTCATGCATGACGATCTTACTATCTTATCAATATTTGACCAATATAGAAACTCATAAACCGGTGATATTGAAATTAGCTCTCCCAGTATTGACAAAAACTAAAAGTAATCAGGGAACGAAAATGGAGAAAGTATTCAACGTTTAGTCTGCGGTGTCTTCGTTAAAAGACAGAGCAGAAGCTAGGATAAGACGAGTAAGATAATGGAAACATAGCGCGTCATTTTCAGAAGACCCGTACTGTTAGTTACCTCAGACAATTTGGATGATCTGCGGTGAACCAAAATCAAGATGGCCGGATGTTGACATGAACTCTGTCGGAGCGGGCTGTGAGACCAGTGCCTCAGTCACTGCTCATATCGCTCAATGAAACTCCTCAAAGCGAAGTGCGGTTCTGCTCCAGACTCAAATCTTATTAAATATTACAGTGATAATCTGTGGGAAATTTCTCTTTCCTGGTTACCATTTTTCCCTTTCTCCAAAAGCGATAGTAGTGGCACAAAAATAATTAATAGTGAAATGACGATTCCCTTGACTATCGTTGTACAGAAGAAATGTGTACGTATTTGCGAAAACGATTCGACTTTTACACAATGTATTAGTGATACATAAAATTTGTTCCGGAACGAGACTCGAACCCGGATTTGCCACTTTACGCTATCGATTTCCATAATCACTTCGGCTATCCTAGCACGCATCCCGGACCGACTCAAACCCCCATATGTCCCTCTGTGTCCACGTCATGCACTCGCACACCTTTGTCACTGACAGCAATACTATGACAAGTAATTTAACTGCCACTAGTCTTAGTCCTTAATAAATCCACCTTAAATGCTTCACAGAGTTCAAGTGCCCCTAGGAAATTGAGAAAGTCAACAGTCCGAAGAGAAGTGAGATACGGAGTTGTCTTCCTGAATGAAGTATCTACAGTGGTTGTAATTAAGCTTTTGCTACTTGAGATGGTCCCCACGACAGACGAGTGATCCTAGGACAATGAAGCTTTGTGGAAACATTTATAAAGACACGGGGAAGAGAACTAACGAATAAACCATTGAGAGAAACACATTTTAATTTCCACACGAGAGGATAACATTTGTCAATTGCGTATCATGTTTAAGTTCCAAGTTCCAAGTTGAAAACTTTGCTCAATGTGACGACTATCTGTATCCACGACAATCTGGAATCGCACTAGAGGTTGATCTACTACTGCTCGAAACAACGGTGGACCATAGAAAGCTTAGCTGTCGTGACACAGCTCGTGCACTGCTTGAAGATTGCACATTGCGTCCAGCATTCTTAGCCATGGCAACTGTAAGTTATTCAAAAATTTGTGGCGCAAATGGCCGCCGGCCTCTCCCAGGTGCAATTCCCATATCGACAGTTAATGCGAAATTCCGATTCATGTTTCTTCAGCCCCGGTGCGGAAAGAGGACCTCTTCGTATTTGTTTAATGCGTCGATACTCGCGAAGAGCAACAGCACTATTCTGTTGTTTTGGTAAAACAGCTTTACGAATAAAGCCCTACTCACCTTTTCCAGACTCATGATGATGATTGTCTGCAACTGTAATGCTCACTGCACACTTACGTTTCAACCCTATGTCGCCGTACCAGTACCTGGGCATAACGACAAGTTATAATACTAACAACGCAGCGCACAGTCTGAACATCATTTGTATGAAGCTGGATACCCATAAGGTAAATAGTTTTCTGTCTACAGGGCACAAGGTAGCGAAAGTTCAATTGTAACCACACTATATATGTGGAGACTGAAAACGTAGTATTATTAAACACAGACCTGAAAACTATTTACTGTTCCTGGAAAGGTTCGTAGTATGTTAACCCGTTTAGAAGACAGCCTAAGGACAGTCTATCTGACGCTGATGATGTGAACAATACTTATGGCAAGAAACAGATATGTAGTAGTTACATAACCGTGCCTAAAAATTCCCTTTTTATCTGGTAGTGGAGGCAAGCCTTTTTTCTTACACTTCGTACAGCATGTGAACACACTTTTCCCATTTCAAAATTAGAAAATTTATGTATTTTGTACTGAAAATTGACCTTTTAATTGTAAATCAGTGCACAAGATTTTTCCTGCGGGTTCTGTCCACTGAATGCTGCGCTCATTGTTAATTGGTGGCCAGATGGCAGAAAGAGCGGTGTATGGAAGTCATCTTGTATCAAATGTGTTATTTTGTAATATTTTTTGAAGGAGGCAGTAATTCATAACTGAAGAATAAAAAATTTAATTTTTATGAAAATCATAAAGTAACGATTATATAAGACGATAACTGCAAGACACCTTTTTAAATACAAAACATTAAGAACATTTTTAAAAAGATAAATTGTTATGTTAGTTAGGTTATGTTTTTTAGCTGGAGTGTTATTCATCTCATCATGCTGACGACAGTGTTTTTATTGCAGCTTTGAATCGGTGCATCATTCTATATCTCTTTAGAGGTTAAAATGGTCCATTATTAATCACCTGACAAAGTTTTCTATCGATTGCGAGAAATGTAAGCCACACCATACAGCAAATCTTTAATCATATGCATACCACACATTTTACCCAAAAATATTTGCTCGCAACTTTCTCGGTATATATGAAATAGTTCCCGTTTCGTCGCGCCACTTGTCGTGTGAGATCGTAAGGGCTACAGGTTTCAGTATAACGGTATGCGCAATATACAACGGCATTTAATCAGATACAGGAGTGATATTTTGTGTAGCGGATAAGTTAATAGTTAATTAATGTAAAAATCTGAATAAAAATTTCTTATGCTTCCGATACGAGAGAGAGAGAGAGAGAGAGAGAGAGAGAGAGAGAGAGAGAGAGAGAGATACAGTAATTAGTTATAATTATTAATTTGTATCAAGAGAATGGTGACCGTTGTCGTTTATCTATGCCATAAGCTCATGCGCGCAACAAAATGGTTCAAATGGCTCTGAGCACTATGGGACTTAACATCTGAGGTCATCAGTCCCCTATAACTTAGAGCTACTTAAACCTAACGACATCACACACATCCATGCCCGAGGCAGGATTCGAACCTGCGACCGTACCGGTCGCGCGGTTCCAGACTGAAGCGCCTAGAACCGCTCTGCCACAAAGGCCGGGTGAGCGCAAGAGTACCATTCATAAGAGGCAGTTAGGGTCTAGGATCAGCAACGTAACCCCAGTCTAAAAGACCTGAAAAGCTCTCCCAGATCTCGCTTGTAAAAATCTCCTAATTGTTTGCGGGATCGTCCATTGAAGGTGGTAGTACCAGCCAATAGTACTTGGCCCCTGCTCTAAATAGGACACAGCAGGTTCACTAAGTCTCCTTTGTAGGATTTCAGAAGCAACCAACACTTAATGTCCTTCTGATGTAATCAGTGTCCAACACAATCGATCTTCCGCTAGGTGTTATGTTGCTGAAAGTTTTGTACTAAGAGATGACGTACACAGAGTAGTAGTGAAATCTTCGGCCACTGATTATACCATTCACAGTTTGCGAAACATTAATTAGGTCTACATTCGTGATCCACGCGATCGGAAGATGAATTACCGGCCTTTAGTCTGCGCTTAAAAGTCGGACTGCTATCTCCTACACGCCGCCCTCTCTCTCTCTCTCTCTCTCTCTCTCTCTCTCTCTCGGGTTATTACCGTTATTACTGTGATGCTTTTCTCAAAAGATAATCACTCTTACCTTTTTTTTCTTAAACTGGTATTTCTGCTAATCAGTGAAACGTGATGAGTAATATCAGGTTTCTCTTTTCCTCCGATTTCAGAACGAGATATTTTTCGTGAGAACATTCAGAGTTTTTTAGCACAATACATTTCAATTATCGAATCAAGTTTGGGTTCTTCCCAGTGCTATGATTTCGAAGCTTTCGAGGCTAATGGGAACGGAATCTCCCTCTTTTAATTCCAATTGTTAGAGGTGATGTGTACCACTACGAGCGCATTGGTGGGTTTATTGGTCGCTATCTTTCAAACTCTCTTTCAAATTCTGAAGGTGACAGGGGTAAAATACAGGGAGCAAAAGGCTAATTACAATTTTTACAGAAACCAGATGGCAGTTATGAGAGTCGAGGGACATGAAACGGAAGCAGTGGTTGGGATGGGAGTGAGACAGGTTTGTAGTCTCTCCCCAATGTTATTCAATCTGAATATTGAGCAAGCAATAAAGGAAACAAAAGAAAAATTCGGAGTAGGTATTAAAATATATGGAGAAGAAATAAAAACTCTAAGGTTCGCCGATGACATTGTAATTCTGTCAGAGACAGCAAAGGACTTGGAAGAGCAGTTGAACGGAATGGACAGTGTCTTGAAAGGAGGTTATAAGATGAACATCAACAACAGCAAAACGAGGATAATGTAATGTAGTCTAGTTAACTCGGGTGACGCCGAGGGAATTAGATTAGGGAATGAGACACTTGAAGTAGTAAAGGAGTTTCGCTATTTGGGGAGGAAAATAACTGATGATGGGCGAAGTAGAGAGGATATAAAATGTAGACTGGCAATGGCAAGGAAAACGTTTCTGAAGAAGAGAAATTTGTTAACATCAAGTATAGATTTAAGTGTCAGGAAGTCGTTTCTGAGAGTATTTGTATGGGGTGAAACATGGACGATAAATAGTTCGGACAAGAAGAGAATAGAAGCTTTCGAAATGTGGTGCTACAGAAGAATGCTGAAGATTAGATGGATAGATCACATAACTAATGAGGAGGTATTGAATAGAATTGGAGAGAACAGGAGTTTGTGGCACAACTTGACAAGAAGAAGGGATCGGTTGGTAGGACGTGTTCTGAGGCATCAAGGGATCACCAATTTAGTATTGGAGGGCAGCGTGGAGGGTAAAAATCGTAGAGGAGACCAAGAGATGATTACACTAAGCAGATTCAGAAGGATGTAGGCTGCAGTACGTACTGGGAGATGAAGAAGCTTGCACAGGATAGAGTAGATGGAGAGCTGCATCAAACCAATTTCAGCACTGAAAACCACAACAACAACAACAACAACAACAACAACATCGGTATGGACAATGCGCGACGTGATTTGTTGACGTGATTCGTTCTTGTCAAAGGGGGCGGCCATACAGGGTGACAATTATTGAACTATAACAAAAAATGTAAATTAGTCACAAATTACGGCATTCTCACACTTTATTCAACATGTAAACGTCACTACAGATATTCGGAATTAGGTTATGAGTTGTCCGATATGCCTGCGATCATTGGCGACGATGTGGCGCAGTCGAATAGCGAAATTCTTCATGACTCGCTGAAGTGTGGAAACATCGATGCAGTCGATGACCTCCTGAGTGGCTGTTTTCAAAAAAATGATTGAAATGTCTCTGAGCACTATGGGACTTAACTTCTGAGGTCATCAGTCCCCTAGACTTAGAACTACTTAATCCTAACTAACCTAAGGACATCACACACACCCATGCCCGAGGCAGGATTCGAACCTGCGACCGTAGCGGTCGCGCGGTTCCGGACTGTAGCGTCTATAACCACTCGGCCACCCCGGCCGGCCGGCTGTTTTCAGCTAAGGAATGGTTTTGGGGTTATTGCTGTACACTTCGTCTTTAATATAGCCTCAAAGAAATGAATCGCACGTGTTCAGATACGGAGAATATGGCGGCCAATCGAGACCCGTGCCAGTGGCCTCTGGTTACCCCAGAGGCTGAATGCGGTCCCAAAAGCGCTCCTTCAGGGCATCAAACACTCTCATGCTTCACTCGGGTCTAGCTTCGTCTTGTCGAAATCAGGGTCACTTTGGATAATGTACCGTTCGGTAGTCACCGTGCTCAAAATGGCTCTAAGCACTATGGGACTTAACATCTGAGGTCATCAGTCCCCTAGACTTAGAACTATGTAAACCTAACTGACCTAAGGACATCACACACATCCATGCCCGAGGCAAGATTCGAACTTGCGACCGTAGCAGCCGCGTGGTTCCGGACTGAAGCGCTTAGAACCGTTCGGCCATCATCTTTGTATTCGCGACTCCAGAAAAGCGCGGCCTCAAATAGCGGTCCAGCGCGCGGGCGGGCAGTGTTGGCGCCCAGTTTATGTGCGCGGACTTCGATTCTCCGTCTGCGTTGACTCTCATTCGTTCGTCTGCGGCCGACGATGCCTTACAAGGGAAACTCCCCATTACACCCCCTTAGATTTAGTGGTAAGATGGCCCATTGGGTAGCCCGTCAAAAACTGAACACAGATCAAGTTGAAAACAGGAAAAAGATGTACTGAACTGTGAAAAAAAAGCAAACTAGAAACAGCGAACGGTCCAAGAACAACAAGTGCAATAAAGGACAGTCTGAACTAGAAACGGCTTCGTGGGTAAGTGGTCATGGTGTTGGACTGCCAAGCAGGCGAACCGTGTTGAAAACTTCTTTGTGCCATTGTTTTCTTTTTCCACACTATTATGAACTGTCCGTCCGGTCATTGAAATGTTTATTCTGTTTCTGTAGTCTTGGTAGTTGTCATACTATACTTTGGTTATATAATACGCGTCAAGTAGTAAGAATACGTTACCGTCGCAAGTAAATGTGATGAATGATGAGAGCAGGCGTGATACTACATGGACGTCTCACAGAAATGAAAACAACAAATAAATGGGTGTGAACTATGTTACAACAAAGGAATTCAATAGTAAAAACTTCCAATATGGAATGCAACTTCAAAAACGTTAAGACCATATCTCTTGACAGAGCACAGGGAAACTGTGTGACTGTGAACCGGTTGCGTTCATTTGTTGCAGCTTATGAGACAGCTTATGTTTTCATCATTTCCTTGGGAGTGATCACATTCACATTCATACGAACACCTATATCAGGCAAGGGGCGTATCTAACAGTCGTACAGATTAGGTGTGTCAATAAGAGATTCCTTTCATATGACACACGTACTGTCACTAATGCCATGTATGACACACCAGACGTGTTTTCCGTGGAAGATTCGGTTGGCTTGTCACCTTGTCATCAAACGTTTGCGGTTCCCATTCGAAACCCACTTCCTTTCGGCTGCTAATGAAGCAGTTGTGAAGAATCAACTGTCATCATATGTTCCTACCTTACACCTCGCTGTTGCAAACGGACGCTACACCACGACACAGACACAAAACTGAATAAAGCGAACAGCGAAAAAAAAAGAAAAAAAATTGGAGAAGAGGGACCTTTGAACACGGCTCGCCCGCATGGTAGTCCAACACCGTAACCACCTAACCACGACGCCATTTTTCTCCCCAGCTGCTCTATATTGCACTTCTCGTTCTTGGACCATTCACTGTTTCTATTTTGGTTTTTTTCACAGTCCAGTCCAGTACACCTTCTTCCTGTTTTCATGCTTGATCTGTGTTCAGTTTTTGACGGGCTGTCGACTGGGCCATCTTACCATAAATCTGAGCGGGGTGCGATTCGGAGTTTCCCTTGTTAGTACCAGCAGTGCTGGTTTTCATGCCTTGTTGACTTGAAATCCTGTCTCTCTGTTGATCAGGCCGTTAGTTATACGAATGTCGACTGCTTCTTTGGAGACCCGGAAAGTGGAAGCAGACGGAAGGATCTTCGTCTCTCTAGATTTAAACTGGGCGCCAACACAATGCACGCGCGCGTGCTGGCCCGCCATTTGCGGCCGCGCTTTTTCCGCGTAGCGATTGCGAAGACGGTGGCCCGTTTTTGTTTCTTCGGCAGGAGGCACTGGATGTCGCTGTGCTCTAAGAATCGTCTACGATGACCTTACAGCCCCAACCCTTGGCGGCTGCGCTTTTCTAGAGAGCCAGAGTATATGTATTGCTGAGCCACTGCACGAACACAGAATGATCCAATACATTTGTCCGCCATTCGCCTCCAGTTTTCACTACTTGAATCAGTTACCCACCTCAGGCATAAACGCTCCCATTACCGCACACGACATCAAGCTCATACTCCGCTCCAAACGCCACACCGACCCTGGTCACGACGATATCACCTACCGCCACCTCAAGGAATTCCCCCCCCCCCCTCCTTCCTGGCAGTCCTTACAACCCTGTATAACGTCCTCCTCTCCACTGGCCTTTACCCTGACCTGTGGAAGACTTCCCAAGTCTTGCTGTTTCCTAAGCCCAACAAACCCTCTTCTGCCACCACTTCCTAGCGTCCCATCTACCTCACCTCTGTGCTCAGAAAGGTCTACAAATCCATCGTCTGCCGCCATATTCATCACCACCTTAACCAGCACCACCTCCTTCCCCTTACTCAGTATAGCTTCCAGCCCTCCTTCTCACCTCACAGCCAGCTCCTTAACCTTACCAATCTTCTTTCCCTCCAACTTACCTCCCGTCACTGTTCTGTCTTTGTTGCCCTCGAGCTCCAGAACGTCTACGACCATGTCTGGCATCCCGGGCTCCTCTTTAAACTCCAGACCTACGCTCCTCCCATCAATATCGTCCGTCTCGTTGCTTCCTTCCACTCCCATCATCCCAAAATACCAACTCCCGTACTTTCTATCCCACCACCAGTGTGCCTGAAGGCTCTGTCCTTCCGTCTCCTCTATCTCCTGTATGCTGCAGATATGCGCAAACCTCCCCCATCTGTTCACCTCCTCCAATTTGCTGATGACACTACCTTCCTGCCCTTTATCTTACCTTTCAACAGTCCCAACGTACCCTTCAAACCCACTTGGTCAAGTTCTTCACCTGGTGCAACCAGTGGCTCCTTTGCATCAACCCTTCCAAGACCCAGGCAATCGTTGTAAGTCATAGCATCCACTGCTTCCAGCTCCACGATTTTTCCCTCACCATTTATGGTCGCCCTATCCACCTCACTCCTACCCTGTAATATCTTGGCCTCACCCATGACAATCACGTCACCTTGACGCCCCACCTCCTTATGATCCAGCACAAAGCCTACAATAGACTCTGCCTCCTGAAACTCCTGTCAGCCAAACATGGGGACTGCATCCTTCTACCATCCTTCACACCTACAAATCCTTTATCCAGCTCATCTTTGCTATGGCAGCATTGCGTGGATTTCTGCCCCACCCAGATTCTATAAAGCCCTCCAAATCCTTGAACACCATGCACTCTGCTTTGCCTTCCATATCTGCCTCCCGCCCCCCATACAGATCCTCTAAGACCTCGTCCCCTTCCCACATCTTCTCCTTTTCCTCGAACACATCCGCACCCTGTATGTCATCTGCAGACTCGACGCACCCCATCCCCTGGTGTCTTCTGTCCTCCCTATCCCCAGCTCATTGCCGTGCCTTTACTGTGGTGTCCCGACCTCTCTCCATCTCCACACCCTCCATCTCCTCTCCCAACACAACTTCCAGTGCCTACCCCTCCCATATGATGAGCTTCGCCCTGATATCTACCCCTCCTACCAACTATAATCCCACCTTTCCCCTTCCCCTCATCAGGGCTACATCTGCCCTCCTCTTCCCTTATCCTAAGTGGTTTTTTCCTCGCTCCTCCCTTTCCAGTGCACCCCTTCTTCGACTCTGCGCTTCCTCCTGAATTGCCTTCCCTCTCCATCTCCAACCCTGCCATCTCCTGCCCCTTGGTGCGCCCTCCGACCCACTTTCTTTTCCTCCCACCCTCTCCAGCCCCCTCTCCCTCCGCCCCCTCTTTTTCCTCCTCTCAAGCCTCCCCTCCCTCGGCAGGTATCTCCCAGCAGGATTTACTCTTCGTTGTGTGTGCTCCGTCGCGTGCATTAGTTTTAAGTGTCGTCGTTCTGGAGTGTTTTTATACTGTGGCCAACTTTTAACTTAAAGTTTGTATAGTCGCGCAAAATCGGTGACTGAAGAGACAGCCAAATAATGGAAGACCAATGAAATGTTAATTTGTAGCTTGCACTCACAAAATTATTCAAAGTCCAACGAAAGGTTAAATAATTTAAATCTCGCTCACAAAAACTCCAACAAAAAGGAGGAATATGTAAAACATACTGCTTTTCGGCCACACAGTCTCGCGACAAAAGCATCCTCACGAACACCAACCAATTACAAAAAACCACAAGCGTCCTACTACTCGCCCTTAAATACCTTCTGTTAGGTTACACATTACTGAAGCCATGCTTGACACTTGAATAATGACATCCATTTCAATTTGAAACTAACTGTGTATAAATATAAGATATAAGAAAACAGAGGAAAATTATTATTGTCTTTTGTGACCTCTTATTAAATTACGAGGGCGTGCTGAAAAGTTATTCCTCCGAATTTTTTAATGTGAAAACTCTCAAAGCTTATTTAAATAAGACGAACATTATACATTTTTTTTCTTCATGTCTACTTACTTATTTCTCAACATAATCACCCTGGCGACGAAGACATTTCTCTGAACGAGAGACCAGTTTCTTGATACCGTCACTGAAGAAAGTTTGACGTTGACGGAGCCACAATCATAGCGAAGTCCTCTAAGGTGTTCTTTGAATTTTTGGAAACTGGTGAAAATCAGATAGGTCCAAGTCAGGACTGCAAGAATGATAATCGATGACAGTGAACCCAGTGCGCCGGATTGTTGCAGATGTGTGGTCTGACATTGTCCTGCTGAAGGAGACGGTGCTCCATGTATGAACGAACTCTTCGAATTAAGCACGCTGTTTCTCACACACCGACATAGTAAAGTTACACATTGTCATGTTGCACGTTACAATTCGGAGCCCTCTAGCGGCAGAAGGTTGCAAATATATAGACACAAGGAATAAAGATGTGGAATGTTAATAAGGTATGTTTTATTTAAGAAGCTTCAAGAGTTTTCTCATAAAAATTGGGAGAATACTTTTCTGCACGCCCTCGTAACCGCATAGTATTAAAAAAGTCATTAACACAGTTAACGAAGCATGCCTACATCCGGATTTGCGGCGAGGCCAAATTTATGTAAAATTATAAATATATATTAAATAGTAAGCTGTGGGTACACATTAACTCGGAAGATCAGGTAAGGGTTTAGGAACTCATACTGCCTTGATATTAGGTATAACTGTAGACGATTTTATGGTTTAGGCACAATTAAATAGAAATTGCTAATGAAGTCGTCTCTAAGTCTTTATACACATGATTTGAAAAGTACCTTGTTACGGTGTTCACTGATGTCATCGGCCTTCATATGACTTCCCATATGATCAGATTGCTCCACTGTTTCTGTTATTAGTTTTATAATCCAACATAATTAAAAAATTCAACTCTTTTATCATTAATCCGATAATCAAGCAAGAAGTTGGAATGAGTTTGTCTCATCGGTGTACCTTTTACAGTTACTTGATGTTTCTGTATAAAAGTGGCCCAGGGAACAGAGTTCCATGGTACAAATAAACACAGCAGAAGACAGGAAACACAGTGCTAACCATACTATACCAGATGTTGAAAGTGATCAACATTCATCTCTAGACACGTTTGGGCCCTGGTCAGCAAGCTGCTGAAAGCGGATCGAAGCTGGACTGCTGGAATTGCTGCATTCTCATCTGAAATGTTCTGCTGCAGTTTTTGAAGACTATGAGGATTATAGAGATACACCTTGGCCTCGAAGGCTCCCCACGCAAAGTAATCGCACACTGACAGATTAGGCGACCTGGGTGGCCAGCTAGGGCCGCGACCAGACTGTCCTCCGCTAACAACTCAGTCAGGGGTAAAGGTTGGATAAATGTGCTCCAAGGTTCGGCCGGCTGTATGGGCAGTTGTTCCATCCTGTTGGAAGTAACTGTAAGTCTTTTCTTCTTCCGTTAATGCTGCCACCAATGTTATCCACTCGTTCGGGCCACTTCTATTTGTCTCACCCTGTAAAATGTAGGCTTTCGTGGCCGGTACTGACTTTATTTTAAACTACCGGGCTGTCCTAACGTTCCATCTCTGACTGTGTAAGACATATTCAGAGGTAAAGCGGCAAACTGTCCTCTATATATCGACCTTGGCCTAACAGCGTGGAAGTTTCCAATGAAGTTTTCTGCATAATGTTTGTAGGGGATTCTTTTCTTCTTTCAAAAAAAAAAAAAAAAAAAAAAAGTCTTAAACGTTCATTTCGGCCACTGTGCCGGCTCCATCCTTCAAACAAACGCACATGCTATGGCCTCAGGAGAACCCAGCAAGCATGCGGCGCCCACCCACAGCCTGCTTGCATTACGCATTTGGTTGGCCAGCTCGCTGCTGCAAACCGCTCTGTAAGCCGGTTTCTTCTAATGTCACAGCACCACACAGTTATAATCTTCTGTTGCATTATATATCGCATGCACCCACATTACTTGCATATTTAAGCTTATTTATAGTTTCACTCCTCTGGTTCCTCTAAAACACAGATCTTCTCTGTCTTCACAATAATTTGTATTTTCCTTACTTTCCTCTATGTCTCTTCGATTTCTCCTTTGCTACAAAATTTTAGACGACGGAGTAATTTTGACACTCGACTTATGTTGAGAGGGAGATTATTGAAGTTAATACAGTTTTTCGGTGTCCATCTGGATATCTAATAAAATATTAAAGTTCCAGTTAGGTGGAAGGGATATACGAGCCAAGAAACTACGACAAAGACTATTCTGTCACTGCAACATTTTTCATGTGTAAAAGACGTATTTTTAATTCATTGAAGTATGAATCCAAGTGGTAGCTAGATGTTGCTAGCCACTTTTTCAACAAAAATTGTCCTTAAGAACTTTGGACAAGAATAATGCAGACAAAAATAGGCACCCAACTCATTAAATGGACAGAGAGTTGGGCCTGCTTTTGTTTCTTTACATCACTACTTTTTTATTTTTGCATGATGAAGATTTATCTCATCCATATAATAATGTGCGGTAATTTATTGCTCTAAAGGGCAATTAGACGGCCTCTGGTCACGTCATCAATTTCTCTTATCAAAGGTAAAAGAACGTAAACTGCAGTTTTGTGATGATGTGCGGCAATATCGAGTAACTGCATGCAGAATATCATGAACATAAATTCACTATCGGCACTAAAGTTTACAATTATTGTCCTTATATTCGGTTCAGTAGAGAATATTTTGATTATAATTGTGTAAATAAATACACTTCTGATTACGTCATATTTACGTAATCACAACCTGCGTGCTGAGGAACTGTGCAGTGTTTGTAAGATATCATAACTTTGAACACCATAACACTAGAAAAGTAAAGTTTCGTAATAATTTCAGGTATATTGCACCCCTACATCAATAAAATAAAAGTGGGGTTGCGGTAGGTGAGAGGGAGATAGTGTTTAAAGTTGCATAAACATAGAGATACTTAGACACGGACCACTAGCTCTGTAAGAAAACATTAGGAGTAAAACCTACGTGAGTTTTAGGAAATAAAGTCACAACAGAAGATTGGAGATAAATGACGATATTAGGTTAGAGTTAATATTTCGTAAACATTTAGTCCATATGTCAAGGAACTTCATAACTGTTACATATGGGCATTAATTAACCGCCCGGCCGTTAAGGGGTTCCATACTCTCTCTGGATCACGTAAAGCGGAAGTCAGGATGGTGATTCTAGTAAAAGAGTAGAATATCTTACTGTCCAGTACAGGTACCACAGTTCCCTGACCTCCCTGTAAGACATATATGTAACTGGACACAGACTTCAGAAATGTGGATGACAATATTTTAAGTTGCCATCCAATGTCTCTATGTATCTATGCCCTCCCTGATCACATCATATATGCAACGTAAAGAGAGACGAGTCTCGTTCTAGCGACTCACTTTACGAGTATAAGTAAGATGCACGTTTGTTATGATATTCCAATAACAGACTCGCATCTGCGATACTATGCCTTACACAAGGTTCAATTTTTTTTAAATCTCTGATTCTAGGAGTTGGAGTTTTTCTGTTTAGGTATTTTTACGTATTTATTTACTCAGGGGCTAAATTCCTTATTCCATAATTCCAGCCCTAACTGAAGGTTGTGTTGTTCTGTGGTCCTGAGTCCGAAGACGGGTTTGATGCAGCTCTCCAAACTACTTAATTATGTACAAATCAGTTTATCTCCGCGTAACAACTGCAACTTGCGTCCTTACTGTATAAACCTCTTGGTCTCCCTCTACGACTTTTACCTCCACGTTGCCCCCCCCCCCCCCCCCGGCTTCCCCACACACACGCACACACTCCACCCCCCACCCCCCCACACCACCAGTACTAAATTTGTGATCCCTTGATGCCTGAGTATGTGTCCTACCAACCGATCCATTTTTCTTGTCATGTTGTGCCACAAATTTCTTGTCTCCCCAATTCCATTTAGTAGCTCGTCATTAGTTACTTTATCGGCCCATCTGATCTTCAGCATTTTCTGTGGCACCACATTTCAAAAGCTTCTATTCCTTTCTTGTGTAAACTGTGTATCGTCCATGTTTCACTTCCATACTTGGCTACACTCCAGGCAAATACCTCCAGAAAGGAATTCCTAACATTTAAAAATATGTTCGCTGTTAACAAATTTTTCTTCTTCAAAGATGCCTTTCTCGCCATTGCCATTCTGCATTTTATATCCACTCTACTTCGACCACAAGTTATTTTGTTGCCTAAACAGCAAAACTTATCTACTACTTTAAGTGTATCGTTTCTAATGTAATTCCCTTAGCATCGCCTGATTTAATTCGACTACATTCCATTATGCTTGTTTTTCTTCTGTTAATATTCATCTTATACTCTCCTCTCAAGACGCTGTCCATTCCGTTCATCTGCTCTTCCGAGTCCCTTGCTGTCTCTGACACAATTACAGTCTCTTCGGAAAACTACACAGTTTTTATTTCTTCTCCCTGGACTTTAATTCCTACTCCAAATTATTCCTTAGTTTTCTTTACTGCTTGCTCAGTGTACAGATTGAATAGCATACGGGACAGGCTACAACCCTGTCTCACTCACTTCTGAACCGCTGATTCCCTTTCATGCCCCTCGACTCCTGTAACTGCCGTCTTGTTTCTGTACAAGTTGTAAATAACCTATCCCTCTATGTGTTTTACCCTTGCTACCTTCAGAATTTCAACGAACTTGTTCCGGACAACATTGTCGAAAGCTTTCTCTAAGTCTACAGAAGCTATAAATGTATGTTTGCCTTGTCTTAATCTATCTTCTAAGATATGTCGTAGGGTGAGTATTGCCTCGTATGTTCCTACATTCCTCTGTAATCCAAACTGATCTTCCCCGAGGTCGGCATCTACAAGTTTTTCCATTTTGCTGTAAATAATTCGTATTAGTATTTAGCAGCCATGACTTGTTAAACTGATAGTTCCGTGAAATTCACACCTGTCAGCAACTACTTTCTTCGGAATTGGAATTACTACATTCTTCTTGAAGTCTGAGCGTGTTTAGCCTGCCTCATACATTTTGCACACTAGATGGAAGAGTTTTGTCATGGATGGCTCTCCCACAGCTGTCAGTAGTTCTAACGGAATATCATCTACTCCAGGGACCTTGTTTGGAATAAGGTCTTTCACCGCTCTGTTAAATTTTTCTAGCAGTATCATATCTCCCATCTCAGCTTCATCTACGTCCACTTCCCTTTCTATAACATTACCTTCAAGTTCATCTCCCTCGTATAGACTCTCTATATACTCTTCCCACCTTTCAGCTTTCCGTTCTTTACTCAGGACTGGTTTTCCATCTGAGGTCTTGATGTTCATACAGCTGCTTCTCTTTTCCCCAGAGACTTCTTTAATTTTCCTGTAGGCGGCATCTATCTTTCCTCTAGTGAAATATGCTTCTAAACCGTTATATATATTAAAAGTAAAGTAACGGTAATCATGCTGTCTTATGGTAATGTGTACGGCGCCGGTGTATCTTGGCTGACTCGCCTTCTGGAACCTCCACGTAGAGCAGCAGAGTTGCTTTGAAGCTGGCTGGTTAAAGGCAATGTCCGGGTTCGCTGTCCCGGTTGGCGGGTAGTCGTAATGCAGTTACGGCGCACATCCTGCGCTCCTCCGCGCCCCCTCCGTCGCGTGCGCGCGGCTCTGCGCTTCGCAGTGACGATAACTGTCAAAGGATGTGCGGCTGGGACACGTCAGCACCAGCGCATTATGTCACTTGTAGCTGACTGATTCATTATTTACAAATAAGTATGTGATTTAGCTGACACATCACACAAAATTTTGCTCTTGAAATACGTAGACAACTATTTAGGGGTGATTACATGAAATTATCTAGGATACGAAGAGCCTTATTATTACATATATAATAGACATAATAAGAAGTGGAGTTGGTAGTGGACAAAAGTTTTTTGAAGCATGTATTCAGATTTCTAACTCATTTTCGTAGATACCATACATTACACATTTATATATACTCTTACTTTTCGATACCAAAACATGGATGTTTTCTGCAGAGTTTAACACATTTTACTCCTGTTTGTTGAGGAGCGAGTTTCGAATCACCGACACTACACGCTTTTTCCTGCGTTTTTCCTAAATTACTTTAGACAAACGCCTTCAAAATAACCACCGACAGTTTTCCGCAACATTCTTGTTCATTCCATTGCCGTGTTACGTCTGTAATGACAAGTAAATCGACGGGACACTGATTTTTTTCGACATACTCGACAACCTGCCACGTTCTTCAGTTTAGCGTATATTGTATTACGTAATTCATCGTAATGCTTCTGAAATCACTGTAGCAGATTATACTCTGGTCGTGTACCACGTAAAATTTGCTGGCCGAGAAATTCCATATCTGTGGGGCATACATCTGATGCGATGGAGTGGGAGTCGTCACCGATAATATTCACGCAGTGTATGAATTTCTTGGAACATTGTGTTATAACAGTAGGTACCAGTAAAGTCCTGATGAACGTGCCTCATACATCAACATCTTCATCGATTCTCTGCTAGCCACTGCGCAGTGCATGGCAAAAGGTGCGTCCTATTTTAGCAGTTATTAGAGCTTTTTCCTTGTCCATTCATGTATGGAACACGGGAAGAATGATCGCTTAAATGCCTCTGTGTGCGCTGTGATAAGTCTAATCTTGTGTTCGCGATCTCTACGTATGGAGTTGCCATATATTCCTAGATTCATCACTTGTAATTGGCTCTAGAAACTTTCTAAGTAAGTTTTCACAGTATATTTTACGTCAATTTTGGAGCGTCTGTCACTTTAGTCCTTTCAGCATCTTCCTTCGTGGCACTTTCCCGTGGGTCGAACAAACCTGTGACCATTCGTGATGCCCTTCTTTGTATCCGTTTAATGTCCAATGTTAGTCATATTCAGTACGGTTCCCACAGACTTGAGTAACATTCACGTGATTTTTATGCAGTCTTCTTTGTATACTGATTGCATTGTCGTAGTATTTTGGCAACAAATCAGATTCTGCCACTTGCTTTGCCTACGACTGAGCCTATGTGATCGTTCAATTTCATGTGCCTATATATTATTACATCCAGGTATTATTATGAGTTGACTGATTCTAGCTCTGACTCATTGATATTACAGTCATAGGGTGCTACCGTTTTTCGTTTTGTGTGTTGCACAATTTTACATTTCTAAAAGTTTAAAGCAAGCTGCCAGTTTTGCAACGACTTTGCAATTTTATCAACACCCCACTAACTATTTCTGCAGCTTCTTTCAGACATTAATTCATTATAGATAACTGCATGAACTGCGAAGAGTCTGAGGTTACTATTAATATCGCCCGCAAGGTCGTTAATATACATCATAAATAGCAAGGGTCCCAGTATAGTTCCCTGGGGAATACCTAAAGTTTGTTCAACATCTGCCGAGCACTCTCCATCCAAGGTAACTTGCTACGTCCTCCCAACAAAAAAAATCCTCAATCCAGTGATAAATTACGCTCGATTTTTCATAGGATATTACTTTTGATAATAAGCGTGGGTGTGTTACTGAGTCAAATGCCTTCCGGAAATCGATAAATACTGGACCTACCTGACTCCGTTGTTGTATGGCTTTCAGTATGTCATTTGAGAAATTGTACGAGTTCGGTTTCACAGGATCGATGTTTTCGGAACCCACGCTGGTTCGCATGAACGAAGCCGTTCTGTTCGAGAAACCTCATTGCTTTTGAGCTCAGAACACGTTCTGAGATTCTACGAGAAATGGATGTCAAAGATGTTGGCCAGTAGTTTTCCGAATTATTTCTGCTACTCTTGCTGTAGATGGGTGTGACCTGTTAGTTAGTTCCTGTATGTCCATCTCTATACAGATGGTTGTCGGACCTTGAATGTTCAGTACAGAATGTCGAATCAAAGTACCTTTCAGCCGTCTAAACTTCCAGTTTTTATTTTACTGAGCAATCAGTTTTTGCGATATGTTACGCCAACTGCAGGTTCCTGTGTACAGACAACAGTGATAACAGCGTGAAATACATAATAGAAGGGGGCGGTGCAAGTCTTACGTATAGTAGTAATATGTAGTAACAAATGATAATACCAAACTGTACAGGGAGTAACTTGAAAGTTACAGATGAATTACGGAATAAACTAAGAGAACAGTTGTGCATTGTATTAATACAAACTAGGGAACAAAATGTATATGCTATATAATCGTAAAGAAGAACCTACTATGCCGAGGTAAAAATTGGATGTCATGCATAGATAATCACTGTGTAATGCTAATTTTAATGGCTGTGAAACATCTGGAGCAAAACTATTATAGTCATATGCTGATAAGTACAAACTGGAGGTAAAATATTTTTTATGTACTGTCAGGTACTAGTAAAACATAAACCACTTACTGGAGGTCAGCTCCGAAACTATCTGTATCGTCATGTTCCACATAATAACAAAAACTAATAAAAAAAGGATATAAAGTTACATCAGTGCAATCTATCAGTCACAGATTCATAAGGTGCCACGCATTTAACAAAACACTTTTAATGAACCAAACAGTGAATCTAATGTAATATACCGTAACGAATTCCCATTAAATATATGGAAAAGGTCATAACTAACGTTATCATGAAAGCGATAAGTCTGCTGGTAAGCAGGCGTGTGGCTAAGTGAGATACCAAAACATAAACTATGAAGTAAGTATAAAGGAGAGTACTGCAATACATACGCAGTATATTAGAAACACTTTCATTTCAACCAGAACAACCAAAGTTATAATCATATGTTACTACATATTATCGCTGGGTATAAGACTTGCACCGCCCCGTTTTGTTACGTATTTCACACTGCTACCAATGTTGTTTCTACACAATGGCCTGAAGATGGCGCAATATATCGCCAAAACTGGTCGCTCAGTAAAATAACAATTGGAAATTTGGACGGCTGAAAGGTCTTTTGGTTCGATAGTCTCTTAGTTAGTTACATGTTCCACAGATCATTTGAACGATTCTTTTATATCAGTGACTTGGAACGAGACAGATTACAGGGTAGCCTATGTATACACGTTTAATGTTACCATTAATGAGCACATTTTTAGTCCTACTCGTAAAACTACACTTTAAACTAATTTCTTTACAGGCTACTAGTCCTTAAATGAAATTCGTCCACAGAGTAGAAGGAACTGTCCAGGAGAAAACATTTTAGATTAGAACTAAAACTTGCTTTGCTACTTGTCAGACATTCTATGTTGTTGGGAAAATGACCAAACACTTTTGTTACTGCATACTGAACTATTTTTTCAGCCACTGACAACGTTAATAATGTGTAATAAAGGCCATTTTTCCTCTGGTCTTGTGGGTGTGGACATCACTGTTCTTCTCAAATCGTGATGGATTTAACAAACGAACATATGTACACTACCGGCGATTAAAATTGCTACACGTAGAAGAAATGCAGACGATAAACGGGTATTCATTGGACAAATATATTATACTACAACTGACATGTGATTACATTTTCACGCAGTTTGGGTGCATAGATCCTGAGAAACCAGTACCCAGAACAACCACCTCCGGCCGTAATAACGGCCTTGATACGCCTGGGCATTGAGTCAAACAGAGCTTGGATGGCGTATACAAGTACAGCTTCCCATGCAGCTTCAACACGATACCACAGTTCATCAAGAGTAGTGACTGGCGTATTGTGATGAGCCAGTTGCTCGGCCAGCATTGACCAGACGTTTCCAATTGGTGAGAGATCTGGAGAATGTGCTGGTCAGGGCAGCAGTCGAACATCTTCTGTATACAGAAAGGCCCGTACAGGGCCTGCAAAATGCGGTCGTGCATTCTGCCGAAAAAATGACGTTTTGCCATTCGTGCACCCAGGTTCGTCGTTGAGTACACCATCGCAGGCGCTCCTGTCTGTGATGCAGCGTCAACGGTAACCGCATCCATCTTCTCTGAGCTGATAGTACATGCTGCTGCAAACGTCGTCGAACTGTTCGTGCAGATGGTTGTTGTCTTGCAAACGTCCCCATCTGTTGACTCAGGGGTCGAGACGTGGCTGCCCGATCCGTTACAGCCATGCGGGTAAGATGCCTATCATATCGACTGCTAGTGATACGAGGCCGTTGGGATCCAGCACGGCGTTCCGTATTACCCTCCTGAACCCACCGATTCCATGTTCTGCTAACAGTCATTGGATCTCGACCAACGCGAGCAGCAATGTCGCGATACTATAAACCGCGATAGGCTACAAACCGACCTTTATCAAAGTCGGAAACGTGATGGTACGCATTTCTCCTCCTTATACGAGGCATCACAACAACGTTTCACCAGGCAACGCCGGTCAATTGCTGTTTGTGTATGAAAAATCGTTTGGAAACTTTCCTCATGTCAGCACGTTGTAGGTGTCGCCACCGGCGCCAACCTTGCGTGAATGCTCTGAAAAGCTAATCATTTGCATATCACAGCATCTTCTTCCTGTCGGTTAAATTTCGCATTTGTAGCACGTCATCTTCGTGATGTAGCAATTTTAATGGCCAGTAGTGTATTTTGAAGGTGCAGTTAAAATGCCTGACTCATTGAAAAGGTACCTACAGGCTGATAATCATTGGTCTATATGAAAAAAAGAACAAAGTTATTTAGTACAGAACTAACGCCACCAGTCTGTGTACATTTTACACTGCAGGTATTGAGCACGCCTGGAAGACAGCGACCATCGATGTGATATACTGAAGGATGTGAATCATGCATCTAGAGAAATTGTTTCCATTACTTTCCGGTCCGAACATAACGTTCATGTCGTGCGTAGTGAAAATAGGCATTAACGATAAAAAATGATCTGAAGGACAGGTGGGCAACAATCTGCACGTTTTCTGAGGACGCTGTGGTGTATGGGACTAGGTCTAAACGTAGAAAAATGTAAATTAATGGCGATGAACAGGAAATCCAATCCCGTAATGTTCAAATACAGCATTAATACTGTGCTCCTTCACACAGTCATCCATCGATTAAATATGTAGACATATCGTGGCAAAGTGGTACGAAATGGAATGAGCATGTAAGGATTGTGGTCAGGAACGCGAATGGTCGACTTTGGTTTATTGGAAGAATTTTAGGAAAGTGTGGTTCATACATAAAGTGTGACCTTTTCTTCAGAACTTCTAGAAATTTTGGGATCCGTACCAGGCCGGATTAAAGGAACACATCGAAGCAATTCAGAAGCATGTTGCTACATTTGTTACCGGTAGGTTTGATCAACACGCAAGCGTTACAGATATGCTTCGAGAACTCATATGTGAGGCTGTGGAGGGAAGGCCACGTTATTTTCGAGTAACACTGTTGAGAAAATTTAGAGAACCGGCCTTTGTAGTAGACAACAGACCGATTCTACCACCACCAACATACATTTCGTGTAAGTACCATAAAAATAAGGGAAGAGAAATTAGGGCTTGTGTGGAGGCATATAGACAGTCGTTTTGTCCTTGCTCTAGTTGTGAGTGTAACAGAAAAGGGTATGACTAATAGTGGTACAAGGTACCCTCCGCCATGCACCATACAGTGGCTTGCGGAGTATGTTTGTCGACACAGAACAAATTTACACATATTGAGCCCAGTATCTGATTATGTATCGTGAACGTTGAGCTATGATGTACCTGTATAACCCTTAGTATGGCGTTTCATTGTTAGTTTCGCTACATCTTGCCTCTTCTGCTGATTTATGTAGGTGATATTACTAACATTCTTGAATAAGACGCGGACGGTGAATGCGATGTCATGTTCTAGTGGATATGCCAATGTTTATGCACTTTAGATCGACTGCACATGAACATTAGAATAATGTTTCCATTGTCGTGATATATGTTCCAGACATCGTGACCAGCTGTTTGCCAGATTCAGTGGAATTAGTTACTTTTACCATTCTCTGTACACGAAGCTATTGAATGGTTTGTCTCTATCCCTGGCACTTATAGTATTTCTCACCTTTAGCATGTTATTTAGACGCTCACATTCTAGTGGTAGAGCATATCCATTAACTTTCATTGTGAACAACGTGTAATGAGGCCCAGAATACAGGTTGAAAAAGTCACATTTCATCACAAACTGATGTTGCGTTAGTGACGACTTTCGAAAGCCAAACTAACAACTTTAACGCGATATAGGTAACGTACCTGGATGCCTTACCAGTTCCTCTCTCCTGCCTGAGTTTGCAGCATAAAACTGTACTGCACTTAATAATGGGTAGACATGCATTTAGGAAACAGATCGCGTCTTTGTAGTCTGCAGTAGAGTTATCAATGCAGACATACAAGATCTTATCCTCAACTACACCTCAAACTACTGCGTAATTTACGGCTGTCGCGCAGTTAACCTTGTGCTAGTATAGAGCAGTGAGTAGGGCAATGAATAGTGTGATGAATGTGATCGCAGTTTGGACCGGGGTGACGTCGATGGTCTGGGTTTGCAGTGGTCTGTTGCTACTGCAAGGTCGCCTCCTGAGGGTTCCAATAATTGTGTAAGGAGAAACCAATGACATACATAAGTATTGTACCTCTAATCACTCAGTAATTTAAATTTGGTGAGTGACTAAACTGCTGTTGGCCTGCTCTAGTATGAAAGGCAGGCAAACTGTTGCTAGTCGATGAATAATTATCAATAGAAACGGATGGTAAGTACCAAGGTGAGCTTGATACTGGTCCACTGCACAGTCATTGTGATGACTGTAGGGCTGAGGCGACATGGACAGTCCGGGTCACAGTATCGATCTTGAAACTGTAAGACTGCCTCGCAACGCTTCAGCAGTCCTGTGGGAGGAAACAACGACATAGATAAGTATTGTGTTACGATTCCAAAGCAAAAGTGAGATGCAAATGTAATATTTTTTTCTGGTTCCTACATGTGCCGTCGCCTATATCAGTATCCGTCCTTTGGAGTTCATCGCCGCATCATCAGGAGGTTGAATGTTTCAGAATGTATTGTTCAGCTCGCTATTGGGGATCTATGTCCCCCCTCCCCATAGCCAAGTCATTACCATACACACTTAGGAACAAGAAAAAAATCTTGTAATCATCATGTGTAAGCATAAATTACTGTAGAAATGTGAATTACTGCGTTTGTATTCCATCTTCTATAATTGGAAATAAATGGTTCAAATGGCTCTGAGCACTATGTGACTTAACTTCTGAGGTCATCAGTCGCCTAGAACTTAGAACTAATTAAACCTAACTAACCTAAGGACAGCACACACATCCATGCCCGAGGCAGGATTCGAACCTGCGACCGTAGCGGTCGCTCGGTTCCAGACTGTAGCGCCTAGAACCGCACGGCCACTCCGGCCGGCCTATAATTGGAGTCCATCCCTCTGAGCCTAAAGCAGAGAATTGCGTAATAACTTGGGGTGGACTAATCCCAACCATCTCAACACACACTATTTCGATGGCTTAGGCTTCAACATATTCAGCCACCACAAAGTCATTATCGGACATACACAGAAACAAAAACATCTGATAAACATTGCTTGAAAGTGTAAAATATTATTATGAAAATGTGAATTACCATTTATGTATCCGGTTGTATATAATCAGAGTCCAACTCTGCGAATTTATAGACGAGAATGGTGTCATATCTTGCGATCTCAAATACTGATTATTTACACTTAATCTGCAGTCGGCCTTTCCCTGATATAATTTCCCATGAGAAATTGCTGATCTTGCTTGCTGGGCGAGCAGACGATGGCGTACAAATATCAGCCATAAATATATACACACACGTATTGTTGGAAAGAGAGAGACTCGTGTTACTTACGTAAATCTGCAGTTGGTGAACTGGCCTCTTCTGGAATGGATGTATTCAGAGACACTGGAGTGATCTCATCCATCCCCATATGAACAACATCGTTCAAAAGTGCTATGGAAAAAACTATCATGTCAGATAATCATTGTAAAAAATTAATCATACATACATTAATTCAAAAATCTTAGGAGTAGTCCATGCGCTTCCCAATCAAAACTGAAGAGGTTTCTCATGGGTCACCCCTTCTATTCTGTCGAGGATTCCTTGAAAAACTAAGCTGTTTCCTATGTTATATTATTGATTGAGTTTACATAAACTTATGGTTCGTCTTTTTCGTCTTGATAAACATTTTCTCTGTTATTACTTTTATGTTGTAATTTCATATACTGATACGTTCCATGACCTTGGAGATTTGCTTCTCAATTTGGTCCTACGGAACTAGACGTGTAAAATTAATTAATTAATACATGCACTTAGGATGACAGCCTTACTTGATTGGGAATCCTGGATCAGTCATTGCAGACGAGCCACCTCCCTCAGGAGCACCGACAATTGCCATCAGAATACTTAATATGTCATAGACCATCAGCAGCATTTGTAACAAAAGAAAGCATTAGATCGTGGCCAAATACAGACAAGTGCACAATCACACACACACACACACACACACACACACACACACACACACACACACACAAACACACACACAGAATGTTTCAGATACATGCCTGCAATGTTATCGCAGTCCAAATGAGGAAGTTTGCTCCCTTCATCGCAACTCTCCTCAGATCTATCATACGAAAGCTTCTTAGCTGCAGCTATGCTAGTTGGTCTTTTGCCTCCATTGTCATCCTTCTCAGATCTGTCATCCGAACGCCTCTTAGCTGAAGTGAACTCATGATGTGTAGTTTGTCCTATTTATACTAGAGATGGGCAAAGCCATGTTTTTTCAGAAATCGGATCACAACTGCTCACTCATTGGAATGAACTAGCTCTTTTTCATGACTCACCACTTACTCACAAAAATAAGTAAAAGGAAGACACATTGCCTTTTTACTTCAGGCCACTACACCTGTATTTTTATCTGATTTGGTCCTTTTTTGAAAGAGTATAGAAAAAGAAGTGTGACGACTTTATGTTATGTCCTTAGTAGTTTTGAGAATTAAACGTCTCAAACTTCGTCTGCTGTAAAAATTAAAAATATTACAAAAGATCGTAAATATCTTAATCAAGCGGGAAAATTTTAAAAATTAGGACTGATTTCATTATATTTTCATAGGAAAAATACAATATAAAATTGTTAATGTAGTTGTAATTAATTAAGGTATCTACAATCGTCATAGAGAAACAGCATGACAATACATGTACCCAAGAAGGAAATATTAAGCGATATCACGATTTATGAATAAAATTTGACGTATTTTGGACGTAGTGAGTCGGTTTATTTTCTCAGTTCATATTTGTCCTGCTTTTGAAAAGATTCACTCAAAGGGCACTGACGTAGCTGATATACATAATACACTCCTGGAAATGGAAAAAAGAACACATTGACACCGGTGTGTCAGACCCACCATACTTGCTCCGGACACTGCGAGAGGGCTGTACAAGCAATGATCACACGCACGGCACAGCGGACACACCAGGAACCGCGGTGTTGGCCGTCGAATGGCGCTAGCTGCGCAACATTTGTGCACCGCCGCCGTCAGTATCAGCCAGTTTGCCGTGGCATACGGAGCTCCATCGCAGTCTTTAACACTGGTAGCATGCCGCGACAGCGTGGACGTGAACTGTATGTGCAGTTGACGGACTTTGAGCGAGGGCGTATAGTGGGCATGCGGGAGGCCGGGTGGACGTACCGCCGAATTGCTCAACACGTGAGGCGTGAGGTCTCCACAGTACATCGATGTTGTCGCCAGTGGTCGGCGGAAGGTGCACGTGCCCGTCGACCTGGGACCGGACCGCAGCGACGCACGGATGCACGCCAAGAACGTAGGATCCTACGCAGTGCCGTAGGGGACCACACCGCCACTTCCCAGCAAATTAGGGACACTGTTGCTCCTGGGGTATCGGCGAGGACCATTCGCAACCGTCTCCATGAAGCTGGGCTACGGTCCCGCACACCGTTAGGCCGTCTTCCGCTCACGCCCCAACATCGTGCAGCCCGCCTCCAGTGGTGTCGCGACAGGCGTGAATGGAGGGACGAATGGAGACGTGTCGTCTTCAGCGATGAGAGTCGCTTCTGCCTTGGTGCCAATGATAGTCGTATGCGTGTTTGGCGCCGTGCAGGTGAGCGCCACAATCAGGACTGCATACGACCGAGGCACACAGGGCCAACACCCGGCATCATGGTGTGGGGAGCGATCTCCTACACTGGCCGGACACCACTGGTGATCGTCGAGGGGACACTGAATAGTGCACGGTACATCCAAACCGTCATCGAACCCATCGTTCTACCATTCCTAGACCGGCAAGGGAACTTGCTGTTCCAACAGGACAATGCACGTCCGCATGTATCCCGTGCCACCCAACGTGCTCTAGAAGGTGTAAGTCAACTACCCTGGCCAGCAAGATCTCCGGATCTGTCCCCCATTGAGCATGTTTGGGACTGGATGAAGCGTCGTCTCACGCGGTCTGCACGTCCAGCACGAACGCTGGTCCAACTGAGGCGCCAGGTGGAAATGGCATGGCAAGCCGTTCCACAGGACTACATCCAGCATCTCTACGATCGTCTCCATGGGAGAATAGCAGCCTGCATTGCTGCGAAAGGTGGATATACACTGTACTAGTGCCGACATTGTGCATGCTCTGTTGCCTGTGTCCATGTGCCTGTGGGTCTGTCAGTGTGATCATGTGATGTATCTGACCCCAGGAATGTGTCAATAAAGTTTCCCCTTCTTGGGACAATGAATTCACGGTGTTCTTATTTCAATTTCCAGGAGTGTATTTTCAGAATCAATTGGTGTAGCATCGGGTACTGCAATTTTCTTATTTCTCGCCAGTTTATGGAATCACTGCTTCTAGACAAATATGCCTCACATAAATATTTGTTCAGTTCGACAATCGCCACACGTCCCTATTCGTTACATCCATAGAGGTGACTGATAATTTCATCGAAATCAGATTGAGGAACTCTCACATGTTACGGTGGTAACCGGTTGAGAAATTAGCTGCACTACTACTTGTTGAACAACCAGTGCTTCTTCAATAACCTTTGTGTAGTAGTCCTATATTGTTTTTTCGTCTGTAAATCTTTGCCTTTTCGATTGGGGTCCAGTATAGTTGCCCGTCTAGTCAGTTCGTTGCTGGAGATAACCCCAACCCGTTCTGATAACCCTTTAAACAAATTACTAAGCAATGAATCCGCTTCTTGAGGATTCTAATCGCCGTTGCATAAATCTTGGCAAGACTTCCGTTATTGACAGTGGTACTGTTTTCTCTACTGGCACCTCCTTCGTTTGAAATTATATATAGCTTGTTGTATTATCTCCCAATCTGTACGTTTTAAGTTTAAAGTGATCGATTTTCCACCTAAAATACTGAAGCAAGAAATTATGGGATTTGTATTTAAAATAAATCTTTGGAACATCTTGTTTCAGTTTCAATCGATCTTTTTCTGAATTTTCTTGCATTTAAGCAAGTTAGCTTAAATCAAAGGGATTGTTCTTGAAAAACATAACTGCTCTTTTGACATCATCTTCGGTTTTCTCTATAAACTTCTTAATTGCGTGTTACACAATGAGAGTTACAGAATATGCAAAGAATTTGATGTGCGAAAGTTTCACAAGCATGGCAATTAATTTCATATTTGACACGTTTTCCGTTATTATGACAGTGATTTTAAAATGGATATTAAATTTGGCAATAACAGTCTTTACCCATTTTGAGATGTTTTCTGCAGTGTGTCTTTCTTCGAATTGTGAGCACCCTAAAAGATATGACGCTAGTTTTATCTCTTCACCTATGAAATGTGCAGTGAGTACATACAAAATAATGTTAATTATACTCGTCCACAAATCAGACGTAAGGCAAACTGCATTTGGGATGCCCAAACCATTTTTAATTTCATCAAATAATTTACGATACAAACTGGGCAATAGAGAGTTAAAACCGTTTTTTGACGAAAGAAATAATAATAATATTGACAAAGTACAATATATGTAGTGAAAGTATGGTTTTTCTTTGAAAATTATTTTTGAAAGTTAAAACTTAAAATGGGAAGAAATATACATGCAGCACATTCTTTAATTAGAAGTTACAGAGTGGGATGTAGGGCATTGTGATCTGCGAAACCTAGACGCACAATAGTGAAGTTTGTATCATATAAGAACAGGTCTGAGACCTTCATAATGAAGAAGAAACTCGAGAAGACGGGTCTGACAGTAAGTAAAGATTTCAATGCAGATACATTAACTGCAAACAGGTCTTCATATTTTATACACTTCAGCCAAGTTATATAATATATTAATATCTTCAAAGAAAACAGAACTTACGGCTTTCAGCGGCCACCAGACGATTCCCACCATAACAATAAATGATCGGAAAATAGAAAAAGTAAACGTTTTCAACTTCATAGGAAACACTATTTCATTCATGACAGAAATCTACTTGCAGAAGTATAGGGTAGTTACAATTAAACTTTCGCTACTTGAGTCAGTGTATAAGGAAACCTGTTAACCATACGGATATCCAGCTTTATAGGAATGGTTGTCAGACTGTGCACTGCAGGATTTGCCTTGTTGGTGGCGTTAGTGTCATGACTTGCCATTGGGTGCCGGTACTGATATGCGACATAGGGTTGAAACACAAACATCAGTATGAATTACAGTTGCATGTAGTCAACATGGGCCTGGACAAAGTAAGCAGCTTTATTTGTAAAGCTGTTTAATCACAGTAACAGCAACAGTACTGCTGCTTTTCGCATGTAGCGACACATTGAAGAAATACGGAAAGGTCCTCTTTCCGCACCGGTGTTAAAGAACATGACTTGGAAGACTTAATTAATTGGTGATTTGGGAACTGCTCCTGGGAAAAGCCGACAATGAATTGCTCCACAAATTGTTGAAGAAGTTACTGTTGCTATGGCTGAGAAAGCTGGACCCAATGTGCGATCTTCATGCAGTTCACGAGCTGTGCCGTAACAACTAAACGTGCCACGGTCCACTGTTAATACGGGTAGAAGTACAGAAATCTCTAGTGCAGTTTGAGGCTGTCGTGGATGCAGATGCAGATGATCGCCACATTAATCAACGTTTGTAACCTGGAACGTAAACATGGTACGCAATTAACAGATGTTACCCTGTCACGAAGAAATTAATTTTTTTTTTGTTTAGTCATTATTTCTCTTCCGCATGTACTTACAAATGTTTTCACAAAGTTTCATTCTGCTACAATCACTCGTTTTTCGTGGGGGCTCTCACAAGAAGCGAAAGTTAAATTATCATCGGCCTGTAGATAGAAAGTGCAAAAGTGCACATTATACTAATTGAAGAAGTCTTAAGACCCTCAGAACTATAGCAAGTAATAAAAGTGTAAGTTCTACAAATCAGTTTGAGCACGAATTATGACATGTGGAAAGGAGTTGTGGACTATGACAAAAAGAAATAAACAAAGAATATAAGCACTGGAGATGTTGTTGCTAAGAAGAGTAACTGACAGGACGCAATCTGACAGGAAGATGATTGCAACATCAGCAAAGAACTTGGAGTGAAAAGCTTAATTGAGCAAATTAGGGAATACAAAAACAACTGGAAGGACTATCTCACAACAATGGAAGACGACAGTATACGAAAATTAATTATGGTTATTGCCCGGTGGTGAGAAGATCTTTAGGAAGACCGAGGAAAATCAAGAATTTCAACCAAGACCTCTTTACCTTACAGGCAAATGCCTGATACATGCAGAGAGAAGAAAGTCTGGTCAGATGTAAGAAGGGTTCAAATGGTTCAAATGGCTCGAAGCACTATGGGACATAACATCTGAGGTCATCAGTCCCATAGACTTAGAACTAATTAAACCTAACTAACCTAAGGACATCACACACATCCATGCCCGAGGCAGGATTCGAACCTGCGACCGTAGCAGCAGCGCCGCTCGGCCACAGACGTCGACTGTAAGAACGGTCCGTAAGGTGTTAATCTGATAAGGTTGAATAAATAAGTAACGTACAGTGTGTTCCAGGATAAATGTTCAGTATTCAGGAATATGAAAAGAACGATCATTTGAGGCAAGAAACTTCGTATGTGCATATACTCTATTCTGAATGATTTCTGAGCTACAATGTATTTAATGTACATTACTATTTAGTACCTGTATTTTTCATTACATTGTTATTGTTTACAAAGTACAAAATCAGTGTAGACAAAGTGAAGACGAACAATTTGATATAGGTGAGTTGTGGTCTATAAAATCTGGAAAATATCTCAAATTGGACTATGTGAGCAACAATGTACGCATGACACACGAGATTTTCAATATTTTCTCACTCTCACTCTCTTAGTTCTAGAGATAAATTGAATAGGACCTTTTTGAAGAAAATTTAATGCAATTTAAGTTTGAATTACGACACGTTTTCACTAGGGAATACGGTTTTCAAATTATTCAGGAAAACTGTACACTGAAACCATTCGACTTAGGGCGTATGTCCATATGAAGTCTTTCGCTTCAGATGGTTGTTCCTGTCTTATCCCTGATATTGATCATTCATCCTGGGACGACCTATACACATGCACTATCATATATGTAAAAATAATTATTTAATATACATAAAAACTATTCCATTCGAGCGGGCCTCGGAAGGCCCAGCGGTACCGACCGACTACCGTGTCATCCTCAAGCGATAGGTGTCACTGGATGCAGATGTGGAGGGGCATGTGGTCAGCACACCGCTCTCCCGACTGTTGTCAGCTCTCAGCTCAGAGCCGCTACTTTTTCAATCAAATAGCTCCTCAATTGGCCTCACAAAGGCTGAGTGCACCCTGCTTGCCAACAGTGCTCGGCAGATCCAAACGGTCACCCATTCAACAGCTATCCAAGTCCAACAGCGCGTAACTTTAGTGATCTGACAGGAACCGATGTTACCACTGTAGCAAGGCCGATGTCTATGTAATATACGAGGTTTGCTCAAAAAGTTCTTGAACACTGTCTACAAAAATTTTCTACGCTTACCGTTTACTTATTTTGCATAGTCTCCTTCGAAATACTCTCCTTCGCAATTGATTCTCCTCTCAAAAAGCTGTTTCCACTTCGGGAAACGCTCTTGGTACGCCTCTTCCCAGATCGCGCGAAGCACCGCCTGCAAATGTTCTCTTATCTCTTCTATCAATGCAAATCTTCATCCTTTCAGAGAAAGGAAATAAAAAAAAGTCGGAAGGGACCAGATCTGGAGAGCACGGAGGATGAGGCAGCCCAGTGATTTCGTTTCTTGTGCCATAGTCACGCGCCAACAGGGATGAATGTGCTGGTGCGTTATCGTGATGCAAGAGCCATGAATTGCCTCGCAACATTTCAGGCCGTCTCCTTCTCACATTTTCTCGCAGGCGTCGTAACACGTCCCGATAGCACCATCGACTACCAGTTTGCACCTGTGACACGAATTCATGATTAACTAATCCTTCAAAGTGAAAGAAAACTATCAGCATGTCTTTGACATTTGACCTAACCTGACGAACTTTTTTTGGCCTTGGAGAACTTTTACCGACCCGTAGTGAAGACTGGACCTCGGTCTCAACATCGTAACCGTAGATCCACGTCTCAACATCAGTTACGTTTCTCTTAAGGAACATCTCGTTCTCATTTGCGAGAACCAAAAGCTCTTCATAGACTGCGAAGCGAAGGTTTTTCTGGTATTGACTCATGAGTCGTGGGACGAGCGCGTCGGAAACACTATTCATTACAAGACGCCGTGTCAGAATTTCATGACATGATCCAACTAAAGTGTTACATTCTTCTGCAATCTCTCGGAAAGTCGGTATTCGATTCGCGCGCACAGTTTCGTCACGTTCCTTCCATGAGGGTCGTCGGTAAGCGTCGACGGGCGTCCTGAAAGAGGATCATATTTAGCATTCGTCCAACTATTTTTAAATCATATGAACCATTCTTAACACCTAGTAAGGCTTAAGCACTCATCACCGTAGGCTTCGATGAGTCTCTTCTAGAGGTCTTCTTGAGTTTCACGCAAAATTCAATGGATACGTGTTGTTCCTCGAACTCTGCCATCTCGAAATTCGCAAACTGTGCGCCACAACGTTTTACTCAATACAACTCTGAACAATAACTAACAGCCATGCAACAATGGAACTTCCGGCAGCTGCACATTAAACACGGGTGTGTTCAGGGATGGCAACCGAATTTCACTTCAACTCACCATTGGTGTGAAATTACGAATGTTCCGGAATTTTTTAAAGAGACCTCGTACATACCGCTGTTGTAATAAACAACAATATCTGGTAGAGCCAAATTCATATGGAGAGGTGCTGAGTGAAGAAAGAGGGCTGCAAGCTCAATCAGTCAGTGCGCCAACAACGCAGAGAACGGACTGACTGCTCAATTCACTTTGCGATTGCTCTGTGTGAGCTGTACGGAGGGTAGTGACACTTGATTCACTTTGTGATCCGATCTATGAGACTGCTGTGGAGCAGTGAGATGGTGAGCTGGCTTGTGGTCTGATCTGTGAGAACAGTGGGGAGTGGTGAGCTGTCTGGAGGGGAGTGGCCCTGTTTTAGGTTGAACAGTGTGTTAATTCTCGTGTTTCAGTGGCTGTAGTTAGCATCCATTTTCTTCTCTTGACCTGCTCTTATTCTGTGCAAATTGGTTAACCAAATTTTAAGTTTATCTGCACCTCGAATTTCCGTCAATAAGTAATAACAACTTTCTCTCTTGTTCTTTGCACTCAGTAATGCTTATGTCTGTAGCAGCATGTTGAATCACGCACGAGCTTACAAAATCCTTTCCCTTGTTCTCACAGAGGCACTCCCGTGCTGATTACTTTGTCTGCTGAGATATTATCTAGTCTGATTCCGTAATGGCCAGTAGCATTTAAGAATATTATTTAATAAACAATGAAACTTCCTCTTTTTTAAAAAGTGACTGTAATAAATCCAAAGGTTTAACTTTAAGTGCCGGCCGGGGTGGCCGAGCGGTTCTAGGCGCTACAGTCTGGAACCGCGCGACCGCTACGGTCGCAGGTTCTAATCCTGCATCGGGCATGGATGTGTGTGATGTCCTTAGGTTACTTAGGTTTAAGTAGTTCTAAGTTATAGGGAACTGATGACCTCAGAAGTTAAGTTCCATAGTGCTCAGAGCCATTTGAACCATTTTTTTAAACTTTAAGTCTTGTAATTCAAGTCGCTCGGGTCATTTTCAGATTATCAGACAATGGATTAAAAAATACATGCATCATGTACGGCTAAAAATTGGTTTCATCTCCATATTGTGGACAAGTTTTCTTCAGCACGTGCTGTGGGGTGCTGTTGCAGCAGCCTCCTGCAGAATCTTCATTCCGGTCATTAATGTCATCAGAAAAGATTTTCGTATCAGATGAGCCACCACACTTTTTTTTCTGGATCACCTATCACTCACTCCTTAGAAAGATCTGGTTTGTTGAATCCACTGAGGAGCAGATTGTCCATCTGTAATTTATGCCGCGGAGGGGGGAGGGAGGCATGTTGTGTATGCAACCAGTCCACCCATTTGGCCAGTTAAATAATTTTTCAACATTTTTTCAATCAATAACAGACAAGAGAGGATGCTGATTCAACTGTCTTGAGAGATACTGAATTGACTCACCGTCTGGATCCAATAGTTACTCACGTGAAATAAATTTGTGTGTGCGGATACTTCATCCCATTGATGTGCCACTGCAGGAGTTTTAACATTCACTACAATTTTTTATGGAAGTTTTTAGCGTCTCTGTCCTGGTGTCCTTTCATGAATACACTGTCTGCATGCACTATGTGGAGCACTCATACCTTGCTGGAAGTTACAAATTTGCTATGACTTGTTTGAAGGACTCTTTGTTCATATAGAATGCAGGCTTATGCAGTGCTCACATATCTTGCAGGAAATTATAAATTTACTATGACATCTCTTCCAGGGCATTGCGTGAGGGTCCATTAATGTACAGAGTGGAAGGAATATATAATGAACAAATACTCCATGTACGATATTACAAATTTACTGTGGCGTGTTTGAGGAACCCTTCGTGCATATAGAATGAACTCACCATCTGATGTTATTATATAATGAACAAATACCAGTGCAGGAAATCACAAATTTACCAACGTACCAGCCAGGGACCCTTTGTGCATATAGAATGCAACCGTTATATGTCCTGTATTTATTCAGTTGCATCGCAGCTGTGGAGCAGCAACTGGCTGCAGCTTCTGCCATGTTAGTGGTTTATAAACTCTCTCTCTCTCTCTCTCTCTCTCTCTCTCTCTCTCTCCATGCGGTACACTGTGCTTACGTCTATGTGCTGTGTGTATTATCTGATGGTCATGCCATACAGTGGCCACGTTTTTAGAAGCTATAACACTCCAGTAAATGCAGTGCGATTTGTTTTAACACACTAATAATGCAAGAACAAACTCGTTACAGAGATTACATTCGTTTAGAAGTTTAGAAGAATAAGTCGATACATCTACATTTACATTTATACTCCGCAAGCCACCCAAAGGTGTGTAGCGGAGGGCACTTTACGTGCCACTGTCATTACTTCCCTTTCCTGTTCCAGTCGCGTATGGTTCGCGTGAAGAACGACTGCCGGAAAGCCTCCGTGCGCGCTCGAATCTCTCTAATTTTATATTCGTGATCTCCTCGGGAGGTATAAGTAGGGGGAAGCAATATATTCGATACCTCATCCAGAGACGCTCCCTCTCAAAACCTGGACAGCAAGTTACACCGCGATGCAGAGCGCCTCTCTTGCAGAGTCTGCCACTTGAGTTTGCTAAACATCTCGGTAACGCTATAACGCTTACCAGATAACACTGTGACGAAACGCGCCGCTCTTCTTTGGATCTTTTCTATCTCCTCTGTCAACCCGAACTGGTACGGATCCCACACTGATGAGCAATACTCAAATATAGGTCGAACGAGTGTTTTGTAAGCCACCTCATTTGTTACTGGACTACATTTTCTAAGGACTCTCCCAATGAATCTCAACCTGGCACCCGCCTTACCAACAATTAATTTTATATGATCATTCCCCTTCAAATCGTTCCGTACGCATACTCCCAGATATTTTACAGAAGTAACTGCTACCAGTGTTTGTTCCGCTATCATATAATCATACAATAAAGGATCCTTCTTTTCATGTATCCGTAATACATTACATTTGTCTATGTTAAGGGTCAGTTGCCACTCCCTGCACCAAGTGCATATCCGCTGCAGATCTTCCTGCATTTCGCTGCAGTTTTCTAATGCTGCAACTTCTCTGTATATTACAGCATCATTCGCGAAAAGCCGCATGGAATTTCCGACACTATCTACTAGGTCATTTATATATATTGTGAAAAGCAGTGGTCCCATAACACTCCCCTGTGGCACGCCAGAGGTTACTTTAACGTCTGTAGACGTCTCTCCATTGAGAACAACATGCTGTGTTCTGTTTGCTAGAAACTCTTCAATCCAGCCACATAGCTGGTCTGATATTCCGTAGGCTCTTACTTTGTTTATCAGGCGACAGTGCGGAACTGTATCGAACGCCTTCCGGAAGTCAAGGAAAATGGCATCTACCTTGGAGCCTGTATCTAATATTATCCGAGTCTCATGAACAAATAAAGCGAGTTGGGTCTCACACGATCGCTGTTTCCGGAATCCATGTTGATTCCTACAGAGTAGATTCTGGGTTTCCAGAAATGACATGAATGCATTAGCATTCCGCTGGTGATGCATGTAGCGTGTTTTACATTTGTAACACTGGCTGAATGGTGGGGGTTGTTGACTGCAGTGCCACAACTATTTTTATGGTGAGGGGAGACAATCTTAGGTAGCCATTTTTGAATAATAAATTATAGCCATTGAGGTGAGCCTAATACACAGGTGACAATTTTTGTGGTCTTAACTACAACCATTAAGATAAGACTAGATATAGGCTAGATACAGAGGTAGCTGTGTTTTGATAGTGGTGAACACTTGAATCATGGGCTGCACATAAGTAGGAGAGGGAAGGAAAGATTAGCTGAGCTCCTTGCAGAAAGTGTAAGAGGGCAGGGGGTGGGGCAAAAGCACACAACAAAATCCTAATTATTACTGGAATCATTTGTGTTTGGTTTGAGTCAGATTACAGACAGAGAGTACTGAAAGAAATTAGAGCAGTACAGAACCATAATGCGTGTGACAATTACCAGAAAAATAAAATTAATTTGTTTCATCACAACATTAGACGGTTGAAAAACAATACAGATGAACGTATTTTATGCTTAGATGTGGAAAATTCTGAAGGGATAGATTTTCTGCGCTCTCTGAACACTGTGTAACCATAGGGATGGAGAAGTTAAATAACAGAGATTATAGACTTGCATTGTTTTCGTGTCACGGCCGTAACAAAGTCAAAAATATTGAAACAAAGAGTTTTTGTGTTGACCAGAACCTAGTAATTACGATAGAGACAGGCAACTATGTTGCCATAGTTGGTCATAAACTATAGCCATTAAGAAAAATGGATCACAAATTTTATTGAAAAAAAAAATACTGGGTAAGAATGAAAGTGGGCTACTGGAAGAGGGGGAAGGGTGGGAGGGTGACCTAAAAAGTGACAAGGTGTGTGTGTTTACATTTTTACATGAGGTTCAAAAATGGCTCTGAGCACTATGGGACTTAACATCTGAGGTCATCAGTCTCCTAGAACTTAGAATTACTTAAACCAAGCTAACCTAAGGACATCACACACATCCATGCCCGAGGCAGGATTCGAACCTTAGACCGTAGCGGTCCCGTGGTTCCAGACTGAAACGCCTAGAACCGCTCGGCCACTCCGGCCACCTTTACACTAGGTTCAAAATTCAGAGCAGCAGAAATGGTACAGCCCCACTACTATTAGCCAATGATTACTAGAACCAGTGACAGTGGTAACATATATATAGATATTTTGCAAATATTTGCAGGTGCGTCTTAATATAGAAGATTCAAAGAAGAGATTGTAATGAACTCGTATAGTCTGCACGAGAGCATCACGGAGATGACCATCCGATTCCAGAGGGAGATGCTTAAAAAAAGGCGGGATATACTGTGTGTAATTCGCCACGCATCGTAAACTGGTTATAGAAAACATATTTTTTCTCCTAAATGGGGAAGAAGCTTATGCTAGCTTATCTGTGCCTATCTTCATGGCTGAGATGGCCAAATCGCTGTCATGTGGTGATGATCCACCTGAAGTTGAGTCGTGTTCATACGATGGAAATGTTTTATATCCAGCCATTTCATGAGTAAGTGATGAGAAGTGAAAATGGTGAATTCCTGTTGTCATATTCTCTGCTATCGTTTTACTTTAATCTGTAGATCTCACCGAGTGGTCTTTCAGAGAGAGGAATTAGACATTTTGAACGGTGATCTGTTGGTCAGATGTAACGTTGTGCTTGAAGATCGCCTCAATGCTGTTAGACAAAAAAGGGTTATGTGATGGTTGCGAGTTCCAGTCCTTCCCTGTGATTTCTACTGTCATTGATGGACACACTATCACAACATTACTGCACATATGTGATCCTTAGTATAAATCAATACATTTCACGTATCCCACACTTAGTTCCTAGAGAGCATTTTCAAGTAAACTGTGAATAGATTTGGAATGGACTGTGAGGTAATAGGCGAGATGTGGCGCCCTGAAAATATTCTAAGTTCGGAGTTGGCGTGGGCGCACGGGCCGTAAGGCAAGCCGGGACACGTCGGCAGAACACTTGGTTCCGAACAGTAGCCGGAGCAAGTGAGGTAGCCCCAGCGCCTGGTGTAGGCCGACCGCGTGGCTGGGAATTCCATGTTGACGCTGTGTCGATGAAGGAGATTCGTATGCTGGGGTTGCCAAAGATAGAGGACTTTGTGAAACCATTATGGCAGGAAATACTTGGAGGGTGTTGAGCAGTTTGCGCGTGGTCAGGGAAGATAGAAATATTTCGTAGTGCCAACTTGGGCACTCGTGAGATTTCCGTGGCTTCTGCAGTGAAGACGTAGTATGTGTATAGAAGTGAATATCTCACGAGCTATGTTGTTGCTCATAACTAACAGCGTGAAGTAGGAACCTATTGTTTCCCTGTTACTCAACTTATATTTTATTTAATTGCTGGACCATCGACATCAACAAGTGTTTTGCAGAAATAAACGGCATTTTTAAAAGTACTTTTGCTATCGTACTCATCATTTAAAGTCGTTAAAATAGGAGCTTCAGATTTTATTTAATTGCAGTCTTTCATTTATAAATTTCTATGTGACATTCAAAATTCGCAATTGCCGAGTCATAGAAACTTTGACCATTCGATTCATGTGTATATTCATATTGTATACTGTAGACTCAACAGTATTTGGCATTTAATACGGTAACTACGTATCCCACCCCCTAGACAAAGAAAAACTCTAAGTCTGAGGGTACGCAGTTGAGGGCCACAATTTTTTTTTTTTTTTTTTTTTTTTTTTTGAAGGCCCGCAGGATGTTTTACTCAGAAATGAATATTATCACACGATATTAAGGTACCCGATATTGAATGCTTTTGGCGAGTCAACTGTTCACAGGAGACTTGACAGTAATATTTTTAATGTCATATGTCTTGTATCACAATTCAAAGAGAAATAACGGGAAACTGAAAGTCGTACCAGGCTACCTACCACTTAATTGTAAGTAGGACTTTATATACAGAGTGATACGGATATAAGTACACATACTGTGATCACTGATGCCGCAATATGTATCCATCTCGATGCGTTCTGTTTTCTTTGTGTCTAACGATCTTCCCACAAACACATAACATAATTTACTACTTGACGTTTTGTGCATGGTCGTTAACTACAGGATTAAGTGGAATACGCTCGTTAGTATAGAGTATACGCTTTGTGCCCACATGTTTACACGTCGATATCTGACATGTTGCCCAGTGGAAAATAATGGCTTACATTTCCCTGGGTGGTGGTCAACCTAAAAACATACTACTCGTAATATCTATAATTATTGGTCTGCAGATGAAGGAAATGCCACATCGTTCAGAGCACTGTCGTCAGTTCAAATGGTTCAAATGGCTCTGAGCACTATGGGACTTAATTTCTGAGGTCATCAGTCCTCTAGAACTTAGAACTACTTAAACCTAACTAACCTAAGGATGTCACACACATCCATGCCCGAGGCAGGATTCGAACCTGCGACCGTAGCGGTCGCGCGGATCCAGACTGTAGCGCTTAGAACCGCTCGGCCACCCCGGCTGGCACTGTCGTCAGTCATCAATAAAAATATCTGCACCTATACCCCTTACACCCAGTAAGTGAATCCAAAGGGCTGCGATTGGAGCTGCTTGTGACGTCATGCCAAAGCTGACGCGTTCGAAAAAATGTCTTTTTTGGGGAGGGTCATCAATCCTTCGGTTTGTTGCGGCCCAAAACGACTTCCTCTTCTCTATCAACCTCTTTATCTTAGGGTAGCAGCTGCACTCAACATCTCCAATTATTTGTTGGCTGTATTGTAACCTCTTTCTTCCCATACAGTTTTTAGCCTCTACAACTCGAGCTAATGTCATGAAAGTTGTTCCTTGATGTCTTAACCCGTGTCCTGTCGTTTTTGACCTTTCTTCTTGTCAGTGTTTTCCGTAAGTTCCTTTCTTCGCCATTACTGTGGAGTACCTCTTCGCCGCGCGTGGTAGCCACGTGGTCCGGGGCGTCTTGTCACGGTTCGCGCAGCTCCTCCGTCGGAGGTTCGAGTCCTCCCTCGGGCGTGTGTGTGTGTGTGTGTGTGTGTGTGTGTGTGTGTGTGTGTGTGTGTGTGTGTGTGTGTGTGTGTGTGGTCCTTAATGTAAGTTAGTTTACGTTAGGTTACGTAGTGTATAAGCTTTGGGACCGATGACCTCAGCAGTTTGGTCCCATAAGATCCTACCACAAAATTAAAAAATTTCACTGCATGTCTTATCAGCCGTCCTTATTGTCACCATCCTTCTATAGCACCATGTCTCAAACGCTTCGATTCTCTTCTTCCTCTCCATTTCCCCCACCGTCCGTAAAAGGCTGTGCTCCAGTCATAAGTTCTCAAAAAAATGTTCTTCAACTAAGATCAATGTTTGATACTAACAGACTTTTTATTTTAGCCTGTATTGCCCTCTTTGCCTGTGCTAGTCTGCTTTTTATGCCCTCTTTGCTTTGTCCATCACGTGTTATTTTGCTCCCAAGGTTCACGTGCGTCATTGTTCCCATTTTCGATGGCAGATTTCTCACTAACTTGTCACTAATCTCAATTCCACTGTTCCTCGTTTCTTCCGTCTTTCTTTAGTTTACTTCCAATCCATATTCTGTACTCACTACGGTTTTCATTGCATTCAAAACGCCCTGTAATTCTGCTTCACATTCACTAAGGATGGCAACGTCATAAGCGAATCGTATCGGTGATCTTCTTTGACCCTGAATTTTAATCCCATTCCTGAACCTGTCTTATATTTCCGTCTTTGCTTCTTCTATATACAGAATGGCGAGTAAGAGTGAAAGCCTGCATGTGTTGCACTTTTTATGGTTCAAATGGCTCTGAGCACTATGGGACTTAACATCTTAGGTCATCAATCCCCTAGAACTTAGAACTACTTAAACCTAACTAACCTAAGGACATCACACACATCCATGCCCGAGGCAGGATTCGAAGCTGCGACCGTAGCAGTCGCGCGGTTCCAGACTGCAGCGCCTAGAACCGCACGACCACCGCGGCCGGCCGCACTTTTTATAATCCAAGCATTTCGTTCTTGGTTTTCCAGCCTTATTGTTCCTTATTCGTTCTTATACATACAGTATATTACCTATGTTTCGTTATAGCTTACACCTTTTTTATGAGAATTTTCAATATGTTGCACCATTTTACATTATCGAAAGCTTTTCATAAGTCGACAGATACTAGGAATGGTTCTTGATTTTTCGTAGGTCTTGCTTCCATTAGCAAGCGAAACATCAGAACTGCTGCTCTGGTGCGCCTGATTTTCCTAATCCAAACCGATCGTCGTCCAAGAGATCCTCATTTTTTTCTATTCATTTGCACATTAATCTAGCCAGAAATTTAACACAAGAGCTGTTAAACTGATCGTGTTATAATTCTCGCGTTTATCTGTGTTGCTGTTTTCGGAATTGTGCGAATATTTTGCCAGAAAGAATGATACTACGTCTCCAGTCTCATACTAAACTGAAGAGCCGTTTGATTACCCTTTCCCCAAAGGATTTTAGAAATTACAAAGGAATAATATTTATAGTCTGCATTATTAGATAAAGCCTTAATGATCAAAAATCCAGTTGTAATACCATTTCGCAGAGCGTAGGATCAGCGACTTTATCTCTGACGCTTAAACCGAGCTCAAGGTGATAAATAAAAAGCGGAATTAAGAGATAGGTAAACGAGAGAAATACAAAAAATATCAAAAGCAAGAAAGAAGTACACTGATTATAGTACATTGTGAGCGGACAGAAGGGGTGACGTTGCACAACAAACACGGCAATATGGAGGATAGTGCTAAGTGTTGTCACTAAACGGGTGGCCATTGCAGTGTGGCAGAAGTTATGCGCTAATCTTGCGAATGCAAACGGACGCCATAGCTTTAACTTCGTTAATAGCTTCCAACGTTGTGTGAGAAGCCACTGTGAAGGATGGGTGAAGTGCGGGCTGAGTTTATATCAGCGTTGATGCCGAATTAAATTCAGCCTGGCTTACGAGGATTGAAGTGACTTTGGCCTCATTGTGCGTTGGTGACGCGCGGAATATTTGCTGCCGTTGGCGAGCGTGCAATGAGCGTAGAACATTGTGGCCAGCACACACTGCACAGTACGTGACAAAGCAAGTCCGACACACTCTATGCGTCTCTGAGGATTACAGCCACGTTATAAACGCGGGAGCAGTTCTGTTCTCTTCGTATTCATATCACAATTTCGGGTTAACGTGGAAACGTAGTGTGGCCGGAGCGCAGGTGAACAATTTCAATTATGCCAACCTGAAATGACTTCTGCAAACACCACGGTCAGAAGTTCGTAAGTATTAATCATTTCAGGAATTCTGTTTTATCAGCGTCATTAGATTACCATTTGAAACTGATAGTGGCCTTAAGATTCTTAGTAATACCCACAATAAATTGTTATTTCATATCCCCTTCATGCTTCTTTATCTGACACAATCGTTGATTTATAACTGTCTGTAGAGCATAATATTAACGTAGTTACGACAGCTTCGCTATTTATGAAGATAACAGAAACTTTAAATTATATCTTAACTAGTAAATAGCTGACCGTCGCATGCTGTTGATTCGTCAGACACAGAGAGAAAATTATTTGTAAAAACGCTAAGAGGTCTCTGTTTTGTCAAAGGCTTTCCCCAGAAATTTATTGCTACTTCTTTTAGGTGTCTGAGTAGTTTTCACGTACTTCAACATACTCGAAATAAAATAGACATGTCTCTGAAAACTTAATAAAGATGATTGTAAGTTCCACATTTTAATACGATAAACATCACATCAAAAGTTTCTTAAATTCCCAACTAGTTCTCACTGAGATAAAACCAGGCAAAAGGCATTAAATTCATACTAATATGCTCCTATTATGATGCTCTGAAACTGATTTCTCGGTCTTGCAGTCAAAATGGTTCAAATGGCTCTGAGCACTATGGGACTTAACATCTGAGGTCATCAGTCCCCTAGACTTAGAACTACTTGAACCTAACTAACCTAAGGACATCACACACATATCCATGCCAGAGGCAGGATTCCGACCTGCGACCGTAGCAGCAGCGCGGTTCCGGACTGAAGCGCCTATAACCGCTCGGTCACAACGGCCGGCGGTCTGCAGTCACTGAATGCTTAATACACTTACTAAAATGGGATGATGGTTGTTTTTCCATTGTCCAGAATATTATGATAAGCTGTTGCATATAGAATTTCTAAAGAAATATGCAACTAACTTCCAGCTTGTGACGAAATACCCACTGAATAAACTATAGTCATTTCGGCTGGTTACCGCTCATTCCTTTTAAGTCATAGTACATAATCAAGGGCAGCAGCAAGATAGAATCACAATTGGCTTTCACATAAGAAGTTGTCAGTCACGCTATGGAAGAAAATTTTCACATAATTACGAGTTACTCAAATTCCGAATTTGGCACTTGCCCTGGCGCAGAAAAAGGCCCAGTAGCTTTCTTATCTTGAAGTAATAAGCATCTAGGTCTTAGTTTATCTTAAGAACTTCTGCACAAAACTGAGAATTTGCGATATAAATTTTACTGATCGTGAACACTTCAACCGGAGCATTTCCTAGTATACGTTGCTGAAATCGATATTGCATAAAATACCTTGCACACATGCTCGCTACTATATTAAAAGGCACTTTCATTTCTTTCATTTCTCATCGTCATCGCAATGCTCTTTATAAACAACCGAAAATGTACGCCGAGTTGTGATATACGTACTGGGTCTATTGCGAATAGATGTAGCACACTTTCGCTTTCCTTCACTTGCATTATTTATGGCTTAAATCTCTCACAGGTCACTACATTGTTCCTCTGTAACTTCCTTAAATTAACTGCTGCCTTATAAAAGATTACAATAATAAATGGCAACGCAGAGAACAAAAGTTGTCGTAACAGAATCGTTGAGAACTAAGGTGATAGTCGACGGCATTTAGGCTACCTCTTTTTAATAGAAAATCAGTCATTTTTGTGTATTAAATAAATTAACGTTAATATGAGGGTAGGTGCAGCACCATAACTAGTAATTAGCAGTTCTTTGTAAGTATCATTAAACAAAGCCGTAGTTACAGTTATACCCGCTGTGTATAGGTAGAGTACTTTCTAGGCTCCAAAAATGTAATAACCCCCTTTCTTGCCCGTTCATTGAAACAGACTCATATGTTGCACAATGCCGAAAATCATTTCAGTTTTCATGGAATCGTACCATGTAAATATGCAGAAGACAAGACCGCTCCCCAAACATTTTGGTCACCGCGACACAAGAGTTGAACCACAGTGAACAAAACTACAAAAAGATAATGGCGCGCCATAAATAGTACTGATACTTCGGCTCATTAAAACTGCAAATAACTGGAATTATTATAGCGCGACATGCAATCAACAGTGTGCAGTTCAAATCTCGATCTGGTTCCATTTCAGTGTCTAAATATGTAGGTATGAAGAACATTGTCCATCACGTCCTGGGCTCCGAGATGAATGGGATATCATTAATGGTCAAGTGTTCAAATTCATTGTGTATGCAAACTGGTAAAGCGATGTGTCGTGCGCCAGCGACACGGTGGCAGAGAAGGGAATTTCGTTATTGTCGCTGCCAGCGAGCGCTCACCATGAATTATTCACTGTCAGAAAGGATCTTGGCTTTATCGGGATTAACACGAGGCAACGCGAAAGCACATTTTCAAAACGCTTCGCGTTTCTCATAGAACCGCCGTAAAATACAGACATCTTTTTTAACTTTCATATGAATTCTGAATTTCCCATAAACCTGTGGATCGAGAGAAATGTAAAACGAGAGTGCGAAGCCTAATCTCTTCCTGCTGTGTTGTTCCGACTATTCGCATCCATCATTTCGTTTCTCAAGCTCGTCGTTTCTAGTACGGGAGGCCGTGACCAAACAGTGCACTGTTTTAAGCTACTTCCTGTTTAATATGTTGTTGTCATTATCAAAGAGTTTATATTCTGGGACATGCAACGCCAACGACTTTCAAACGTGATGTAAAATGTATGTCTAGAAATTATCTTATACAGTCTAATCTTTTTATGCTATATACGCAACATAAATTATTGATTAAAAAAGTCAGCAAACGCCTAGTTGGGACTAAGGCCGTCAACAACGATCCAAAGGTGTCAGAAAATATAAATGGTGCAACCATTTTGTATTGTTCGAAACTTTAGCCTTTTGCTTCGTTTGTCATCATATTATTATTAAAAAAAAAAATTATTTGGGACCCGGGCAGCCAGCAAGTGAAAATGCAAGCATGATGCGTGATGCTCGTCGCGCATAAGTTTCTTATCTATGCAGCCCTTTTTTTCAAGTTTGATTGCTTAAAATACTTATGATAATAACCAAACGTATACTATTAACATCATTTTGTCGTTTCATGTTTACAGTGCAATACTGCTATTAATGGTATCATTGCATGAAAATGTGCAACAGACTTTCGGAACCATTTCACAATACATTTTTGAACTCGTAACATCATACTCAGCAAACGATATCACTGTCATTTTTGATTGCCACAAAATACATTCCATAAAAGATATGGAGTACTGTCATCGCAACACAGCTGAATTGCGAGACTACCATCTACCATATTAGCAGAGGTGATCGAAATCGTCTTTCAAACTTCAGCACAAAACTGAAGAACATCAGTTTCAAGTAGGCGTTTGTGAAAATTTCATGTCATTGGAAGTGCGAAGAAGTACCATCCCTTGGTAGGCAACGAGTGAAAATCGTTTATCACAAATGCAGTGAATATCACGTATCTGAAGGACACATTGTAAAAACGAATTACACTCCTGGAAATGGAAAAAAGAACACATTGACACCGGTGTGTCAGACCCACCATACTTGCTCCGGACACTGCGAGAGGGCTGTACAAGCAATGATCACACGCACGGCACAGCGGACACACCAGGAACTGCGGTGATGGCCGTTGAATGGCGCTAGCTGCGCAGAATTTGTGCACCGCCGCCGTCAGTATCAGCCAGTTTGCCGTGGCATACGGAGCTCCATCGCAGTCTTTAACACTGGTAGCATGCCGCGACAGCGTGGACGTGAACCGTATGTGCAGTTGACGGACTTTGAGCGAGGGTGTATAGTGGGCATGCGGGAGGCCGGGTGGACGTACCGCCGAATTGCTCAACACGTGGGGCGTGAGGTCTCCACAGTACATCGATGTTGTCGCCAGTGGTCGGCGGAAGGTGCACGTGCCCGTCGACCTGGGACCGGATCGCAGCGACGCACGGATGCACGCCAAGACCGTAGGATCCTACGCAGTGCCGTAGGGGACCGCACCGCCACTTCCCAGCAAATTAGGGACACTGTTGCTCCTGGGGTATCGGCGAGGACCATTCGCAACCGTCTCCATGAAGCTGGGCTACGGTCCCGCACACCGTTAGGCCGTCTTCCGCTCACGCCCCAACATCGTGCAGCCCGCCTCCAGTGGTGTCGCGACAGGCGTGAATGGAGGGACGATTGGAGACGTGTCGTCTTCAGCGATGAGAGTCGCTTCTGCCTTGGTGCCAATGATGGTCGTATGCGTGTTTGGCGCCGTGCAGGTGAGCGCCACAATCAGGACTGCATACGACCGAGGCACACAGGGCCAACACCCGGCATCATGGTGTGGGGAGCGATCTCCTACACTGGCCGTACACCACTGGTGATCGTCGAGGGGACACTGAATAGTGCACGGTACATCCAAACCGTCATCGAACCCATTGTTCTACCATTCCTAGACCGGCAAGGGAACTTGCTGTTCCAACAGGACAATGCACGTCCGCATGTATCCCGTGCCATCCAACGTGCTCTAGAAGGTGTACGTCAACTACCCTGGCCAGCAAGATCTCCGGATCTGTCCCCCATTGAGCATGTTTGGGACTGGATGAAGCGTCGTCTCACGCGGTCTGCACGTTCAGCACGAACGCTGGTCCAACTGAGGCGCCAGGTGGAAATGGCATGGCAAGCCGTTCCACAGGACTACATCCAGCATCTCTACGATCGTCTCCATGGGAGAATAGCAGCCTGCACTGCTGCGAAAGGTGGATATACACTGTACTAGTGCCGACATTGTGCATGCTCTGTTGCCTGTGTCTATGTGCCTGTGGTTCTGTCAGTGTGATCATGTGATGTATCTGACCCCAGGAATGTGTCAATAAAGTTTCCCCTTCCTGGGACAATGAATTCACGGTGTTCTTATTTCAATTTCCAGGAGTGTATTAATCATTATGAATAAAGTGCAAACGAATAATGAGATATTAAGTTTGTGTATCTCGCCGGTAATAGTAATACTGACTCTAATATTTTGATCCGTAATAATGATACTGCCATTTTATGATCACATTAAGCAACACAGCCAACATGAAGAGAAACTCCACAGTTTGGATGTAAATGGGGGTGGGAAACGCACGAAGATCCATCGACCTCACATCATTACACGAAAGAGTCGTTGTGTATCTCACTCAACAGCGCGGGATTAGCCGATCGGTCTGAGGCGCTGCAGTCGTGGACTGTGTGGATGGTCCCGGCGGAGGTTCGAGTCCTCCCTCGGGCATGGGTGTGTGTGTTTGTCCTTAGGATAATTTAGGTTAAGTAGTGTGCAAGCTTAGGGACTGATGACTATAGCAGTTAAGTCCCATAAGATTTCACACACATTTGGACATTTTTGTATCTCACTCACTGATTTGCACGCATTCACAGGATACGATTTTAAACCCACATGCTATAGAAAAGGGAATAAAGGATCTTGACTATATTGAAGAATTCTGAAATATATCAAGTAGCATTCAAAACTTTTAAGCCATTTATCTATGGAATGTGAAGTTTCTGAGACCCTAGAAAGCTTTTTGTGTCATCTGCACGTCTTCAATACTCTCAGTTTCATTACTGATGTAAGATTAGCGACTTTTTCGAAAACGTATCATTTCAAAAGTAGCAATGATAGTTTCGAAATCACATCCTGTTGATGCCTCAAAATTTCCACCCTGCTAGAAGTAAGTCAAAGCAAATCGAAAGAGCTGCATGTACGTCCCGTATATGGAGAAGTGCTAATATAACAACACAGTCACTTCAGTCATCTGTAATCAAGAGATGGCAAGAAGTTAATAATCTATATGAATGCGTCTATTTCGATGGAAACCAGACACTGACTTCAATACACGATTGTTGTCATTCAACCAGATCAACCATTAGGTCCATATTTTTACATCATAAAGTTATGAATCGTTTTTTGATATATTTTTGTAACCATTTTTAATTATATTTTTGCGGAAGACTCAGAATAAGAAAAAGAAATCGGGTACCTATGCAGTTCTAGTGATGATGAGAACGATTCTGATTGGGATAAGAGCGATTGAGTATTACATATTTCTACGGATAAGTACGAGAAACGGTTCATTGATGGTGATAAGTACTACTTCAGTGTTCTTATTTTTGTGGAAAAGTGCTATATAAACAAAAGGACTTGGAAAACAAACAGTAAAACTCAGGTGCAATGTGCATCGCGCACGCATTATCACTTCCAGCATTCCCGACTGTCCGGGTCCAAAAAAGTCTTCATTTTATAATTTTTCATGGTAATTTGATGACAAATGAAGCAAAATACAAAGATCTGACACAGTACAAAATGTTTACACCATTTACGTATACCCCTTTGGAACTTCGCTGACGGCGTTAGTCCCTACTTGGTGTTTGCTGACTTTTTCAATCAACAATTTATATTGCTAGTATTGCATAAAAAGTTTAGCTAGCTTCCCCACTTTTCTAAAAATGTTGTCTGTGGTCGTCCTGCGTACGGAAGGAACGCTAGGCGCCAGGCTTATGCTACCGGATTTTTTTTTTTTTCTCGCTCCACTGGAGAGCGCGTATTACTTGTGTCTTTGAGTAGCCGTTCCAGCGAAAGGCTTCGCGAAGACGCTACGACTTAGTAGGCAGACTTTCCTTGTTGCATATAGCTCACGTTCTGCGTACTAGGCTGCTTGGAACAAATGTGCTACCGGATGACACCATCTATCGGCGTTTAGTTTCACGTTCATGCGTTTCGTCTTCCTGTAGATGGAATTTCCCAGGGTACTGTCAGGATTCTTCTTTCTCGGAATGTCTAGGAACGGTAGGTAACCCTTTTCTTCCGCATCCATGGTGGATCTGGCGTCCTCATGTGTGCTGTTAAGAGATACACAGGAATTCTTGTACGAATAGGTTGTAGGTTTTCCATACCACACAGCCAAACCACGAATGTGTCGTTCGAATATGTGCAGAACATTATTGTGTCATGTGCGTGGTTTTTAGAGCTGTTTCCTCGAAGAGTTCCGTATATAGTCTGGCGATGCCTAGCGCTAAAAGTAATCTCATGCCAATTCCGTCTATTTGTTCATACAGCTTTACCACAAAGGAAGTAAATAATGGTAAGCAACAGTTTCATCGTGTCGCTCTCGCAGTGACTCTCTAGTAATTCCATGGAACCTTTTAGTGATTCCTATGTGAAGAGAGACGTGACGTCGAATCTGACAAGGAGATCACCCTTGTCCAGACGTATCTCTTGAAGCACCTTCACAGACTGTACAGTTTTTGACATGGTGTGAACAGTGACCCACGAAATGTTTCAGCTGCTGTGCCAGGTGTTTCGCTATGTCATATGTTACGAATTTATAGTGTTCACTGTAGGGTGTAGTGAAATTTCCTCTTCGTGTATTTTCGGGAGGTCATACAGCCACGACGGTATCGATACTCTGCGGTACAGCTTTCAGCCCGTATCATTGTCCAGTCCTGAGTTGTTGAGGACTGATACGGTCTTCCTGGTCACCGCGGAGTAGGATTTTTCTTAGTTTGCTTGAATGCTGGATCCTGTAGTCGCATCTCAGTCTTCTGCCAGTAGTCATTTTACTGCAACACCACCGTCATATTGCCTTTCCCAGCTGCTAGGACGAGTGTGTCATTAGCCTCACTTACGGCATATATAGCCCCGTGTTCTGCCTCCTAGATATTTAACACGCTGGTCAGAGGTGTTTGACGAACGTCTTGGACAGTGCGTTGAAAACAGTTGCGTTGAAAACAGTGGGCGTGTTTTCATGGGCGTTTTGCTTCTGGAAGAGTATATCTCCCTGCTATGTAGGAATGGCTACGCAGTGGATTTATGAAACTGGAAATGTGGCATTCTGAGTTCTCTCAACAAATACGAGAGTAGGGATGTCATTGAAGGCGTGGCTTGCGATACCGTGATGCCCAGCTCTGGTCATGTACATGTCTGCCTGATATACTCTGGTTGTCGCCTGTCTGCTAATCGGCACTCTCAGGACATTTGCAGTAAGTAATATGCAGAATTCAATTATTAAAAATTTGTCCTAAAAACTATTTTCACTTTGATAACACTTCCTCATTTAAGAAAGGTGTCTATTATTTCTTGAACTCCATCTTTAACAGTCACAACATAAATGAATATTACCAACAAACCTTATATAATTAAATTAAAGTTGAAAGTACTTCCTCCAGCGCAGTAATTTTATTCAGATTAAGAGTGTCTTCTAGTTAACAGCCATTCGTTAAAATACAGCCTGTCTACAGAAAGTGAAACACCCTGAAAACATGATCGGATATCGATGTAGCTTTGTGCACGTACATGTCATCGAGGGGTATGTAAATGATTAGAGTTGCAAGAAACTGTGACATGTATAATGGCCAGCAAGTGCATTAGTGTTGTTAGTGGTTATTGTTGTTACCATCCATGCCAGTGTATGTAAGGAGTGTGAACAGTGTCAGGTGTTGAGTGATCACTATGGAGGGTATGGGATTCCATGCAGTCTTGTGAAACAGCGTTCTCACCACAAGTTTGAAAGGGGATTCACTGCTAGTCTCCACATAAAATCTTTTGTCTTCTGTTCCTTTTTTAACACTTATTTTCTGAATTATGGTATGAGTTAGTTCAGCACGCATGGTGATATCGCTACATTTAGAATATTGACTGGTGCATGACAAAATTTGTGGACCTTTAAGCGGCACTACATCTACATCTAAATTCTTCAAACCACTGTGAAGTGCATGACCATTGTGCCAGTTATTTGGGTTTCCTCCGTTCCATTCATCTATGGAAAGCGGGAAGAATGATTGTTTAAATGTCTCCATGCGTGCTGTAATTAATTTAAGCCTGTCCTTACGATCCCTATGGGAGTGATACGAAGAGGGTTGTAGTATACTCCTAGAGTCCTCATTTAAAGCTAGTTCTAGAAACTTTGTAAGTAGGCTTTCTTGGGATAGTTAACGTCTATCTTCAAGAGTCTGCCAGTTCAATTCTTTCTACATCTCTGTGACATTCTCCCATGTGTCAAACAATCTGTGACCATTCTGTATACGTTCAATATCCCCTGTCAGTCCTATTTGTTAGGGATCCCACACAGTTGAGCAATACTCTAGGATGGATCACACGAGTGGTCTGTAAGCAATCTCCTTAGTAGACTGATTACATTTCCCCAGTATTCTACCAATAAACCAAAGTCTACCTCCTGCTTTATCCACGATTGAGCCTAGGTGATGGTTCTATTTCATATCCCTACAAAGTGCTACATCCAGGTATTTGTATGAGTTCGCCAATTCCAAATTTCACTCATTGATGTTATAGTCGTAGGATATTACATTTCTTTATTATTTTTTTCATGTGCAGTGCACAATTTTACATTTCTGAACATTTAAAGTAAGTTACAAATTTTGACACCACTTTGAAATATTATCCAAGATCCGACAGAATATTAATGCTACTTCCTTCAGACAGTACTTCATTAAAGGTAACTGCATCATCTGCAAACAATCTGAGGTTATTATTAATATCGTCCACAAGGCCATTAACATACAACAGGAACAGCAAGGGTCGCAATACTCTTTCCTGCGACACTAATGAAGCACTTTTATATCTGTCGATGAATATCCATCCAAGATAACTTGCTGCGCCCTCTGTACCAAAATATCCTCAATCCAGTTACAAATTTTGCTTGATCCGCCATATTGTAGTACTTTTGAAATAAACGTAGATGTGGTAGTGAGTCAAATATTTTTTGGAAAAAATACTGCATCTACCTGAGTGATTTGATCCAAAGCTTTCAATATGTCATTTCTGTCAGTTACCGCCTACTACTAGTCAAAGCCTACAACCTGATCAAAGATTTTGGCGTAAATAGGCTCATCGCCACGCTTTTGCAGAATCGCAGGCTCTTCGTCGACTCCCAAGAACAGAGTAGCCGATGGAGATTACAGAAAAACAGTTTCCCACAGGAAAGTGTGCTGACTCTAATTCTTTTCAATTTATACGAGAATGACCAACCCATAGCAGGAGCTTCTTTTATCCTTTCTCTATTTACCCAGAGCACAGATTTTGAATCAGTGGAGAAAACCCTTACGAATGCGCTAAACAAGATTCCATCTACTACAACACAAACCACCTTAAACCTAATCCCTCAAAGACACAAGTGTGTGCTTTTCGTTTGAGAAACAAGGAAACTAGTCGCAGATTAAAGATATTACGGTCAAATGTCGAACATGAAAACTGTGAGATACCAAAATATCTAGGTGTGATACTTGATAGATCTCTTACTTTCAGGAAGCACGGCGCGAAATGCAAGTCAAAAGTTTCCAGTAGGAAAAATTTTCTTCAGAAACTGCCAGGATCACAGGGTGGCTGAGGATAGGGGGTAGTCAACGTAAAACTATAAGCACTTCTGACATGGCACTACGTTGTTCTGGGGGAGAGTATGCATGCCCTGTTTAGTATAATTTAAATGACTGTAATCTAGCGCGAGTGAGGTGAGGGTGAGTGAATGAGTATTACTTTATAGGTTTCCTTCTCAAAAAAAAAAAAAAAAAAAAAAAATTGTTCAAATGGCTCTGAGCACTATGGGACTTAACATCTGTGGTCATCAGTCCCCTAGAACTTAGAACTACTTAAACCTAACTAACCTAAGGACATCACACACATCCATGCCCGAGGCAGGATTCGAACCTGCGACCGTAGCAATCGCCCGGTTCCGGACTGAGCGCCTAGAACCGCGAGACCACCACGGCCGGCTTTTCCTTCTACTGGGTGACAACGATTTTAGTCGTTTCACCCACATTCGTTTCTTTTAATGTGCATAAGGGGGCTGATAGCTGCGCTCGTAAGCTGCAGACACATACACAGACTAGAATGAAATTTTCACTCTACAGCGGAGTGTGTGCTGATATGAAACTTCCTGACAGATTAAAACTGTGTGCCGGACCGAGACTCGAACTCGGGACCTTTGCCTTTCGCGGGCAAGTGCTCTACCAACTGAGCTACCGAAGCACGACTCACGCCCGGTACTCACAGTATTACTTCTGCCAGTACCTCGTCTCCTACCTTCCAAACTTTACAGAAGCTCTCCTGCGAAACTTGGCAGGTACTGGCAGAAGTAAAGCTGTGAGGACGGGTCGTGAGTCGTGTTCGGGTAGCTCAGTTGGTAGAGCACTTGCCCGCGAAAGACAAAGGTCCCGAGTTCGAGCCTCGGTCCAGCACACAGTTTTAATCTGCCAGGAAGTTTCACATACACACACACTTATATAACCCAACACATGCCAAACAGATTAACACAGCTCCCCCTGACACCTGCAGTGCCATAACAAGCTCCTTGAAATCCACTCCAGTCGAATGGCTTTACCACTTTACAGGAATGGCACCATCTTCTGCTCGAAGAAAAATAGCTGCGAATGAGAAAATAAAGACAGTGGATCAGCAGAGAGCCCATCATCTGTACGAGCAGGAGCAGCACCCGCAACGACTGAAGTCAGGGAGGACATTCCTTAGAACATGAACTGCACTTAGAATCACTGCTGAAAATGCTAGGTTGCAGCTATAGGGGGTGCGGCATAATTCCCCTAGGCTGAAAAAAGTGTATGAAATTTTACGTCACGGCTATGACGAGAAGTGGACGACTCGAAAGTCCCTGAATACACTGAGATGAGATGTGGAGTATCAAAGGTTGATTTGGAAAGATGGGGCTACACTGATCAAGATTATATTCAGTGTGACTGTGCAGAAGACCAGACTGTTCATCATACCCTTCAACGCCGACCGTGTCCAGCCTCCTGCACAGATGATGGGCTTCATCAAGGAACAGAAAATTCATTGTAAGTGGTCAACTTTTGGGCAAGCGTATTGCAGTCATAACTGTTTGCAATATGTATGTTTCAGATAAGAGAATAAAAATATAAAGTATGTAATGTGAGGAAAGTGCGAGATGGATTTCACATCTTAGATTTTTTTCGGAATACTTGCTAGTTGGCATGGCAAGGTCTTTCTGTTCGACATTTCTCATTATCTTTGAGCTCTAAATTTGTTCAACATTCTGCAACAAATCGATGTCAAGAATATTGGACTTTAGTTTTGTGGATTACTTCCACTACCCTTCTTGTAAATGGATGTGACATGTGCTTTCTTACAACCACTGGACAAGGTTTTTTGTTCGAGAGATCTACGATATAGTTAAAAAATAGGGAATCATATTTTTGATACGTCCTGTTCTTTATACAGCAATACTTAAACTATATATCTTACTCGTCTTATTTTTATGCCCACTCATAGAACCTACTACGCTGCTTCCACTAACACAATGAAGTAGTAACGTCATCGATATGTAATTTGAGAAGTAACGTACTCGTCACGCGATCTGTCTGTAAATAAAGTGGGGCTGTTTTGGCTTGGCTGTCTGTAACTGTTCTCTCGTCTCAATAGCGGCCACGAATTAGGCACGATTGGCTGCCTCGTCAGTTACCCACGCTTCCCGTGCAAGGCAATTGAATAACCGCCACTTCCTGTTACGTCAGCAACAGGACAGTTATTGCATTCGTGAGTAGAACAATGTAGTCGCCACGAAAGCGTCCACCGATACGGAAGTCGTAACGAGCATGCAGCATAAATAAAAATCATTATTTTCAGAACAACATACAAAAATTTAGCTTCACACATTCCTTTCGTAAGTTATACATATATTTTGCCTGTTTCTTGATTCCTTAGTGCCAATTCTGTTAATCTTCTGGAATTTACTTTCACGTCACACGCTAAAAAATACTTCAGAATTACAGTAGCAAAGTTGAAATCACTTTCAGTCTGGGCATTAAAAAGCAAACGGAAAACAAAAAGTCAATATATTTGTTGGAAATAGTTTCGGATTCTTTATAATGTGGTGAGTTCGTAAGTACGTCTAAAATTTTCGTAATACGTATTGCGGATATGTTTCAGGTACCCTATAAGTGAAACCATCGAAAGAAAGGGGACGATGAAACTAGAAGATATGCTGAGATGGTTGCAAAAGGGAAAAGCGATAGTCACATTAGAACTTATATAGAGCACGAATAAATGTTTCTTTTATCATGAACGATGCTGATGGGCAGCCAGGATAAAGGAAAACAGTGCATAGCTAGGGCGGATGGTGGGATGTAACGTTAAGGGGATTAAACGGCCCATACCTAGGGGGAGAAGAGTACTGTGGTAGACGAAATTCCTAAATAATTTTTTTCAACAAACCGTATCTAATACTACTTGAGTAATAGCTCGAGAATCGTTGAAATGAATGCGTGCGACAGAAAATAAATAGTCACTCAGTTAAAAGCATGAAAAGGTAATGAGAGAAACGTCATTCTCGTCTGAGACAACCATCATTGAGAGCCTTGATCGGAGTCAGTAGGCAAATACATTAATGTTCAAAAATCAAGCAACAAACCACTATTTCCCCGTCTATACTTCATGATTTAATCATTCAAATTGTCAACAGATGTCTGTACGATCGTGTTCTGCACGGAAGATGGTATTCCAGTTCAACGGAGAACCACGCCAATGATAACGCCAGGGCATCTGTCAAATGGGGTGTTGTTTGCTGGGTAGTCTCACATCCGCAATCGCTGTGTACACAGTTATAGACGGTGCAGTATGGCACAGAGAAGACCCTTACCAGACTCTCTGCGGTGGAAGACCATAGGAAGAATGAAAGCAGTACATTCGCAAACTGATGTGACCCGATGGTTTATCATAAATCGTTCTGTTATTTTTGGATGTGGCGACAGTTTACAGTAACCGAAACTGTATCCCGAAGGTCAGGGCAAGGCCGACCAATTGACAGCAGAAAGAGATGACCGTTATCTCGCTGTACGAGGGGCGTTTGAAATGTCCGTGCAAAATAAAAACTACTTACGTGTTTGAGGGAAACCTTTTTTATTTTTCGACATAGTCTCCTTAGAGACTTATACATTTCGTCCAACGCTGTTCTAATTTGTTGATCCCTTACGAATTGTCCAAGTCTGCAAAATAGCTATTAGTTGCTGCAATCACTTCGTTTGAATAAAATCTTTGTCCCGCCAGCCATTTCTTCAAATTGGGGAAGAAATAGTAGTCCGAGAGAGCCAAGTCTGGAGAATAGGGGGGATGTGAAAAAATTAGGAATCCTATTTCCATTAATTTTGCGACCACAACTGCTGAGGTGTGTACTGGTGCATTGTCGTGATGGAAAGGGCCTTTTTTGCGGTCCAATCGCCGGCGTTTTTCTTGTAGCTCGGTTTTCAAACTGTCCAATAACGATGAATAATATTCACGTGTAATAGTTTTACCCATTTCCAGATGGTCGATGAGGAATATCCCTAGCGACTCACAAAAGACAGTCGCCATAATCTTTCCGGCCGAAGGAATAGTCCTCGCTTTTTTTATGCAGATTCTCCCTTGGTAACCCATTGTTTAGATTGTTGTTTGATCTCAGGAGTATAGTAATGTATCCATGTTTCATCCACAGTGACGAAACGACGCTTAAAGTCCTGTGGATTCTTCCTGAACAGCTGCAAACCATCCTTGCAACACTTCACATGATTCCGTTTTCGGTCAAGCGTGAGCAATCGCGGAACCTACCTTGCGGATAGCTTTCTCATGTCCAAATGTTTATGTAAAATAATTATGTATCCGTTCATTCCAAATGCCCACAGCACTAGCAATCTCACGCACCTTAACTCTTCTGTCTTCCTTCACCATATCACGGATTTTGTCAATGATTTCTGGAGTCGTAGCTTCCACAGGGCGTCCAGAACGTTCAGCATAACTTGTGCCCATATCGCCACTCCGAAAATTTGCAAACCACTTATAAACTGTTCTGATCCAAAGTTCAGAGTCACCGTAATGTTTAGCAAGCTTCTCTTTAGTCTCCTGAGGCGTTTTGCCTTTCATAAAGTAATGTTTAATCACCACACGAAATTCTTTTTCGTCCATTTTTTGACAATCACTCGACTTCCTTGATTCACACGAATGCCAAACACAGAGAAATAGGCCAATATAGCTGAAAATTGGTGTGCTTTCTTTCCAAAGATGCTACTAACTAAACATGACCTCGATACTCGCCGGTGGTTCCGTCTCTCGGACTTTGCACGGTCTTCTCAAACGCCCCTCGTAAGGGCAAAACAGTACCGTCTTACTACTGCGCGGCAGCTGGCATCTGACCTGGCAGCATCCACTGGACGTGTTGTATGGAGGCAGTTGGTGTACTGAAGGCTTCATCAGAGTGACCTTTGTCAGAGACCTGCTGTATGTGTACCTCTGACGTGTCTTCACAGAAGGGAACGTCTAGAGTGGAGCCTTCAACATGCCACCTGGATAGTCGAAAAATGGGCCAATGCACATCTGGAGGGAACGTTGAATACAATTTCGGGACCCAAACAGTGTGGAAAGAGATCGATGTCGAGGTGGGTCCCTAGGGGTGTGAGCAGGGATTATGTTGACAACTCGAACAGCTCTTCATGAAATTGTACGGCTGAATCGGCAAGGTTTAACTGCTGTCATCTATCGTGACGAGATCTTGGGACCTCACGAAGGGTTGTTGCGGGATGCTGTGGGCCCAGACTTGGTACTGATGAACGATAATGCTCGACCTCATGTAGCACGGAAGAGTTTGCACCCATGGCGTGGCCTGCTCGCTCTCCCAATTTGAATCCCATAGAGCACGTGTGGGACACATTAGTGACACGGGTTTCATCGCGTCAGCATCCACCAACTACTCTCCAAGACTTGCGCGCAGCTCTGCAGGAAGAATAGGCGATATTGCCTCAACATGAAATTCATGACATGATTCACAGCATGTCCCGTCGTTGTCAGGCATGTATTGCTGCCAGAGGTGGTCACACTCCAAATTCAGCACATTAACCAGTTGTCAGAATATGAATGTAAGTTAGAAAAACCGAACAACATTTATGTCTACTGTTATGTATGTTGCAGTATAACGCAACCTTGTAAAATTTCCAATTGTTGATTTAATTTTCGACACCAGTGGTTCAAATGGTTCAAATGGCTCTGAGCACTATAGGACTTAACATCTGTGGTCATCAGTCCCTTAAAACTTAGAACTAATTAAACCTAACTAACCTAAGGACAGCACACACATCCATGCCCGAGGCAGGATTCGAACCTGCGATCGTAGCGGTCACGCGGTTCCATACTGAAGCGCCTAGAACCGCACGGCCACACCGGCCGGCCTCGACACCAGTGTATGAAGCAGTTGACGTCAGTTGGGAAGTGACGAAGAACTGATTCTCGTACATCGAGAAACTGGTCACAAGAAAATAATTATAAAACAACAGCCTTAGGGGCAGAAAGATTAGATTTTCTTCTTGTCAGGGGCTACAAACGATAAGATGCGGTGACTAACTGCACAGATGGAGAGTGGGAATAATGACTCTTCGGACTTTTCTATCGGCGATGATATTTTGCATGAGGTTTCGAATAATGTTACTACCGGTAAATCTTTTATTCAGATTTCTTGTATTTTCTCAATAGGTTTTCGTGTTTAAAGTTTTTTTTTCCAAGTGTCTTCAGGTTAAAGCAGTGCAGCCTTTAGGTAAAGATGTCAGCTACCCTAAGCGTACTTTGAAATTCCATAGTTCTTTACTTCGTGGTCCTATTTGAGGTAGTATGCCCTTGTCTTCATTTGAACTTCCTCAGTCAGTTTCAGGTGGATCTACAGTATAATGTGGACTCTGAACCACGGTATACGTTTTCAAGCTGAAATTACTAAGCGTTTACACTATTCCGAGAAAGGTCCATACTATAGCGGACAAAGTTTACTTTCCTAGTGTGGTATAGTGAAACGAAACCTGTCATTTTCTTTCCCACGACTGAACTTAAGCTGCCGTTCCACTACACTGCTCCTCAGATTGTTATTCCCATACATTTGAAACCAGAGATAGCTTCAGGTGCAACGTATTAGCTGTGTACACAAATGCTCTCACATTTTCAGTTGTACAAGATCACTGTTTCACATTTCGCTCCATTAAAAGACAGTTACCAATCGTTACAGATGTTTGGTGTTTTGTCAAGATCTATCAGCATAGTACCGAAACTGTTATCGGACACACTTTCTCACAAATGACAGTGTCATTTTTTAAACTCTTGTGTTTGCAAATGACATTGTTTTGTGTGGCACAAATATACGCTGTCATAAATAGTGACCAAACTACACTTCATGTGAGCAAACTCGACACTACCTCTGTTTCGGTGTATCAAACTGCTTCCAGCATAAAGCTGTTCATAGTTCTCGAAACTTGCCCTGTTGGTGTGAAGAACTTTCGACTCAAGAAGTTTATCACGCAGCAACAAATATGGTACTGTATTAGCCAGCCGAAATAATTGAAGAATGTGCTTCTTTACAAATGGTTCAAATCGCTCTGAGCACTATGGGACTCAACTGCTGAGGTCATTAGTCCCCTAGAACTTAGAACTAGTTAAACCTAACTAACCTAAGGACATCACAAACATCCATGCCCGCGGCAGGATTCGAACCTGCGACCGTAGCGGTCTTGCGGTTCCAGACTGCAACGCCTTTAACCGCACGGCCACTTCGGCCGGCGCTTCTTTACAGACCGCTACTAACCTGCTCTCTTCTATTAAGCTCTAAAATACACTCACCACTGTGTACATTTATAAATTCCTTAGTTCAGAGTTGAAATTATGTATTTGTGGGGATTCACAGCCTCCAGGTGTTTAATAAACGTAAACATGCGATTAGCTAATTTCGACTATGTGTCGTTGTCAGGCACCTGTAAAACCAACCTTGGAAAGCACTACACTGTCTGCGTACATCGCCATGTATAAATAATTTTATACGCCTAATATTAAGATAAAACATTACTGTTTTATCTTAATGTGCGGTGTGTAAAGTGTTATTTATACATGGCGACGTATGCGGACAATGTAGTGCTTTTCCATGTTGGTTTTACAGGTGCTTGACAATGACACGTAACCGAAATTAGATAATCGCACAATTAAATAAAAATCGCATGAAAGCCTACAAGGGACAATGTTTACGTTTATCATTTCAGGGTAGGTTGCAAAACAAGTGCGTTGTTAAAATCATTTATCTATGTTCTTATAATTAATATTGCTTTTTTTTAACTCCGCAATTACAGTCACTTAAGACACAGATCTTTTAGCTAAAGAGCCGTCTTCAAGTTTGCCGAGAACGATATTCAATGTTAAGTTGTGCTTAAAAGAAATTACGGTAAGGTCGCTTAGACAACATTAAAAGAGCTAATACCAATTGCGGACTTTCGAACATCTTAACGATTAAAGCAGCTTTTCCAAGTCCTTTTAAAGAAAATACACCGTTGCCTGCAGTAAAAGCTACACAAAACATCTAACACCTCTCAATCTTGGTTATGTAGCATAATAAGCCCTCTTCATTACACTTCTTTTAACTGCACGGTGGGTTGTTGAAATTTCAGTGTTAAGTTTTCAGCACGTGTTTATGACTTGCGAAATTCATTGCAAGATACATTGTACAAACAAAACAGTCCGAATATAGTTTTTAGTTAACTGTGGCCGAACTATGCAATCTGCAGATCCGGTCGAAACCGGTAATTGAAGCTAAACAAAAACTCTGTCTAGATTGCTTTGTTGGTAACATAATGAAACAAAATCACTGCCCTGCGACAATACGCAACTTTCTGCTGACACAAATTTATACATTTGGAAAAGTAAGTAATAGCGACGGAAATGAAGAAAGAGAGGCAACGGTTCGACCTTAGTTACCAGTTGACTGATATAAAGCTTCCTGCATTGATTTTGCAACTAGATATTACGTTGTCATATCCATGAGAAGACTCTCTTCTTGTTATTGGGAATGGTTCACAACACTTTCCTTAACGTTTTGTAACTAATTAGAGCATTTGTCTTCGCTGAACGGCGAATAAAGAACTACTCTCATATGTGTTAACCATAAATGTAACTGTCGGAACAGGTTCAAACACAGTACCGATTATTCCACACAATGCAGACAAAAGAAGAATGTGTGCTACCGGCTGCTATTATGTACTGTTTGTGAGATACTACTTTTCTAAGATTCTGTTTTTTATAAGTTGTTCTATTTTTATTTATGCAATTATAATACACTACTTCCACCTTTACATAGAAAATTTGTACCAGGTTCCTTTGTTCAGTTTGAAAAGTTAAACCAGTTATAAAAATAGCTCATTCACATCCTAGTATGAGCTCACAAATTACAACCAAGGGCACGATAAACAAAAAAGTACAGATTTCTCATTCGCCTTCATGAATTGTTTAACCTTTAGTTGTTGACTTACAATGGTCACAAAACGATTCAGATTTCTTCCATAAAAAGAAGTGATTAAATGTGGTCTCTTACTGCGAAAATATTCCTATGCAGTCAGAAATTTTTAAATGGGCCGTTTTGAGAATAACAAACTGAAGTTTCAGTACGTTTATAATTAAATGTGTTAGTCAAAAATTTATGCTCAACAGCAAAATCCACACAATTTCGATCTTAACTTTTACTGACTTCCATATTTAATTAATAATTTGACAGTTTGACAAACTTGATTTTTACATACAACAGCAATACAATCATTTCACTTCAGACTCGGGAGTGTTACCGATTCCACAGGTTTGGCCGTAATGTTCTGGTTTGGATAAGCTTTCTATCGTGAAAACTCAAATATATTCTTTTGAAATAGCAGGTGCAGATGAAGATCCATGTTTAAGCTAGTAGTAACTGCTTGGCTTATCATTCAAATGAGATAGCAGAACTGCAGTCCACTTTAGATTACTCTCCTTAAAACGTCATACATTCTTCCATGATCAGCATTTTATTGCATGGAATATTGTTGGTACTTTTTCTGGCTCATCAAACCGAAACCGCAAAATGCAAACAGACTCAAACTGGACATTTTGCTGCTTCATTGCTCCACTGACGTTCTTCACCTCATTAGATAAGACAAAAGTTGGCTTGAAATCATTCCCTGTGCCCAGCGTTACAACAAAAGCATTCTGACCGGCTATAGTTGCTTTCACATACCCTACCTTTCTGACGTCAGCCACCACTAATTCAGCCTCAGTCCTTACTGCTTCTCGCAGATTTTCTGTGTCCCTCAACATTGCTCGCAACTGGCAAACATGTGCAAAAACGTACTCAGTGGCTTTGATTCACGTCACGCCGATGGCACCAAAGAACTGCAATTTTCTGGGTGACATATTCATAACTTTGTATCAACATATCAGCGCTCGCTCCATCCTTGGTGCCACGAGTGAATATTTAAACAGGCCATTGCTAAATGAAATTGTGGCTACAGAATATTAAAGCACTCCGTCTTCAGGCCACAAGTGGCCCATCGGGACCATCCGACCGCCGTGTCATCCTCAGATGAGGATGCGGATAGGAGGGGCGTGTGGTCAGCACACCGTTCTCCCGGTCGGTATGATGGTTTTCTTTGACCGGAGCCGCTACCAGTCGGTCGAGTAGCTCCTCAGTGGGCATCACGAGGCTGATTGCACCCCGAAAATGGCAACAGCACATGGCGGCCTGGATGGTCACCCATCGAAGTGCCGACCACGCCCGACAGCGCTTAACTTCGGTGATCTGACGGGAACCGCTGTACCCACTGCGGCAAGGCCGTTGCACAGAATATTAATAGATTAGTTTAGTTCTCAGTGTACACTGAGGCGACAAAAGACATGGGATAGTAATATGTAAATAGAGAAATGGGGGTAGTGCTGCGAACACGTAGCACAAAAGGACAGTGCATCGGCGGAGCTGTCATTTCTACTCAGGTTACTCATGAGGAAAGGTTTCTGATGTGGTTATGGACGCACGTCGGGAATTAACAGACTTTAAACACGGAATGATACTTGGAGCTTGATGCATGGGACAAAATCGTTATGGAATTCAATATTCCGAGATCCACAGCGCGAATAGTGTGCCGAGAATACCAGATTTCAGGCATTAGCTCTCATCAAGGGCAGCGCAATGGCCTTCACTTAACGACCAAGAGCAGCGGCGTTTGCGTAGAGTTGTCAGTGCTAACAGACAAATAACACTGCGTGAAATAAACGCAGAAATCAATGTGGAACATACGTTAGGACAACGCAAGGAAATCTGGCTTTCACGGACTATGGCAGCAGACGAACGACGCAAATGCCTTTGCCAGCCGCTCGAAATGGCCTGCACCGCCTCTCCTGGACTCGTGATCATGTCAGTAGGACCCTAGACGACTGGAAAATCGTGGCCTGGTCAGATGAGCCCCGATTCCAGTTGGTAAGAACTGATGGTAGGGTTCGAGTATGACGCAGACCCCAAGAAGCCATGGACCCTAGTTGTGAACAAGGCACTCAGTAAGCTGATAGTCTCTCCATAATGGTGTGTCCTGTGTTTACATGGAATGGACTGGGTCCTCTGGTCCAACTGAACCATTATTGACTGGAAATGGTTGCGTTCGGCTACTTGGAGAGCATATGCAGCCATTCATGTACTTCATATTCACAAACAACAATGGAATTTTTATGGGTGAAAATGCGCCATATCACCGGGCCACAATTGTTCTCGATTGATTTTAAGAACATTCTGGACAATTCGACCGAATGATCTGCCCACCCAGATAGTTCAGCACGAATCCGATCTGACATTTGTGGGACATAATCAAGAGGTCAGTTAGCGCACAAAATCCTGCACCGGCAACACTTCCGCAATTATGGATGGCTGTAAAGGCAGCATGGCTTAGTATCTGCAGTCCACTTTAGATTACTCTCATTAAAAACGTCATAAATCCTTTGGTTTCAGCATTTTATTGCGTGGAATTTTTTTGGTACGTTTTCTGGCTGCAGTGACTTGTTAATTGCACGCCATATCAAGTTGCTGCACCACAATGTGCGAAAGGAGGTCCGACACTATAATAGAAGGTATCCCACGACATTCGTCACCTGAGTGTACACTCACGTGTTTGTATAAGAACGAAAACTACGCCAAGGAAACAGAGCATATGTCTTAGAAAGTATTACATCTTAAAAGATTGAGGATTTACACTGAAGCGCCAAAGAAACTGATATAAGCATGTGTATTCTGATACAGAGATTTGTAAACAGGCAGAATACGGCGCTGGGGCCGGCAACGGCTGTATAAGACAACAAGTTTGGGGCGCAGTTATTAGATCGGTTACTGCTGCTATTGGCAGGTTATCAAGATTTTAGTGAGTTTGAACGTGGTGTTACAGTCGGCTCGCTAGCGATGGGACACTGCATCTCCGAGGTAGCTTGGGGATTTTCCCGTACGATCATTCACGAGTGTACCGTCAATATCAGGAATCCGGTAAAACATTAAATCTCTGACATCGCTGCGGCTGGGAAAAGATCCTGCAAGAACGGGACCAACGACGAATGAAGAGAATCGTTAAACGTGACGGAAGTGCAACTCTTCCGCAAATTCCTGCAGATTTCATTGCTGGGCCACCGACTAGTATCAGCGTGCGAAACATTCAACGAAACATCATCGATATGGGCTTCCGGAGCCGAAGGCCCACTCGTGCACCCTTGGTGACAGCACGACGCAAAGCTTTACGCCTCGCCCTGGGCCCGTCAACACCGACATTGGACTGTTGATAACTGGAAACATGTTGCTTGTTCGGACGAGCCGCGTTTCAAATTGTATGGAGCGGGTGGACGTGTACGGGCATGGAGATAATCTCATGAATCCATGGACCCTGCATGTCAGCAGGGGACTGTTGAAGCTGGTGGGGAGGGTCTATAATGGTGTGGGGCGTGTGCAGATGGACTGCTTTGAGTCCCCTGATACGTATAGATACGACTATGACAGGTGAAAAGTTCGTAAGCATCCTGTCTGATCACCTGCATCCATTCATGTCCATTGTGCATTCAGACGGACTTGGAAAATTCCAGCAGGACAGTGCGACACCCCACGCGTCCAGAATTGCTACCGAGTAGTTCCAAGAACACTCTTCTGGATTTAAACACTACCGCTGGCCACCAAACTCCCCAGACATGAACATTATTGAGCATATCTATGATGCCTTGCAACGTGCTGTTCAGAAGAGATCTCCACCCCCTTGTACTCTTACGGATTTATCGATAGCTCTGCGGGATTCGTGGTGGCAGTTCCATCCAGCACTACTTTAGACATTAGTCGAGTCCATGCCACGTTGTGTTGCGGCACTTCTGCGTACTCGCGGGGGCCCTATACGATATTAGGCAGGTGTACCACTTTCTTTGGTTCTTAACTGTACATTCAAAACAACAACCGGTCCTTCGTACTACAACTCACCTTATGGTAAATTTTGATATTTCAATAGGTTAAGATAGATGGTATCGCTCTATTGTCCTGTATGTTACTTATTATATTTTCATCTTCAGTTAGCAGCACCAACAACAAAAACATCTTTCTTGAAGAAATTTCTTTATTAAAAGAGGACACCGTTTTGACCACGACTTATCAGGAGAAGCGTATAAGCTACAGACAAGACCGACATTTGGCTTACCATCCGACTACGTTAATTTGAATTTGGGACTGTAACTTCAAATGTGCCTCGGTGATTTCCTTCGTTCGTGATGTCCAAATGAGCTGGTTCTCCGTCTCTAATCATCTTGAGTTCAACAGCACTTTCAAAACTATCTAACATTAATTTCTTGTTATTTGGGGTCGTAATGAGCAACACGTTTTCTTCCATTGATGCAATATCTGTACTGGAGGCAATAATTCCTGGTTGGTGGAAGGGAATTCTTCCCGCGATGAAGAAAAATATTGTAGATTTTCCGTGTGCAGCCACAGAAATATGATGCGAAAAATTATGGATCGATATGTTTTTCCCTAAAGCCTAGTCCGCTACTTCTTACTGAACTACAACAGAAATAAAACTTTACATGCTGATGGTTAACAATTTACGAAAAACCTCCGGTATTTATAGAATATCGCAATGAGGCACGGAAATTTAGTCTTCTAGTTCAATAAATTATTCTACGTTATATTTTTTATTATGATAAACAGATAATCGAATTAAAATATGTCAATAATAAGATATTTAGGTGGCATACGACAGCTTATCGTTTATGTTATCTTACGTAAAAGTTCCATGGTTAAACAAGAATTCCAAGAGAAAGTAAAATACAAATGTCAATGTATTGCGTAATAACCTACAGAACTCACTAAGTGTAGTGTCGGAAAATACATATAGCAGCTGTTAACAATCTTTGAAAGATGTTTGGCAGCGTAGTTTTCGGGATTTCAGTGAACATTACTTTGAAGAGTGACTTACTGCCTCATTAATTTATTTGGAAAGTTTTGTTCCCAAATTCACTACAACGCTATCTAGATTTGCATATGTACTACGCAAGGTACTACAAAGTGCTAGGTGGAAGGTACTTCGTAATAATATTAGCCACGACCATTCCTGATCCATTCGTACATAGAGAGGGACAAATTTATTTATTTTTATGACTCAGTATGCGTTCTACTCTCTTTTAACTTATTCTCACGATACCCACTCAAGTCATCTATTGTGGGCAATAAAATTGTTGCACACTCTACTTTGAATTCCAGTTCTCTGTATTTAACAAGCCATTACACATCGTATGGAATATACAAACCTATTACCGTCCTAGGTAGCATCACGCCTTTGAATTCATTCGTCGTTTTATTTTATATTGACTTCAGAATGCCTCCAAACACTACAGCAGTGCTCTAAGGTTTGATACCATCGGCTCTTGTGTGCAGTTTCCATACCAGATCCTCTTCAACCTCGTAGGAACCTTCCACAAAATGTCTCTCTCAATCGCTAGTGATCGCGTGTTGGCTCCATTTTGTAGTATTACTCTTAGTCATTCAAACCATATGAAAAGTGCTAGATGTTTTCTGCTACTGCTGTACTCTGATAAATCTGATCGTTTCTCCAGTGTACAAACGTATGCGATGTTCCTGTTTTATGTCAGTTAAGGAGACCTGAAATGCAGTGCACCATGTGATTTAATGATAACACTTGGGATAATAATTTGAAACGATCTTAGCAGCATGAGAGCACTATTACACTCCTGGAAATTGAAATAAGAACACCTTGAATTCATTGTCCCAGGAAGGGGAAACTTTATTGACACATTCCTGGGGTCAGATACATCACATGATCACACTGACAGAACCACAGGCACATAGACACAGGCAACAGAGCATGCACAATGTCGGCACTAGTACAGTGTATATCCACCTTTCGCAGCAATGCAGGCTGCTATTCTCCCATGGAGACGATCGTACAGATGCTGGATGTAGTTCTGTGGAACGGCTTGCCATGCCATTTCCACCTGGCGCCTCAGTTGGACCAGCGTTCGTGCTGGACGTGCAGACCGCGTGAGACGACGCTTCATCCAGTCCCAAACATGCTCAATGGGGGACAGATCCGGAGATCTTGCTGGCCAGGGTAGTTGACTTACACCTTCTAGAGCACGTTGGGTGGCACGGGATACATGCGGACGTGCATTGTCCTGTTGGAACAGCAAGTTCCCTTGCCGGTCTAGGAATGGTAGAACGATGGGTTCGATGACGGTTTGGATGTACCGTGCACTATTCAGTGTCCCCTCGACGATCACCAGTGGTGTCCGGCCAGTGTAGGAGATCGCTCCCCACACCATGATGCCGGGTGTTGGCCCTGTGTGCCTCGGTCGTATGCAGTCCTGATTGTGGCGCTCACCTGCACGGCGCCAAACACGCATACGACTATCATTGGCACCAAGGCAGAAGCGACTCTCATCGCTGAAGACGACACGTCTCCATTCGTCCCTCCATTCACGCCTGTCGCGACACCACTGGAGGCGGGCTGCACGATGTTGGGGCGTGAGCGGAAGACGGCCTAACGGTGTTCAGTACCGTAGCCCAGCTTCATGGAGACAGTTGCGAATGGTCCTCGCCGATACCCCAGGAGCAACAGTGTCCCTAATTTGCTGGGAAGTGGCGGTGCGGTCCCCTACGGCACTGCGTAGGATCCTACGGTCTTGGCGTGCATCCGTGCGTCGCTGCGGTCCGGTCCCAGGTCGACGGGCACGTGCACCTTCCGCCGACCACTGGCGACAACATCGATGTACTGTGGAGACCTCACGCCCCACGTGTTGAGCAATTCGGCGGTACGTCCACCCGGCCTCCCGCATGCCCACTATACGCCCTCGCTCAAAGTCCGTCAACTGCACATACGGTTCACGTCCACGCTGTCGCGGCATGCTACCAGTGTTAAAGACTGCGATGGAGCTCCGTATGCCACGGCAAACTGGCTGACACTGACGGCGGCGGTGCACAAATGCTGCGCAGCTAGCGCCATTCGACGGCCAACACCGCGGTTCCTGGTGTGTCTGCTGTGCCGTGCGTGTGATCATTGCTTGTACAGCCCTCTCGCAGTGCCCGGAGCAAGTATGGTGGGTCTTTGACACACCGGTGTCAATGTGTTCTTTTTTCCATTTCCAGGAGTGTATATTGCCATTTAATGACATACGCACGCATCTCCTATTAACGTATAGTACGCTGAAACCGAAATGTTTCGCTGTGACGAGTAATGCCATATATACGGCTCTTTCATGGGTTACATGCTTCATCTGAATATGTCGCTGCTGGTCACAACTAGACAAGCCTTCATTTTCCTCCTTCGATTGAATGAAATGGCACAGTGCTTAAGAAACCGAACACTCATTCAAAATGTACAGAACACTATGCTGCCATCGTCATGTAGGTTTCCCGTGGTTTGCACAAGTATCGAAGCAAGTGCCGGGATGTTTCTCTTGAAGCGGATACGGACGACTTTCTTCCCCGTCCTTCCGCAGTCCGCGCTTGTGCCACACCTTTAACTACGTTGCTGTCGACGGGACGTTAAATTACATTTTCTTTCCTTCTGTTCCTGCCTCCGCTCCTTCCATTCTCCCTTTTCCTTCGACCTTGGTTCTGATGGCAGCACACGGCTGTCATGCGTCTGTTGATGCTGAAATAAGCTGTGTACACTGAAGTGACAAAAGTAATGGGATATTTCCTAATATCGTGGTCGGACTACCTTTTACTCGGCGTGGTGTAGCAACTCGACGTGACACGGACTCCATAAGTCGTTGGAAGTCCCATGCAGAAATATGGAGCCTTGCTGCCTCTAAAGCCGTCCACAATTGTCAAAATGTTGCCTGTGCAGGATGTTGTGCACGAGCTGACCTCTCGATTATGTCCCATAAATGTTCGATTCATGTCGGGCAACGTGGGTGGCCAAATTATTCGCTCCAAATGTCCAGATTGCTCTTCGAACCAGTCGGAAACATTTGTGTCCCGGTGACATGACAGCGTTGTTTGTGAGCATGAAGTCCATGAATGGTTGCAAAGGAAGATAAACATTTCCCGCCAATGATGTGTTCAGTTGGACTGCAGGAAATGGTCCATTCCAAGTAACACAGCTCACACAATTATGGAGCAATCACCACTTTTGTCTGCACCACACTCGAAGCCTACCATCAGCTCGTACTAACTGAACTTGGGATTCATCCAACCACGCCACGGTTTTCAAGTCATCGGGGGTCCAACTGATATGGTCACGAGCCCATCGTGCTGTTGGTAAAGGCGTTGTCGTCATTCGTCTGCTGCTATAGCACATTAAAGCGAAATTTCGCCCTGCTGGCCTAATGGATACGTTCTTCGTACATCCCACATTGATTTCTGCGGTTATTTTACTTAGTGTTGCTTGTCTGTTAGCATTGACAACTCTACACATGCGGCGCTGCTGTCGGTCGTTAAGCTAAAGCCGTCGGTCTCTGCCTTATCCGTGGTGAGAGGTAATGCGCGAACTTTGGTATTCTCGTCACACTCTTGACACTATGGATCTCGAAATTCTGAATTCCCTAACGACTTTCTAAATGGAATGTCCCATGCGTTTAGCTCCAACTACCATTCCGCGTCCAAAGTCTATTAATTACCGTCGTGCGCCCATAGTCACGTTGAAAACCTTTTCACATGAATCACCTGCGTAGAAATGACAGCTCCGCGAACGCACAACCCTTTTATACCTTCTGCACGCGATACTACCACCGGCTGTTCAAAATATTCCGGAACTTTGTCCACAAAATTCTTCTACGTTTACCTTTTACTTATTGTGCATGGTCTCCTTCGAAATGCTCTCCTCCACAATTGATACACCGCTCCCAACGCCACTTTAGGAAGCAGTTCTGGTACGGCTCTTGTTATATCGCGTGCCGTCTGGTAATTTTCTTTTGTCTCGTCTATCGTTGCAAATATTCGTCCCTCCAACGAGGTTTCCAACTTTGGAAATAAAAAAAAAAAAGCTACACAGGGGTCAGATTTGGAGAGTATGGAGGATGAAGCAGCACAGTGATTTCGTTTTTTGTGCAACAGTCACGCACCAACAGGGATGAATGTGCGGGTGCGTTGTCGTGATGCAGGAGCCATGAATTGCCTCGCCACATTCCAGGCCGTTTCCTTCTCACATTTTCTCACAGGCGTCCATAGCACCATCGATTAACAGTTTGTCCCTGTGGCACGAATTCATGATTAACTAATCCTTCAAAGTGAAAGGAAACTATCACTATGTCTTTGACATTTGACATAACCTGACTAGCATTTTTTGGTCTTCGAGAACCTTTCCCGACCCATTGTGGAGACTGAACCTTGGTCTCAATATCATAACCCATGTCTCAACACCAGTTATGGTTCTCTTAAGGAACATCTCGCTTTCATTTGCGCGTTCCAGAAGTTCTTCACAGGCTGCGCGGCGAAGGTCTTTCTGGTATTGACTCATGAGCCCCGGGACGATTGTGGCAGCAACACGATGCGTTACAAGATGTTGTGTCAGGGTTTCATGACATGATCCAAGTGAAGTGTTACATTCTTCTGTAATCTCTCGGACAATCTGTCTTCGATTGGCACCACAGTTTCGTTGTCGTTACTGACATGAGCACCGTTGGTGGACGTCGAAGGGCACCCTGAACAAGGGACATGTTTAGCTCCCGTAAGGCCATTTTTGAACCGTATGAACCATCCGTAATACCGATTGCAGCATAAGCACTCGTCACCGTAGGCTTCCTGCATCATCTAGTGAGTCTCTGGTTAAGTTTTCCTGAGTTTCATGCAAAATTTTAATGCAGACGCGTTGCTTCTCTAACTCTGCAATCTCGAAATTCCCATACAGTGGGACAAAACGTCCTACTCAATACAGCACTGAACAATAACTAATAGACATTCAACAATGAAACTTCCGGCAGTTACACATTAATCACAGGCATGTGCAGGGATGCCAACCGCATTTAGCTCTAACACACCATTGGCGCGAAATTACGATTGTTCCGGAATTTTTTGAGCTGACCTCGTAAGTTCGTATCGCCATAGTATGACATTTGTCAACTCAGTGTATTTGTGTTCTCAAATAAAATTTTGTTAAGTTTAGACCTCGAGAAAATTCAGAAACTAATCTTGATAAGTAACTTATACTTAGAAACTGTAACCGGGTTACAAGTGCTGCGCTTGCGTATGCACAGTACAGCATATGTGTCAAAGAATTCCCAACCACTTCTAAGCCTTGTATTGTGTGGATTGGATCATGTCATGAAACCCTGACACAGCATCTTGGAACGCATCGTGTTGCTGCCACAATCGTCCCGCGGCTCATGAGTCAATATCAGAAAGACCTTCGCCGCGCAGCCTGTGAAGAACTTCTGGAACGCGCATCATAATTTGATACATTTTAATTGTATTTGGGGCCTTCGCGCCACACTTAGACGGCTGCGCGCATTATCTGTAAACGAGTAATGGAACAAAACGCCTTCTGATTGCAGACTTGGTCGGCGCCGAGGTGATATGGAGTCCAAGTGTCACTTTTCCGCCGTGGACAGCTGAAAACCGTAAGTACCATAATGTTGTTACGCAAGCATTTCACTTAGCTGCTATAATCCTGCAGGAGCGGATCCTGCTGACAATTTTTTAGGCTGACAGAACGTGAATGCGTCATAATCTACATATACAGGCGCTTTTAGAGATACTGTGCTGTAATTATCCCAGGAAAACAGGAATGCAATGCACATTTCCCGTTTCTCAAAAGATAAATTATAACTTTTTAGCAAGTTTCTGTGTACCTCTATGAGGATGTTTACATGGCTTCCGCGCAATTACCATGCCTCAAAATTACAGTAAGGGTAAGAAAAACCCCTTCGTTACGTCCTACTGAATCTGGCCTTCAACAATACCAATGAAACATTAATTTCTATTTTGACAGAATCATAATCCCTTTACATGAGTTCACATCTAGTACTCCAGTAATACCACATATGATGATAATTCCAAATTTCCCAGTTTGTGACTTAATGTGTGCCACCTCTGCTTCACACAGGCGTTTAGGATCTATGGATGATTTACAAACTGGAGAACTGCTATTCAAACCGAGCGAGGTGGCGCAGTGGTTAGACACTGGACTCGCATTCGGGAGGACGACGGTTCAATCCCGCGTCCGGCCGTCCTGATTTAGGTTTTCCGTGATTTCCCTAAATCACTCCAGGCAAATGCCGGTAGGTTCCTCTGAAAGGGCACGGCCGACTTCCTTCCCCATCCTTCCCTAATCCGATGACACCGATCACCACGCTGTCTGGTCTCCTTCCCCAAACCAACCAACCAACTGCTATACAAATCATTTTATCTCAGGATATCATGGTACAAATTCGATCACAGTAAACATGTGTTTGTATGTGTGACTGACTGGGTCCTTCGGTCCGCGGCGGCGATCTAAATATTTGCGGCTGAGAGGGCGTTGGCGGTACATTTCTTGCGAGTCTGTCATTGGCCTTTCTCATATGCTCCAGTGTCTCATATGCTCTTTGCTGCCTGGCGTGCTGGCGACAGCATACACCAGCACATTCAGGTAATACAAATCTGAACAGAGTTTGTATAGAGCTACTACATTCTTTTATTAACAACTTTTTAATGCAATCAGTGTAACGACTGAAACATTGTCTAATGGCTTAGCGCACACTGAGAAATTATCTGATCTAGTATATACTGCAATGGCAAATTGAAGGTATAGTGATTGTATGGAACGACAAGGATTTATTCAGTAGTTATCAGACATTAAGCAAATTCAAAAATTATTAATTATATTCTCTAACACCATGACTGATTATGAGCTGAAACAGTTCATATTCAGATAGCTGCAGTACATGTATGAACAGAAGATTACATCATAGTTTGTTTCTCCATATGTTCTTCTATCGTCATGCTGATCACAATGAAAGTCGATTTTAACCAACGAAAATTGGAAATGAAAATGAAATCTGTTGTGGATTGGCAATAGGGCCAACCCACTAATGTAAGAGGAAGCCGAAAGGCACGCGTTTTAGCTCACGCAGGCTGGCGTGAGGTCTGGAACAGGACAAGGAAGTTAGACTAGAAAAAAAGGATGTAGCTGGTGGAATACTTAACTTTAATCCATTAATGTTGAACGTAGCTCTTGTCTGTACATTCTTTGCAATATCAATAGCAACTGATAATGGCGCCTTGCTAGGTCGTAGCAAATGACGTAGCTGAAGGCTATGCTAACTATCGTCTCGGCAAATGAGAGCGTATTTTGTCAGTGAACCATCGCTAGCAAAGTCGGTTGTACAACTGGGGCGAGTGCTAGGAAGTCTCTCTAGACCTGCCGTGTGGCGGCCCTCGGTCTGCAATCTCTGATAGTGGCGACACGCGGGTCCGACGTATACTAACGGACCGCGGCCGATTTAAAGGCTACCACCTAGCAAGTGTGGTGTCTGGCGGTGACACCACATTATCTATGGTCTTCAAATTATTTGTGAATATCGCTGAATAGCATTGAGCAATAACAAAATATGCCGGGGTCTGAAGATTTGAAATTAAAATAAAATTCAAAGTTTTTCACATTCCTTTGATCAGCATGAGCCTAATTTTCATATCTGATTTTCATTCCTGACAACAGTATTTCACAGTAGGAAGCCATAGAACTAAAAGTTACTGTAAAGGATTTGTAATGCCAGCCCATGTTCATGAATATAATGCAGTCATGTTAACATATAAAACAGGAATAAGTGTTCCTCTGTGTAACGGAAATTTCCAGCCTACTTCAGTCTTTCATTATGGTTCGATTATCTGAAAAATATTTTTGATTTGCAAACGTATTTATGGTCTGTTATATGGAGATGTAAAAATCCGTTCCCGAATTTGCGCAAATACTGCGTTACTCCCATTGGAATTTTGCATCAAAGAAGATTCCAAGATCAAAGTTATACGAACCAGATTTATTCTGCTGTTTCCTGGTTCACTAAACGCACAATTTGTGTTACTCACGCTGAAGAACCCTCTGAGCAGTTGTAGGATGATGCTCCTCCTGTGTTTTTGTGCGGGAAACGATATGAAATTTTACTGCGGTGTATTGTATTCCGAGTACGTAGACTTGCCAGCCTGTTATTTTGCCATTACTTCACTTTCCCGGATGTGACGACGTTGTTGCTGTAGTAATTGCCACCTGCACGCTCCGACTGTCCTTAAGTACCCCCTTTCGGTAAGAACGTGAAACGCTTTCTTTTTAACACCGACATTCCAAATGCCTCAGTGGAATCACCTTCTTAACGACTTACATCATTCCACAAAGCTGCTTACATTTCGCACAAAATTTAAAATAACCTCCCCTTCCAATCTTCAAGAGAAAATGACCATGTATTGTAAAATATCTGAATAATTTCCTATTACGGGTGAGTTTCATATCAGGTAATCGTGACTGATGGTGGGCACAGTATCTAACACACACCTGATGTTTAAAAAGGATGATCCAATCTACTTAGATGAGTCAAATTGACAAAAACCTCGTGGGAAAGAGCTTAATAGAAATGTAATTTCGCGCCATTTATCAAACTCTTTTAGTTCTTAGGATATTACTCGTGTACTCTAACACACCAGTGACCAGATGTAGTTTTCTAGAACTAACTACGTCCGATACATTCTTACAATCAGTAAATAAAGTAAAACTACGTAGACGTAATAACGCTCTGACGCTAAACTGTCTTAGAGGAATTTGACGGCAATTGTGGCGATAGTAACAATTGCATAATGCGTAAGGAAAAGATTTCTGCTCTTCTAAGGAGCTGGTCACATCCCGATTATACCATAAAACACGATGGACGGTAAAAGTAAACAAAAGCTAAGCTGAATCAAATTCTCTAACAATTTTTTTATGCGAATATTCTTAAGTAATACAAACGTCATTAACATTCTACATCTTTATTCTCTGCAGCCCTCTGCAGATAGAGGGCTCCAAATTGTAGTGTGTGACATAACTATGTTAGTGCGTGAGAAACAGAGTACTGTAATCGAGTTTCGAATTCGTGGAGATCGTCTCTTTCAGCATGACAATACCGGACCACCCACGGGCGCTACGATATCTGCAACAGTCCGACTCCTTGAGTTCACTGTCATCGATCTTCCTCCATACAGTCCCATCTTGGACCCATCCGATTGTCATCTGTTTCCAACACTTAAAAAAACACCGTTGATGACTTCAGCGGTGTAAGCGGAGGTGAGTTTGTGGCGCCGTCAACAAAGTCGAACATTTTACACTGACGGTGTCAACAAACTGCTCTCTTATTGGAAGAAATACTTTCGTCGTCAGGGTGTGTATGTAGACATGAAGAATAAAAAGTAGAATTTTAATAAAGTTTGTTTTATTTAAAAAGATTTCAGAGTTTTCGCATAAAAAATTCGGAGGCGTTACTTTACAACACTACCTAGTACTAACGTGTGCAATCGAACTGACCGTCACCGCCTTTTCAGTCAATAGGTGTTTTGCCAGAATCAGCATAACAACATAAGACACTGCTGGCCATTGAAACTATAATACCGAAAAGGATTTGTGCATACACAGTGTAGTAAGTAGAATACATTATGATTGGGGTACATATGGTGTGAAATTTAGTACGCAGATCTGGAGCAGGAACACGGCTCTAACTGAGGTGGGTATTGAGTCGAACTGAGCTTGGATGACGTATATGGGTCATTTTATGGTGCTTCACCTCTGTGACAGGGTTCACCAATTCTAGTGCCAAGCGAGTAGTTGCGTGCTAGTCTCTTGCCAGCCCATGACGAGATGTTTCCAGTGGGTGACGCACCTGGAATAGTTTCTGGCGAGGGCAAAAATCTAACGCTTTCTGTATCAAGGAATGTCTAGACAGCACGGGCAACACGTTCTCTGACGTTATCTTGTTGAAATATAACTTCACGGAGACCTCCAGTATAGGGAAAGGTCATCGATCTTAACACTTCATAAATGTAGAGGCTGCTGTCTGAATTAGCGTCTATGCGAATCAAAAGTGATCTTGTTGTGCACTCAATGCCACGCCATACCATCGCGCCAGGTCCTGGGCCTGTATGATGATGACAAATACACTCTGGCAATGTTCGTTCCTCTCGGAACCACCGAATGTGGATATGTCTATCGTGATGATGTACGCAGAACCAGGTCTCGTCTGAAAAGACTACATACTGCCATTCATTCCTGTGTGCAGTGTTGCTTTGGTCGTACATTGTCGACGCGGCTGTCTCGCATTATCATGTCAAGACAAGCGGCGACAATAGATGCTGTGTTATTAGTGGGTAGTGATTCACTCGTCAGTGTCCACGTGAATATTAGTCTGGCTGAATATAAGCCCATTTCCTGACTCAGGGTGTGGTATGTGGCTGTACGATCAGCATGGCTCATCAAACAGTATGTCTGTGCTCTTGAGCACCCATCGCATAGGGCCGTTGGATCCTGTATGGCGTTAAATATGACCCTCCTAAACCTATCGACTCCATATTCGCATTATAGTTTTAAGATTCTTCCAACGCGAGAAAATGTATCGCAGAACGATAAACTGCAGTCTACACAGGCCACGATATTGCTTCTGTCGGATTCCAACACTTCCTGATGGACTTCTTACACGAGGAAAACCCAGTCTTCTCACGAACATCCAACATTCAAATTCGATTTCCGTATGGAAACCAGGTCCGTAATTTTCCCTACACGCAGGAGTAAACGGCATTACTCCCACCTACTTTGCATGATCACTCTGAAATTATAATCATTCGCACATATAAGCATGTAGTACATTTCGTGCCAATTTGAAGGCTGTTGCGTGCCGCCTTAATGGTGTTGTCATTCCAATGGCGACCGCGTATAAATGATGAATTGCAATTACATTTGTAACATTCTACTACTCAAATTTCAGGCTGACATGTAGATTACACAAACGACTGCAAAACGTAAACTCGAAAAATTTTAAGCGGAGAAAAGGTAGCAGACGAATCATTAAAGATTGCGGTGAGATGGTGGACTTACTATCCCAGCAACACACGCTATTTTGTGACCGGGAAGGTCAGTTTACAGGAGACCACAACAGCAAGTTCCAGTATGGTCGATCAATGTCAAAGATCCCAATATCAGCATGTGAGTGAGTTTCAACGGGAGCTGAATGTCCCCACAGTATGGTGGTAGAGGCCGCTCGTAATACATAGCGGCTGGAGGCGCTGCCCAACGGCCGTGCACGATTCTGTCCGCCACATACTGCGCGACCACTATCGGCGTTGGAGGGAAACGTGCTATTCCGTTGTCAACTGTGATACCACATTAAGGAATCAGAGAGGGCGAGCAGATTTCCCTGGTGGATCTCCATGCACACGGTTCGCATACAAGTACACAATTATGAATCCATTGCCGAACAACCACGTCACAGACATGATCGATGGGCGACAACTGAGGCTAACGTGCAGGCCAGTGGAACAGTGATAGTCATCGTTTTTAAAAGCCTTCGATATACAGAAAACATATTGCAGCAACGGCTTGAAAGTGGATGTTGCTATCCGAGGAGTTTGTCATTTCTAATCTGTAAAAGTTGAATCAGTGGTATATGCGCAGTGGATGGTACATAGGTCCACACCCGATGCAGCGCTTTTACATCGAGGGAACTATGTGGACAAGGATGTACTACCATTGAGCAAAAGTGGGAGATGTGGAGTTATGTGATGTTATCTTCCCCTACTGTGATCATACTGCGTTTGTTCAGTGAGCTCTTTTCTGTCTCCTGGTTTAACATACAAGCATCACTGTCGCAGCAGCATGTCGAGTACAATTCAAAATTTCACGGTATGACAAAACCGTTTCTTGGAAAACGATTAAACTGGCCCCTTGAAACTCACGAGCTGATATGGCGCCCTTTAAAGCCTGTGCTTATTTTCTTCCTCTTTCCTTTATAGCCTAAGCTTGGCATAATACTGAACTTTTCGTCGCATAGCAGAAGGCGCTGCTGGATATACATGTACGCCATCTCTTTGCAGTTTTAATCAGTAATTCCTGGTCCATTGTCTACACGTATTACGAATTCGAAGTCATTACGCCATTTTTTCTGTGTGATATATTTTTCTCAGGAGTCAGCATGAAACAATTTTCAGTATTTTTGTTGTTACCTGTTTGATTTGTTGTATGACGACGGGAAGGATGACACAGAAATCACGAAATACTGAGAGAGGAAGGGAACGAAGTTCCTGGTCACGAAGGCATTCCGGGGGAAGGTAGTGCAATCAGTATGTCCCTTTATAGTTCCTTATACGAGCACATTACTTAATGAATGCATGATCGAGCTTTCCCCAAAATGCCGGAACACCGAAAAACGGAGAAGATAAAAAGGAGAAGGTAATAATCTTACACTCCGCAAATCGTACCAGCATATATGTCTCGTAAACGTACTAATCAAACTTTTAGCTTTTGGAAAAGTGTTAATCAATAAATGAAAATGCCTCAGGATTGTAACGGGGTAGCACCTATTACGGATTCAGGTAGTGTAGCTGTACGGAGGACATAATTAATGAGGCGAGAAAATTAGTACACATTGCAGACACAAAATATGTAATAGGTATAATCATAGACAAATCCGTGACAATTGATAGTTTATGGTATCCTTCATTTTTCATAAGACTAAGTGAAACTGGCTGCCCAGTAATGCTATAGAATTAATACAGAGACGGATACGTGACGCTGTTAAGTCCCACATCAACAATTACCAACAGCTCTGTTTGGAGTCCCGAATTCTGGGACGTTAACTTAGACCCACTTCTGGATGGATTATACAACAGTTAGGAATTGTAGCATATACTAACGATCTGTAACTTTTAGTGCACACCGATAGTCAAAATGGTTCAAATGGCTCTGAGCACTATGGGACTCAACTGCTGAGGTCATTAGTCCCCTAGAACTTAGAACTAGTTAAACATAACTAACCTAAGGACAACACAAACATCCATGCCCGAGGCAGGATTCGAACCTGCGACCGTAGCGGTCTTGCGGTTCCAGACTGCAGCGCCTTTAACCGCACGGCCACTTCGGCTGGCCACACACCGATAGTCGAGATACGCTAGACAATAATTGTGAAAACTCTTTGGAATACCGCATGAGTGGTGAACGTAGGTGCCACACATTGTAGCATCAGAAAAATCGGCAAATATGTTACTTGAAGAAAAACTTATTAGGGATCCATAGAATAAAATAAATCAAGAAGTAATTTTAAGGGATACGGTCATCAGGTATTTCGCTGTGCACTTGGACAAAAGTTAGACATTCGGCGTCCACACAGAATACGTGTTGTATAATGGGTGTTGTATAATGAATACAATTATTATTATGGGTCAAAGGAGGTTTCGTCTGTCCCGGAACGTAATAGACGATACCACGAGCCTATATTAATTGCAACTGTGGGATGTGGTGCCAGCGTTTCGGTGCACATTTTCCGACTGGTGCAACCATCCCCAGCAGTGAGAAAATTAAAACAAGGAATCCTGCTACAATACTGCGGAGTCTTCAACACCACACCTACAGATGTCCTAACTGTATTAACGGGCGTATTTCCCCTGGACATACAAATGCGAAAAAATGGCTGCCGTATATTGGCTGAAGAAAAAACTATATGAAAAAATACATGAAGTTCTTGGGGAACTAGCAACTAATGCGTTAGTGATAAATAATGATTTAATATTTGCAGTATGGCGGCAGAGATAGAATTCTTCTGCCAGGAAAGAGAACATTTCACTTTCTTGCTGAAGTAAAGGAAAGGCTTTAGATAACACATTTTGAGGGAACAACGGGTCTTGTTCACTACCTTCGCAGGCATGGACCATATCCTACATAACTGAAAAAACTGGTAACAGGGCAACGATCAGCTGTGACTGGTGATATCTTCACACCAGATCATGTATTGTGGGAATGTTCCCTAGTTGAAGTTATAGCAAGGAATGCTAGGCAGGCTTGAACAGGTAGAAATCCTTACGACATACTTAGAATAAAAGAGGACTTTGATACCTTAAGTATTGTAGCTGATGGAGCCTCAGGAAAAGCAAGGCGCAACTGTAGCCAAAGACACCACAGCAGAGACGAGTAAGGCTTGTAGTCGACCCTTGGGAAAGGGAACGTAGTCTGATAGCTCTACGGTCGCTTTGTCCAGTAATGGAAGAGTGCATGGAGATGGCCATAAGCACATCTGAGAAGAACGACTAAAATCAGAGAAACATACATGACGCTCGGTGGTTCGTCGTCATGCTTTCTGGAGGCAGCAAAATATTCCTGTACCGGACAGGCGGGCCGATATAGTGCGGAACGTAATGAGAAACTACACAAATTCCGACAGTAGTAAAGTGTGTGTGTGTGTGTGTGTGTGTGTGTGTGTGTGTGTGTGTGTGTGTGTGTGTGTGTGTGTGTGTGTGTGTCCGCCACAGACTATACTAAAGAGAAATAGTGAAGCTACCCAAGAAAATATTCTATTTATATTTTCTCCTAGGCCCAGTGGCCCTAGCTTTACCAAGTCGTCGTAGTAGAAAGTTTAGTATTAGAGGAGTAGTAAAATAATTTTCAACAGTAGAAGATACCGTAGAAAAATCAAAGTGGTAGTAGTAATATGGACTCTTTTTATACTCGTGATAGTTGTATTGTTTGTTATTATGAAGTAGTAGTACATGCTTTTGTATCAGTACATATAACAGTTGGTAAAAAGACGGGAGTAAAATTAGTGAAGGTAATGTGAAATAATGAAAACCTTTGGCTCTTTTTCTGTCACAATAAAGGAACACCCGTCTGAGAGTGGAAAAAGATGCCGTACAAAAATTATATGTTGAGTAGCTGTAGGTAGCCATCTAAATGTTAGAGTGATAGTAGCAGAAAGTAACAAAGATAGAGAAAATTGTGTGATAGACGCTAGAAACTTAATTCAGAGTTCCGAGTAGAAACAAAATAAATAGAGTATAATGTTGATTCACATACATGTAATTCTGTATGTGACGGTCCATTGTTGTTATCAAGAAAGTGGACTACGAGAAATGAATAAATATTTCTCGATTTTGCTACAATAAAGTGCCCGGCCACTTTTTACCAGCTGGAGCACATCAATCTTCCATTTTAGAGATGGAAGCATAGAGCAGTACATAAAACTGTTATGCGCGGTTGCTGCCCCTGCCTGTGAGGTAATAAAGTTGCAGATTTGTTATTGCTCTTAGAAAGCATACCGTCAAGATTTTATGTTCCGCAGGCGGTACTCAGTTTTACGCCATTACCCGATATGAGAAAGCAGTGTGAACGTGAATGGAAAAACTCCACACTATACTTCGGCGTTTTCCGTGTTTTAAGAGCGTTCTATTACTTTTCTTGTGCGCTCATAGTAAAACCTCAATCCTAGTATGTTTATTGAATGGAAAAGAGTGTTCCAATTTCTTCCCGTTTCACGAGACGGTGTCTTCTACATCAGTAAACATAGATATTTGAGACAAATTTTAACCTTCGCATATAAGGAAAAACCTTGCCTCGTTGCCAGTGGTAGAGTGTCGGCTCATGAGGTTGCTGGTCAGGAAACTCCCGCTGCAGCTCGCTCGGTCGGTCGCTCTTTCGCCTGCCTCCATCCGTGCACTACCCCACTGGCTCCTGCGTGTAGGAACATTTCTTAACAATGAGCTGCCACACCCATGAAAGGGTCGTAAGGAGGGTAAGCATCTCTGTGCTATCGGCCAATTTCAAAATGGGTCATATTTAAGCACATATAGGAATACGTCTTACTTCTGTAAGATGTATTCCTGTCCACATGTATCAACGATGTATTACAACGTAAAATGAAGCTGTAAGCTTAAAATACGTGCCCAAAAATGACCTAAGTTTGCAACTGGCCGATTGCACTGATAGTAAAAGGAATGAAGCTTACTCTGGAACATGTTTTCATTCTCAAAACACTTTGAGGCTGTGCACCCCCACAAAAATAAAATTTTAAAATACGGAAAGCTTAATGTAAGAAACATACATACTTGGGCCGCTGAGAAAAGGTATTGACTGAGGCAGTGGAGTATGAACGTTTGATGTGAGATTTTTAGAGACTATGTAATTGGTCTGTACATCACTGCAAAAACCTTAACGGGTTAAACACAAGCAAAGTTCTTTACCGAAATACTATCGGCTCTTCTAGATGAAGTACCACTTGAAATAGGGAGATGTACGAGGATTGGAACTTAAATAGTGGCAACTATTTATACACAACCGATACAAAAGAGATACATGATTGCACCTGTTGCTGTCCTTCAAAGCAGTCACCAGCGTTGTGTACAACCCGTTCCCAGAGATGTGGAAGGCGTAGTATACCGTTAGCAGAGCCTGTACTATTGATGGTGCGAATAGAGCGGTCTACTGCCTGTCGAATCTCTAGAACAGTTCCGATGCGAATGACACGAAGTGGTTCCTTCATCTTCGGAATCAAATCAAAGTCACAAGAACTTATGTCCGGGGAGTATGGTGGGAAAATCAAGTAAATACTGGGATGGGCTATTTCTGTACCCTTGACAGACGCCTTTGAAACTACATGCTAAGGAAAGGACATGTTATCCAGCGGAAAACAAGTGAGTTCCACAAGTACCTTTGACGATCATGAAAATATTCACGACAGTTACCAGTCACGACAGCCATGATTCATAGTTGATGTAGTGATTTCCGAGTGACGGGGCAAGTACGACGTGTTGACACTGCTCGCTATAGATAGTGTTTCAAACACAAGTTACCCTTGTGGTCCAGACGACACGAATGTGTTCCTAAACGTTAAAAGCAGTCCTTTTGTTAGCTTTGTCCGTTACTTTACTAAAACTTGTTGTATACTCAAAAGTGTATTTTTCACGGCAGTAGAATACAGGACACAGGGAGTGAGCTGTAGATAGTAAATTTGGTGAATGAGATTCGTTGCTTCTAAAAGCTACTCTCAGCTGTTCTGAATGCAAGAGGAGAAGGGTGATTTGAACACGAGTGAAGAAAATGTGCTACTGGTAATAGCGGGCCTAAGGCATTTTTCTCCTTCGCTGGCAGAAACAAAAGAGGAACGAAAGCAATAGTCCCGAGCGCACTGGTCGTGAAAAATTCAGGGCCGTTTGACGTATTGGTAAAAGCGTCACGTGCCGCCTCCCGTCCCCCTCTGTTGGGCCAGCGGAGCTAGCGTCCGTGCTCTCTCATTATTCACGGTTCAGCCAAGAGGTCTGCGATAAATTTCTTCAAATCCAGTACGCATAGTTTAAATTGTCCACTGTTTCCTACACACTCTTCCTGGATTTCAGAAGCGCATAAGCCTCATTGTTGTGGTTATAATACGCACGACTGACAACCGAATGGTTAGTTCTCGATTCTCCCGGATACGTTATCTTATTTTTATTTATTTTTTGTTTTTAAAGCAAGCATTACATTCTTATCTCCGGTGAAGCTTGCTTCACTTACGCAAAGAAAATCAGGTACATGTCTTAGATTCCACTACAGACCGTATGTGTTTTCGCACTCGACATTTCGCTGTTCATTAGAAATAGTGTGTAAAACATATGCTTATCCAAAAACTGCCGAGGATAGGAATACGAAAGAATTCATCGCAACGTCCTTTGTAATGAATATAGCCTCGTCAGAACTTATGCACTCCAATTGAAATGTTCGATTCCGTATAAATTTCGGCCTACCTTGAGTTAATTTTTACACTTAAATTATATATTCCACATCTAAAGATAGTTTTGCATATATTTATTCAACAAAACAGTATTTTTCTGACAGCACAATTTTATTTTTCCTCGAGTTATGAATTAAAAAACGTCTTCAGTCACAATTTCTCATGTTTTATTCAGTACACGATGCATTTCGGACCCTGTGGGTCCTTCTTCAGGTGTAATTCGTCTTAATACATGCGTTATTTGTTCTCTTGATTGAGATGAAATGCATATTCCTGTCACGAAAAGGCTTGATGTTAGGTTACGGATTTCGTAAGTCAGACGCGAAAATATGTGCGAAATAGTGGAAAAGATGAGTAGTGTGCACTTTTCAAATAATCAAAGAAAAGCTTTTTTAAAGTTTTACCAACAGCATGAGGTTTTTCCTCCATCGCTTTCAAACAGATCACTTCATTCAAGAGGCACATTTGCAAACACATGTTTGTAAACACTTCACAGGTGTTTTTGTACATGGTGTTATCAAAAATGAATTTTTCATATTGCTAAAGATATAATTATTAAACAATTGACATATACAGGAAACAATTGACATATGTAGGAAATAACTTTAGAACAGATCTTTAAAATTACTGAAATAGCTGTGGCTTGCGAAATCTGTTTGCTCATTTAACATCGATTCTGGTGTTTTGATTTTGTTGAGGTATATCTCCAGTTGTTCTGACAGATTAAGGGTCTTACCATTGGCTTCATTGTGTAATATTACCAAATTGTTTTCTAGATTGATGATGACATGTTTCGTTTCCAACATATGTTGTGCAATGACGGATTTTTCAAAGTGTTTGAGCCTGAAATCATTTACATGTTCTTGAAAACGGGTTTTGAAGTTTCTGCTTGTTTTCCCTACATAGTAGGCAGGACAGCTGGGGCATGATACACTCCTGGAAATTGAAATAAGAACACCGTGAATTCATTGTCCCAGGAAGGGGAAACATTATTGACACATTCCTGGGGTCAGATACATCACATGATCACACTGACAGAACCACAGGCACATAGACACAGGCAACAGAGCATGCACAATGTCGGCACTAGTACAGTGTATATCCACCTTTCGCAGCAATGCAGGCTGCTATTCTCCCATGGAGACGATCGTAGAGATGCTGGATGTAGTCCTGTGGAACGGCTTGCCATGCCATTTCCACCTGGCGCCTCAGTTGGACCAGCGTTCGTGCTGGACGTGCAGACCGCGTGAGACGACGCTTCATCCAGTCCCAAACATGCTCAATGGGGGACAGATCCGGAGATCTTGCTGCCCAGGGTAGTTGACTTACACCTTCTAGAGCACGTTGGGTGGCACGGGATACATGCGGACGTGCATTGTCCTGTTGGAACAGCAAGTTCCCTTGCCGGTCTAGGAATGGTAGAACGATGGGTTCGATGACGGTTTGGATGTACCGTGCACTATTCAGTGTCCCCTCGACGATCACCAGTGGTGTCCGGCCAGTGTAGGAGATCGCTCCCCACACCATGATGCCGGGTGTTGGCCCTGTGTGCCTCGGTCGTATGCAGTCCTGATTGTGGCGCTCACCTGCACGGCGCCAAACACGCATACGACCATCATTGGCACCAAGGCAGAAGCGACTCTCATCGCTGAAGACGACACGTCTCCATTCGTCCCTCCATTCACGCCTGTCGCGACACCACTGGAGGCGGGCTGCACGATGTTGGGGCGTGAGCGGAAGACGGCCTAACGGTGTGCGGGACCGTAGCCCAGCTTCATGGAGACGGTTGCGAATGGTCCTCGCCGATACCCCAGGAGCAACAGTGTCCCTAATTTGCTGGGAAGTGGCGGTGCGGTCCCCTACGGCACTGCGTAGGATCCTACGGTCTTGGCGTGCATCCGTGCGTCGCTGCGGTCCGGTCCCAGGTCGATGGACACGTGCACCTTCCGCCGACCACTGGCGACAACATCGATGTACTGTGGAGACCTCACGCCCCACGTGTTGAGCAATTCGGCGGTACGTCCACCCGGCCTCCCGCATGCCCACTATACACCCTCGCTCAAAGTCCGTCAACTGCACATACGGTTCACGTCCACGCTGTCGCGGCATGCTACCAGTGTTAAAGACTGCGATGGAGCTCCGTATGCCACGGCAAACTGGCTGACACTGACGGCGGCGGTGCACAAATGCTGCGCAGCTAGCGCCATTCGACGGCCAACACCGCGGTTCCTGGTGTGTCCGCTGTGCCGTGCATGTGATCATTGCTTGTACAGCCCTCTCGCAGTGTCCGGAGCAAGTATGGTGGGTCTGACACACCGGTGTCAATGTGTTCTTTTTTCCATTTCCAGGAGTGTACTTTGTACACTCCACCGTTGTTGTATGTTTGCGTATTTGATTTTATGTTATGGATGAGTAAGTTTCTTAATTTATTATTAGTTGAGAATGAAACGGTTACTTTTTTTAATGGTTAGCTATTTTTTGTGTTATGGGGCCCAGGTATGGGATACTAGCGAATATTTTCTCTTCTTTCATGGTGTTGCCATTCGTTGTCTTGCTTTTGTGTATTTGTCTGTCTAAATAGTCAATTGTTTTGGCTGTGTAACCATTGATTATGCTTTAGTTTTTATGTAACCGAAATTTCTGTTTTCATTTTTAATATTTCCAGTCTTACTATCGATCATTCAATCGACAGTTATACAATGATGGGGAGCAAATAGCTTTTGTAGTGTCAAAATTTGCAACCTTCATTATTAACTGCATAAATCTTTGTATAAATAATTATGTCCAGAAAACATTATGTAAACTATGCCTGAAAAGTAATTTCAATTAAGGCAGTCATAATAAAACCCGTTTGAACTACATCCTGTTCTACAAGGACCTGGAAGCTGTGTACGTAATACATATTGAAATTTTAGGCGCTAAAAGCGCCATTATAGTTTTTGTCCTTGTTGATCCATTGTGGACGCGGGACAGCTGCTAGTCAGATATTTAACAAGGAAAATCACCAAGCAGCCGATGTTTTGCGAAGTTATTTTATTTTATTTAGACAACCAGTTTTGGAAACCCAATATGCCATCTTCAGGTACCATATGTGCTTCATGTATACAGGCTGAAATGTATCGATATTGGCACACTGGAACCATCCATATCTGGATATCGTAAATTGGTTAGTCGTGTGCTTCCTTCGAAGACTTGGCAACATTCGAATAAAGAGTTCACGTTCTCCGGATACTGATGGGTCCAGTGTGCCAGTATCGACACAGTTGAGTGTTTGTACATGAACTGCATACGGTGCCTGAAGATGGCGTATTGAAACACCGAATCTGGTTGGGAAAATAAAATAAAATAAAATAAAATAACTTATCAAAACGTACGGCTGTTTGGCGATGTTCCTTGGTAAATAATAGTTTCAGCTGTTGTCGAGATTGGTCAATGTAATTACCAAGTTCTTTGTGTTGTGCTGAAATGATGAAAAATGCGTCTACTTAAGAAGAGATATAGTAAATGTCAAGAATTTATGAATAAATACTGATAAACGTTCACAACGCTAGAATAGTTAGTTCAACGTAGGATATTTACCTTCGATACATCTACGAAAATTTTGATAGTAAAGGATATGTAACATTATACATTCAATAGTTGTTACCGATTATTACCACAAAAAATCAATTTTATGGGAGAGCAGCTTTAGAAATGTGGAGCTGCAGGATACTTCTGAATATGGGTAATCCATAAAAGTTCGGGCGTGCAGCCGCATAAATTCGACTTATTCTTCTAATATTTCTGCTGAATGCCGTCCAGCCATCTTCAGAGTGAGCCAGGGTAACTAATGCCCTAGAATTTTTTTTTCCTTTATTGTATTTCAATTCCCCATCGGGGCGGGCTAGCAGCAGCATATGCGCTGCTCTTCAGCCGAAAGACATAGAACAACCAATAGAAGACATTTAAAATTATACAAAGGAGAGAATATGGTGAACATAGACAGAAAAAGGGGGAACATCATAGAAGGCAATAGACCAAAAAAGGGGGACTGTAAGATGGAGATAAAAACAGTAAAAAAGTAGCATACACAAAAAAACCACACACTGGGACAATTAAAAGAACACAAGGCACAGTATGACCGGAGCGTAAAAGTATCGACGGATGGCGTAGCACAGAACAAACACTAACAGCGACCCCAAAGGGGGCGCACAATTAAAATCACACCTCTTGACGCACAGGAGAAACAGCACTAAACACAACACTGACGTGGCACACTGATGATGATCAAAACGGAGGATCTGCCAGGTGCAAGGAGATGAGGGAGACTAGAAGAAGGGAGGGAGGGAGGGAGGGAGGGAGAGAGGGAGGGAGGGGAAAAGAGGGGGAGATGGGCAGGGGGCGTGCTGAAGGGGGCCAGGTAGAGAGGGATGTGGGAAGGAAAGAGGCAAGGATGGGGTGCAGGGTCTCAGGGGAGGGGGGACGGAGGAGAATCCACTCTGGGAGAAGGACGGGAGAGGAAAAAGGGGACCGTGGGGAGGGGGGAAACAAGGCTGAGCTACAGTTGGAAGGAAGGGTAGATGTCACGGCATAGTTCATTATCCAGGAGGGGGAGGCGCTGCAAATTGCCCTGATGAAGGAGATGGAGGGTGTGGAGGAGAGAGAAAGGGATACAGCGATAGAGGCTCGGCAATGGGCGGGGTGTGGAGAGGAAGGAGGAAACCAGAGGGTGGGGGTGATCAAGCTTGCACACAATGTAAAGGATGCAGAGATGTTGGAGGAACAGGAGGAGGTGGGGGAAGGGGATCAGTTCATACAGTAGCCATGTGGGGAAAGGAAGGTGGATACAGAAGGCAAGGCGGAGCACATGGCGTTCAAGGATTTGGAGGGCCTTGTAAAAGCGGGTGGGGGCAGAGATCCAGGCAGTGCTGGCATAACAGAGGATAGGACGGATGAGGGATTTGTAGGTGTGGAGGATGGTAGAAGGATGCAATCCCCATGTCCAGCCAGACAGGAGTTTCAGAAGGTGGAGGCAGGAATGGGCTTTCTGCTGGATGGTCTGGAGATGAGGGGTCCAAGTGAGGTGTCAGTCGAGGGTGAGGCCAAGGTATCTCAGGGTGGGGGTGAGCTGGATGGGACAACCATAAAGGATGAGGTAGAAATCTTGGAGACAAAAGGAGCGAGTGGTGCGGCCTATGATGATTGCCTGGGTTTTGGAGGGGTTGAGATGGAGGAACCACTGGTTACACCAAGTGGTGAACTGGTTAAGGTGGGTTTGGAGGGTACGTTGGGACTGTTGAAGGATAGAATAGAGAGCCAGGAAGGCGGTGTCATCAGCATACTGGAGAAGGTGGACTGGTGGGGGTGGCTTGGACATATCAGCCGCATACAAGAGATAAAGGAGAGGGGAGAGGACAGAGCCCTGGGGGACACCAGCAGTGGGATAAAAGATACGGGAGTTGGTGTTACGGAGGGTGATATAGGAAGGACGGTGCGAGAGGAAGGAAGCGACCAGACAGACAAAATTGATAGGCAGGGCGTAGGTTTGGAGTTTAAAGAGGAGACCAGGATGCTATACACGGTCATAGGCATTTTGGAGGTCAAGGGAAACAAAAATAGCAGAGCAACGGGAGTTAAGCTGGAGGGACAGAAGGTGAACGAGGTTAAGGAGTTGGTCTTCAGCGGAGAAGGAGGGTCGAAAGACACACTGGGTAAGGGGGAGGAGGAGGTGTTGAGTAAGGTGCTGATGGATACGGTGGGAGAGGATGGATTCGAACACCTTACTGAAGATGGAGGTGAGTCAGATGGGACAATAGGAAGAGGTGGCAGTAGGGGGTTTGTTGGGTTTGAGGAATAAGGGGACAGAGGAGGTCTTCCACAGGTCAGGGTAGAAGCCAGTAGAGAGGATGACGTTATAGAGGACAGTCAGGAAGGAATAAGGGCATTCTTGAAGGTGGCGGTTGGTGACACAGTCGTGACCAGGGGCCATGTTGTATTTGGACCAGAGGATAAGTTTAATATATTGTGCTGTGATGGGAGTGTTTATGTTGGAGGGGGGCAACTGCCCCAAGTACTGGAGACTAGGAGCAAGTGGAGTGACTGAGGTATTGGCACGTTCCATGATGGTGGGGAAAAGAGAAAATCAAAGTGGGGATCATCTGGGATGGAGAAGACCTCGGAAAGGTGGGAAGCAAAGTGGTTGGCCTTACTGAGGTTGTCAGGAAGGGGGCAATCGTTATGGAGAAGGGGGTAGTGGGGAGCGGAAAGGGAACCAGTAAGGCGATGGAAAGCGGACCAGTACTTGGAGGAGTTGATAGGGAGGTTGGCTTTGAGTCGTGTGCAGGTCTGCCCCCAGTCTCAGTGTTTCGTTGCTGTAATAACGTTCCATACGTGTCGCTGTATTTGCCGGTGGCATTGGAGTGTGTCCCTGTCACGAGTGCGCAGGAAGGAGTGACAGAGGCGGCGGGATTCACGGAGTAGGAGGACAGCCCACAGAGGGAGAGTGGGACAGTGGGGATGGATGGTTTTAGTAGGAACATGGGCCTCCACAGCATCACTAATTACCTTCTGAAGGAAGGATGAGGCGTGGATGATGTCGTCAGGATGGCGATAGCTAAGAGGGTGGCTTTTGACCTGGGTGGAGATGGAGTCCCGGTAGGCATTCCAGTTGGCATGGTGGTATTCATGGACGACCTTGGGAGGGGGTGCAGGGTGCGGAGCCGAAGGGGGCGGTGAGCACACGTTATGGTGAGAAGGACAGGGAGGTGATCGCTACCTGTGGGGTCAAGGACGGCGACGGCAGTACGCCCAAGGAGGTTGGCAGAGGCAATGACAACATCTGGGATGGTGTCACTTTTGGGTCGGGTGTGCTGGGGAAGGGGAACAAGGTCGCCTTGGATCGTGGAGAGGAACTGATGCCAAGGCTGAAGGGCAGCAGGAGTGCGGCTATGGATGTTGAGGTTGGCGGCTATCACATAGGTGGAGAAGGTGTGATCAATGTGCGAGATGAGGTCATAAGGAAGGGGAGCAGTTGAGCGGACATAGATGGTGGCACAGGTAATGGTGAGGGAGGGGAAGAAGACGCTGAGGATAAGGTGTTCAGTGGGGTCATTGAGGAGAGGCTGTGGCCGGACAGGGATATGCTTATGGTGGCCAATCGTGACTCCACCCTGCACAAGAGGACCAGGAGTGTCAGTGCGGTGGAGGATATAGGGATAGGTGCGGATAGAATGGTGGGGGGTGGAGAAAGGTTTCGTTCAAGAGGAAGGTGTCGACCTGGTGGTGGAAGAGGGTGTGCATGAGTAGATATTTGTTGGAGCGGAAGGAGCGAATGTTCTGGAACACAATGCGATACTCGTGCCGCGCCAAGGCGGGAAGAGAGGGGGGAAGAGAGGGAAGGGAAGAGGCTTAAACTAGGGTGGGATGGACGGAGGGAATTGTTGGGATGGACAGGGGGATCAACAGGACGAACAGGGACTGTAAGCTCAGGGGTGGCTGGAGGGGGTTTGGCTTTACACTTGTGGGAGTAGGTGGGATGGGGGCCATTGCAGGTGTTACAGGAAGGAGGAGCAGCGAGGTTGGGGCAGTTCTTAAGAATGTGTGAGGCCTTGCCATGGGTACAGGTGAGGGGGTTTTTGCAGTTGGGAGTCAGGTGGTCATTGTACATCAGGCTGAGCTCGGTGATCACAGTACTGTAGGTGGGGGGGGGGCGATGGGGAGGCTGGGGCTGACGAGGAGTGGATGAGGAAAGGAAGGGTGTCAGAGATACGTGGGGGCCAAATAACTCGTAAGAGTTTACGGAAGAGGTCCGTGTGAAAGGATGGGGACGGGGACTCGATAAGGACTGCGTCCCTGCGAGGAATGACTTGGGAGATGGGAGCACCAGGTAAATACTTTCGTATCTCCATGGTGAGGGTATGAGTGTTGAGGAACTTAGGATTGGGAGTTGACAGGACAAAGGTGTGGAGGGTGTGGGCCAGGGTATGGGTGGGTGGAGGAGGGGTGGTGTCCATGGAGACGACAGGAGGAGGGGGTGGTGGTGTTGACTTTTTTTGGGAAGTGACGGGAGCAGAGTTGGTAATGACGGGCTTTTAGGATTTTTTGGAGACTGGAGGCTGGGAGGAGGGGTGAGGGACAGGGAGGAGATGGAGGTGGCAGGTGGCAGATCCCTGTGGCATAGTGGAGGTGCCGGGAGAAGCAGCCGGTTCGGTGGCGGCGACAATGGCTCGGCACGACGTGATGCGTGCGGGAGACGCAGATGACAAACCGACGGGGTGGGTGAGAGAGGGGAAGCCGACCACCTGAGGGTGGCAGCAGAGGCGGCAACAGAGGTGTATGTGAGGGTGGGTGTAGTAGTGGAAGCTGTTGAGGGTGTGGAGGCTGGAGGAAGGGTGTAGATGTGGGGGTATACAGCAGGGGAGGAGATAGGGGGATGGGTGAGTGGGGGAAGGGGACGTGAGGTGTAAGGAGTAAGGCCAGGGGCGGCACTCCAGGAAGTGACTGTGGGAGAGGGGGAGGGTGAGGTGTAGATGACAGTGGAGGTGGGAAGACTCATGGCGGACGAACGGCGACGGACGGACGTACGGGCAGCAGGCGGCGGCGGCGGCGGCGGCGGCGACGGACGGACGAACAGCTACAGCGGCGAGCGGCGCGCGGGCAGACAGACAGACAGGCCGACACAATCTTCGAAGACGGAGATTCAACCTTGAGAGTAGCCCAGGCTTTCCGATCTGACGCTTTCGAAGGAGGGGATCCAACCCTCTAGATGTGCCCCAGAACTTGCTCCGTTCTTTTAAACCCGAGGACCGCACCACTGCGCATGCGGCCACAGACACACAATGCGCCAGAGACGTTAAACGGTGGCAAAGAGGTATGGCATATGCATGGAAATAGATCTATGGCTGCGCAGTCGATCCACACGGTGATATCGACGTATCACTGAGAGCTGCACCATCGCGACGTCTTTGTGATTTTATTGCAAAAATTACCGGATTCCATGGTTTGTCCAATCTGAAGCAACTATCTATTGATTAAGTTCGTCACGAACCGAATTTCAGTTGCTTCCTTCGCTATTGTGTCCCAGAAAGATAAAGTCGAGGCTAAAATTTTGACGTTATCGTACACCATAGAGTGCCCAGTGTCAATACAGTGCTCTGGCACCGCAGATTTATTAGGTTGTAAGAGCTGGGTGTACCTGCAGTGCCCTGTGTATCTCTCTGGCACAGTACGTGTCGTCTGTCCGATGTATGAACGGCCGCATTCACAGGGGATCTTGCAAATCCCAGTCTTCCGAAGCACCCAGTCAATTTTAACAGAGCCGAGGAGTGCTGCTGTGTTTGGTGGATGGCGAAAAATCACTTTCACTTTATGCTTACTGAGGAACCATCCTATTTTTAACGATAGGCATCCCACGTATGGTAGAAAAGCCATCGATTTAAAACTTTCCTTGTCTTCTTCTGCTTTTCTTATACACACAGTTGGTTTGATTTGTAGCGCCTTACATATCTACTGTGGAGAGTTCCTGTTGGCTTCAAAAACTCTTCTCAGATGTAGAACCTCGTCCTCCAGACTGCTCTCGTCAGCAATGACATGTGCTCTTTGTACTAGAAATCTGAGTACACTCGTCGTCTGTGAAGGATGGTGGCAGCTATTTGCGAGTAAATATAAAAACGTATGGGTCAGTTTTCGTTATACTGCGTGTTCCAAAGTGCCATCATCTTTGCGCTGTACCAACACATCCAAAAATGGAAGGCATCCATCTTTTTCGATTTCCATCGTGAACTGAATTTTTCCGTGTATGGAATTCAAATGATCTAAAAATTCTTTTAACTTGTCTTCACCACGGGGCCACTCTACAAAGCTTGTCGTCAAAATACCTCCAAAACACTACGGGCTTCAAGCTAGCAGATTCCAGCACCTTCTCCTCAAAGTCCTCCATAAAAACACTGGCTACCAAAGGCGACAAGGGACTATCCATGGCGAAACCGTCAATCTGTTCATAAAATTCGTTATTGAATAAAAAGTATGTCGAGGTCAAAACATGTCAAAACAAAGCTGAAATCTCTTTCCCGAAACTTTTTCCAATGAGAAACAATGATTCCGAAAGAAGAACCTCTGTAAATTTGACTTCTTTTTCTAATATTTCGGCTGAATACCGTCTAGCCATCTTCAAAGTGAGACGAGGTGACTGACGCTCCATCATCTTTTTTTTTTCTTTATTACATTTCGATTCCGCCCCTCCCCAAAGGTAGGGGGTGGGATGGACTGGCAGCAGCATAATAGGCCGCTCTACAGCCTACAGAAAAATTGAAAAACATAATGAGAATATAAACAAACCATAAAACAGGTGATAAAACGCTGACATTCTAAAAAACTGTAAAATGGTGGAAAGTTCTGGAATTTAAAATGTAAAAACACGACGTTGACGATGCGGATGAAGAATACAGTAAGTAGACAGGCACAATTAAAAAAACACGGTGACAGTCTGGTTTCTGTTTGCACGAGATAAAAAACACAACTAGCGACATTATAGTGGCTGTTCACAACACTGACAGGGGATGCACAACAGTGAACATTCATTTTAAACAGCAGTATAGAGACGACACGGCGGCAGATGGGGGTGGGGGTAGGACCTGGACCAATGAGAAGGAGAAAAAATGGGGAGGCAAGGAAAAGGGGAGAGCCAATGGAGGGAGAGGACATAGAGAAAAGGGGGCAGGGTGGATGCAGAAAGGATTTGGGAAGGCAGTGGAGGGGAAAGCAAAAGGACTCAGGGGAGAGAAGGGAGTGAGAGAGAGGGTAGGCTGGGATAAAACACGATGGAAGGGGGTGGGGGGAGAGGGAGCCCGGGGAAAGGACAGAGGGAGGATGGGTAGGTGAGGATCAGAGTTGATAGGAGGGAGATGGGGCATTATCTGGAAGGGGAGTTGATGGACGCCACCTTGGTAAAGGAGATGAAGGGTGTAGAGGTAGAGGGTAGGGGGGACACAACGCTGAAGGCGTGGCAGAGGGCAGGGGTTGGAGAGGAGCAACCAGGGGATGAGGGGGATCAAGTCGGCGGGAGGTGTAGAGGACACGGATACGTTTGAGGAAAAGGAGCAGATGGGGAAAAGGAATCTGGTCATAGAGGATGCACATGGATGATGGGAGGAATATATGGAAGGCATGGTGGAGTGCATGGCGCTCGAGGATTTGGGGGGACAGATATCCATGTGGGACTGGCATAACAGAGTATGGGAGGGATTAAGGATTTGTATGTGTGGATGATTGTAGAGGGGTTCAACCCCCATGTCCAGCCAGAGAGGAATTCAAGGAGACAGAGGCAGTTGTGGGTTTGGATTGGATAGAGCTGAGATGAGGGATCCAGGTGAAGTGACAGTCAGTGGTAAGTCCAAGGTACGCGAGGGTGGGGGCGAGGTGGACAAGATCAGTGCAGATGGTAAGGGAAAAATCCAGGAGCCAGAAGGAGCGAGTGATACAACCTATGAGGATTGCCTAGGTCTTGGAAGGATTGATTTTAAGCAGCCACTGGTTACACCATGTGGCAAAAAGGTCAAGGTGATTCTGGAGAAGGAGTTGGGTTGGGACCATTGAAGGGTAGTAGCAAGTGCAAGGAAATTGGTGTCATCAGCATACTGCAGGAGGTGGACTGGATGGGGGGGGGGGGGGGGTTGGGGCATATCTGCCGTGTACAGGGGGAGAGGACAGAGCCCTGGGTCACACCAGCAGAGGGGTAGAGGGTGCGAGAATCAGCATTATGGATGGTAAAGTTGGAGGGGTGGCAGGAGAGGAAGGAGGCAATCAGACCGACATAGTTGATAGGAAGGGCATAGGTCTGAAGTTTAAACGGGAGACCAGGATGCCATACATGGTCGTAGGCCTTTTCGTGGTCGAGGGAGACAAAAATGGCGGAGCAACATGAGTTAAGCTGGACGGAAAGGAGATGAGTGAGGTGTAGGAATTGGTCATCGGCAGAGAAGGAAGGTCGAAAGCAACAGTGGGTGTTGGGGAAAAGGTGGTATCAGTAGAGGTGGTGATGGATGCGCCAGGAAAGGATGGATTCCAAGAGGTTGCTGAACACCGAGGTAAGACATATACGGCGATAGGAAGAGGCATCAGATGGAGGCTTGTTGGGTTTGGAGAACATCAGAATACAGGAGGTTTTCCTCAGATCTGGACAGAAGCCCGTGGCAAGAATTACGTTGTAGAGGCCGGAAGGACTGCAAAGAAGGAGGGAGGGCAGTGCTTGAGATGGCGGTAGGTAACGCGGTCGTGGCTGGGAGCAGTGTTGCGTTTAGTGCAGAGAGTGAAGCTGATGTCTGGTATAGTGATTGGAGCGTTAAGTTCAGATGGTGTGTGGTCCAAGTACTGAAAGCTAGGAGCAAGGGGAGGAGCGGATGTATCCGTACATCCGATGATGTCGGGGAAGAGAGAATAATCAAATTGGGGATTATCTGGAACGGAAAAGACATCAGATAGTTGGGAGGCAAAGTAGTTGGCCTTACTGAGGTAGTCAGGAAAGGGATGGTCATCAAGGAGGAGAGGCTACTGTGGGGTGGAGCGGTTCCTAGTAAGGTGGTCGAAAGCAGACCAATGCTTGGAAGAGTTTATTTGGGACCCTCCAGCACCTACTCCATCCTTTTAAACCCATGGACGGCACCACTGCGCATGCGGCCACAGATACACAAGACGCCAGAGACGTTAATCGGCGGCAAAGATGTATGGCATATGCATGGAAATAGATCTATGGCTACGCAGTCGATCCACATGGTGATATCGATGTATCATTGAGAGCTGCACCGTCGCGACGTCTTTGTGATTTTATTACAGAAATTGCCGGATTCCATGATTTTTCCAAGCTGAAGCGGCTATCTCTATTAATTAAATTCGTCGCCAAATGAGTTTCAATTCCTTCCTTCCTTCCTACTGAGTCCCACAAAGATGAAGTCGAGACTAAAATTTTGACGTTATCGTACATCTTACAGTGCCCAGTGTCAATACAGTGCTCTGCCTAGCTTTTGATATTCAATGGTCAAAGTGTACGTAAGTTGGAGTGAGCAAAATCTAGACTCAACATTTACTATGGCCTAATAAGCGATGGTACTTTACGAAGTGGCATCTACAGTGGAGTTGTCTCTGTGCTGGATCTGAAACGCTAATTCCCTTCTCTGGGCTTCACTGAATTCACTCAGTGGCAAATTTCCTGCGTTCCGTAGAACTTTAATCTTTCCCTAGTCGAAATAATGGCTATTGCACACTCGGTATGGGTTGGAGCAACGCGCACAATTTCTTTGATCAGAAATATTCCCGCAGGAATAACTAACTACCGCTTTGCTATCTGTCGTCACGATATGTGAAGCGAATCGTCCTCACTTCGCAGAAAGCAAAACACTCAACGCCCTCGAGTATATCCACACACTTGGGCGGTCCGTCATGAGATGAGAGAGAAGGATAGAGATTTTAGGTCTCAAAATGCTTTTATATAATGGGGATCTCCCCACCGTGTCGCATCTGCGTCACTAAGTATGCCTTCAGCTGATCACCATCTCGCTAGAGGTGAATAAACATTTTTATTTTTCTTGTTGGGTCGCAACCTAGCCCTGTTAATAACGTGCAGCCACTTGCCTTCGGTCCCAGCTTTATTTACATTAAAAGGAATAATTTATTATTCTGGCCTTATCCTTTTCTGCACTGAAGCTCGCAGTTCTCTTGCTGAATGGGAGTTTTACAACATTATTAACCACCTGCTCGGTTTGTCTCCAAAATTCATTTCACGTTAAGTTGTTTGTTCACGCCAGTCCATATATTGGTAGAGATTGTTTTGTTAGTTTCCGGTACATGAGACTAACTGCAATTGCCGTTTGTTGATATAGTATAATTATTATTTTCTGAGGGTCTCATACTGTATCGTCCTGTCATTATGGATCAAGCTCATGTAAGGTCCATGAAATCCGGACGCCTTACAACTTTTTTCTGTGAAACTTGAAAGAAGCTTCTACGAGAACTTCAGTGACATAACATGCATAGGACCTGGTCAAATAGTATCAAGATAAGAGCACCGCAAGGCACTGTCCCACTGTCAGGAGAAGAGGTTCCAAAAACTTTTGTCCTATCATCCCAAATGTAAGCAAAAGCATCAATCAGGTATGCTTCGTGTGTTTATTATTATGGTTATCATACCTACTACTCAAAATGTTGACTTTGAGCATTACTACACGCTACAAAGTAATTCTGGAGAAACAACACGTTACTTTTAATTTATTTCATCTGGAGTTAATACCAACATAGGCCCGTGTTATAAGGCAACGCACGCCTTCTAGAGTCATCGGTATTTCGTAATGGACCTCTAGTTCTAACTTTCGCCACACGTTAAGTATAGAAGTGTTGAGATTGGTGAGTGTGTTGACCATTTTACTTTTACTGAACGACCGTTCTAGTACTCTCCAAATGTTCTCTTAAGAGGATCTGTCATTACATGTGTGGAGTGGGAGGGGCATCCCTCATGTTAGTACCACACTGAGTGCCGTTATGTCTGGTAGTATGTCTTCCAATAACTGCGGTAGCAGCATATCTTTGGAATTCGAGATACTTGAGTGTATTTAAGTTCCTATAAATAAAACGGTGACCAAAGATGCGGGTTTTGAAATTTGTTTCTGTCAATTTCTTTTAGGCTGCGTGGATTGACCACTGATAATTAGCACATATTGGGAAGATTGAATTGCCTATGGTTTGTAAACTATGCTTCTTCCCTAAACAAAAGTTTGCGTAGATAGGCCACATCGCTTTGCACTTTTCTTAAATAACATATGGAGAAATGTAACCAGTTTTCGAAGTCATTGCCATGAAGCTATAGATACAGCAAAATGTGAAGAGAATGAAATGCTGTGGAATCTAGTGTTCGCAGAACATTCGTTTGGTTGATCCCTCTGTACTTCCGAGATGCCTCTTAGTGACATTTGGATTGTATGTTACTGCTGATAAAATATTAGTTTCATTTCTATCATTAGTTGCTTTTCTTTTTCCTTGGCCTATTTTATTCTTCACACTTCCAGTTTCTAAAACTTTTTTATAGTGTTTGCAAAGACAGATCGTTCTTGATATGATCTGGATGTAGTTTGGCGAACATTCACCATAAACGATGTTCACTTTTTCGACTGTCGTATACTCGTGCATTTTAAATGTCTCAATAGCCTCACGAGCAAGCTATCCAATTGCTACAAAAGCACAGTACAAACTGATGGGCTTAAAGCGCACAGGAAAACACAAGAATCATACCTGAGTTACGTGTTTCCTTACAATTGTTTAACAGATCAGACGTTTGCAGAACTCTTCTCCTCACGGCAGAACAGTGGTTTGCGGCGCTGTTGTCTTGATACTACTTGATAAAGTCCCATACATGTTTATACCGCTGAAGTTATCTTAAAAGCTTATTTCAAACTTTACAGAAGAAAGTACATAGTTCCATTAGAAAAAACCAAGTCGGTACCGTAATTCGGCGACTATAGACGATAAAAATTACTTTCAAACGTCGAGAAATTCGCCATATTGTCCGTTATAACTTGTCTAAAACCTCAACTCGATATATTTGTTCATTCTAGATAAATATGGGGAAGCTTGCCTTAGCTACCCCACTCTGAATAACTAAACAAGAAGCTATATAAGTATTTGTAATTGGTTTTGTTGTCTGGAGTGTAGTTGTTGCTGCTCTCGTTGTTGTAGGCAGTAACGAGGCAGCTGTGTTTGGCGCCTGGCAATGTGGAAAACCGGTATCACGGAACAGCTCCGCGGAATCACGCCATTGTGCCGAAGATAGCCATTAACGCGCGTCCGCCGAGATCACCGTTCCGCCCGCAATAGAGCTCTATAGCCGCCCATGGGTTGCCAGTCAACAAATTTAACCGCTGCCGCCAGCAAAGTCTCTCTTCTGCTATTCAGTAGTTGTCACCACTGCGATTAACCTTATATATATTGTGCCTCTTTCAGTATCATGCGTATCAGATCATTTCACGGGGATCAATAGTGAAAAGTCTACAGCTTTACAGCCTTAATAAGCCACAATTGGGTGACATAATGAGATGATGAGATGATCATAAAATCCGTCGTTTTCCATTCTCCTCACGAGTGAGAACGTTCCCTCCATACAGAAACAAGTCAACAAAAAAGATAGCAAAATGTAACGTATAGTCGACGACGATGTCATTAGAGACGTAGCACAATAGCGGAACGAAATCGACAGCGTATTTTTTCAAGGAAATTACGGCGAACCACAGTCCGTTTGAGCGAACGTGGATCTGAACCGCTGTTCTCCCGAATACGCCAGCTCGCTCGGTATGACGCGTCTACAACGATTTATACTCACTGCGATTTATACTCACTGGGTTAAGCACGGTCAACGTAAGAAGGGGCTATTATGTTTAAAAATAAAATAATAAAAAACTAACAATCCTCCACAGAAGTACTCACAATAAAAAGGAATATAACGTAGACGCACTACGTGGTACCTCAATACCATAAGACATCCAGCACTGTGGTATAAATACAGAAAATTAAAAATTAATATCAACTAACAAAAACAGACAGACAGAGAGAGATAGAGCTGAAAATAGAGAAGGAAATATATAAAATTATACATAAGAATAAATAATATTAGATATCTTTCAGAAAAAAATATTCTTGATGAACCACAAGCCTCGCTGACACATTCTGCGTTAGAGTAATTTTTGAAACGGGGAAACTTTAAGTAAAAGTGCACGGATTGGAATGGGCTTCATTCATCATGAACCACGTTAGTGTTCTAACGAAGCAGAGGAGCCGGCCAAATGTGACATTAATCTCTACACATTTTTCTATTCCACCTAACCTTACACACTGGTGGATATACTTATCTATCGTCCAGCAGGTAAATTATTTCTGGCAAAAATGGCCATTTGTCATCCGTTCAGGTAGCCGTGCATGTTAAAGCGCCGCTTCCGGGATGGGGAGGTGCACCGGCCCCGGATCGAATCAGCCCGGCGGATTAACGATGAGGGCCAGTGTGCAGGCCAGCCTGGATGTGGTTATTAGGTGGTTTCCGACATCGCACTAAGTGAATAGCGGGCTGGTACCATACTTCTGCCTCAATTCACAAACTTTTCGAAAACTTTCGCTCTCTTCTACATGAGTAACACTACACGCAAACCCTTGGGGTATAGATATTCTGTCCCAGTGGACAATTCGATCCTGCGACCTTTCGGTTTCCAGGCACGCGCTTTATTGCCCTTCCCCCCATTTTTTCCTTTTTCTGTCTGGGCGGGCGTCACATGACATCCCTTCAAGTTTATCGTTGAACACTTCACTCATTTTTTTTATTTATTACAGAGGGTAGCCAGTCTTCTGACTGAACACGCTTAGCTACTGTACCAGCGCCGCTAGACCACCCGGCCAGACACGTACACAAGTATTTCATCTGGGTGTTTTGATGAGTGAGTTTATGAGAATCATAATATGTAACATATGCGGCCAAGTTTCACCTTGATACCTGTAACCGTTCCTCAGGAAAAGTGGTCTTTACAGACGGCTTTAACCTTTGACTGAACTGATTTACTACCTTACATTTTGTACAACGCCAAGAGATCGTTGGCCTTAGTACCTCACCTTGTTACTTATACCAGTTCTTGAGAAAAAATAGGTCTCAACAGTCGGACAGACTGACAGACAGACAGACGGACGACAAAGTGATTCTTTAAGGGCTCCGTTTTTAGCGATTAAGGTAAGATACCCTGAAACACAAAGATTAACAATGGCCATTTGTCGCACTCTAAGCGTCATTCTCCTTTATTGTCCCCCGTCGCCCTATAAGCTTCTTTTTCCATAACAACTTGTATTCTTTCCATCCATTCTTCATTGCTCTACATAGTGTTCTTTATGTCTTCACTGCGATCCATGACCCCGTGCTCTGCGGCGACCAGTCTTCTGATGAAATCCTCATATGAACATACCATGTTCTTTGCTTCTCCTCTGTACAATCACAAGGGATTTTCTTTGTTCAATTTCCATTTTCCCTTAATTTCTTTCATTCTAATCTGAGCTCACAGACTCTACAGCATTACCTTTAATGTCCATATTCTAGGCAGCTTGTTATAAATGTTTACATACTTATCCATCAGTGATGGTGCTCCCCACAAAGGACTTGAACATATTTGTCTCTGTCTTTTTCCACATTTTAGTATTCAACAAGATAGGATCTAGCGGTTTCTTTAAGAATTTCTTTAGTCCTGCGTTATAGGGTATATGTATTTACATCTGTTTCCTGCGGATTTGGACTGACCTCCGGTATCAGAGCTTCTGAGGATTTCCACATTCAGATTTTCTCCCAAGTCTACAACTAATAAATATTTTGTAGTTTCCGATAATTATTTCTAGACTCCGCGAGATACATTCTTCTATAAGTTTCCTCGCCATATAATCAAATATAATTCAGATACAACATAACCTGACAGATTATGTTGACCATGTGCCCTGTTATTGTTTAGACGACTCAGTGCATTAGCGTCTTTTCGCACTTTTTTGGAACGTCTCAGATGAAGGAAATTCCAGAGAAACTATTGTTCCAGAATATGGAAATATCATCGCACACGGCCAGACCTAATCCACACCTGCACGTTACGTATTTAGTAAAAGTATTGATAAATTCCTGAAGGACAGTTTTCCAGTCCTGAAGAGTTTCCGGCTCTGAAACTGTATTGAGAAGTCCTGACCTAGACGCGATTAGCCTTCCAGTCGACTCCCAGGCATGTTTAGTCAATCCGTCGAGCAACTGCATTCGAATGATATGGTCACATTCTAGCAATCCGCCTACCACTTTTGACTCCCGTGGTGGGGGGAGGGGGGGGGAGGGGGGAGGGGGGAGGGGGGGGGAGGGGGCTTATGAATGGCCACTTATAAAATGGATAGAATTACCGCCGACCCTGGTATACGCCAGAACAAAATGTTGGATTTCTCGAGCCGTCTAATAATCGTTTCCGTTGGTGTGTTCGCCTCCGTAGCGCAGCGGTAGCGTAACTGCCTACCACGCAATGGGGCCCGGGTTCAATTTCCGGCATGAGACTGGGTGTTGTGTGTCCTTCGTCTTCATTTTCATCATCATTGACACGCAAGTCGCCGAAGAGGCGTCAACTAAAAAGACTTGCAGAGTTATAAAACACGGTTTTCCGAAACTCCTTCACCAAAGAAGACGAAGTAAATAATCCTGAATTCCATTCATGAACAACTGCCAAGATGAGAAACATAGAAGTAGATATCCTCGGTGTAACAAAGCAGCTTAAATCACTTAATAAAGGCAAGGCCTCCGGTCCAGACTATACCAGTCAGGTTCCTCTCAGAGTATGCTGATAAAATAACTCCATATTTAGCAGTTATATACAACCACTCGCTAACACAAAGATCGGTACGTAAAGACTGGAAAATTGCTCAACTCACATCAATACCAAAAAAGGGAAGTAGGAGTAATACGCTGAATTATAGGCCTATATCACTAACGTCGATTTTCAGTAGGGTTTTGGAACATATACTGTATTCGAACATTATGAAGTACCTCGAAGAAAACGATTTATTGACCCATAGTCAGCACGGATTCAGAAAATATCGTTCTTATGAAACACAACTAGCTCTTTATACTCATGAAGTAATAAGTGCTATCGAGAGAGGATGTCAAATTGATTCCATACTTTTAGATTTCCAGAAGGCTTTCGACACCGTTCCTCACAAGCGTCTTCTAACCACACTGCGTGCCTACGGAGAATCGCCTCAGTTGTGCGACTGGATTCGTGATTTCCTGTCAGAAAGGTCTCAGTTTTAGTAATAGACGGAAAGTCATCGAGTATAACAAAAGTAATAGCCGGCGTTCACTAACGAAGTATTATAGGCCCTCTATTGTTCCTGATCTATATTAACGACATAGGAGACAATCTGAGTAGCTGTCTTAGATTGTTTGCAGATGGTGCTGTCATTTACCGTCTTGTAAAGTCATCAGATGATCAAAACGACTTGCAAAATGATTTAGATAAAATATCTGTATGGTGCGAAAAGTGGCAATTAACACTGAATAACGAAAAGTGTGAAGTCATTCACATGAGTACTAAATGAAATCAGCTAAATTTCGGTTACGCGATGAGTCACACAAATCTGAAGGCTGTAAATTCAGCTAAAAACTTAGGGATTACAATTACAAATAACCTAAATTGGAACGATCACATAGATAATATTGTGGGTAGAGCAAACCAAAGACTGCGATTCATTGACAGAACACTTAGTAAGGTGCAACAGGTCTACTAAGGAGACTGCTTACACTACGCTTGTCCGCCCTATTCTGGAGTATTGCTGTGCGGTGTGGGATCCGCATCAGGTGGAACTGACGGATGACATCGAAAAAGTACAAAGAAGGACAGCTCGTTCTGTATTATCGCGAAGTAGGGGAGACAGTGTCACAGACATGATACGTGAATTGGAGTGGCAATCATTAAAACAAAGGCGTTTTTCGTTGCGACGAGATCTTCTCATGAAATTTCATCACCAGTTTTCTCCTCCGATTGCGAAAACATTCTGTTGGCACCCACCTACATAGGAAAAAATGATCATCACGATAAAATAAGAAAAACCAGGGCTGGCACAGAAAAATTTAAGTGTTCGTTTTTCCTGTGTGCCGTTTGAGAGCGGAACGGTAGAGAGACAGCGTGAAGGTGGTTCATTGAACCCTCTGCCAGGCTCTTTACTGTGAATAGCAGAGAAACCACGTAGGTGTAGATGTAGAATACGGTGGCCGAACCCCGAAGGGGATATCCCGGCCAATATATGCCATACGATCATTTCATTTCATTTCCGTTGGTGTGAAGATCCTCGTGCCTACCATCACTGACTCCTGATTATACAATTGACCACCAGTACCTTAACAGGGTGTTAAAGGCTTAAACGTATCTTTGTTTGGATTTCGACATGAACTGGTAAACTGTCGGGCTGTATTATCAGCTTCGTTATTTATTTTTCGACGTATCAATGTGGCCTTTACTTGGCAAAACAGAGACAGTGGAAGATGTACACTATCTGTTCAAAGGTACGAGGGCACACATTATTGGACATTGATATGTGGTGTATCCACCCCTCGTCTTTATAACAGCTTGAACTCTGCTAGGGACACTTCCAATGAGACATCTGAGCTTCTGCGGAGGAATGGCAGCCCATTCCTCCTCAAGAGTCGAAACCCGACATGATTGTGATGGTGGAAGCTGGGATCTCTAGCGAGGTCTTCGCTTTAACTCGTCCGAAAGGTGTTCCATTTAGTTCATGATGAGACTCTGGTAAGTAAGATTCATTTCAGGGATGTTATTGTCCACGAACCATTGCCTTACAGATGCTGCTTTATGACAGGTTTCATTGTCATGGTGATACAAACGATCCAAACGATCATCGTTCCCGAATGTTCCTCTAGTGTACGCTGGGCACAGTGTTGTAACATGTGTTCATATCCTTCCGCATCTAGCGTTTCCTCATAAACCAACCACGAAAAACACCCCCATACCGTAACACCAAATCTACCGTACTCTGCTGTTTGTACTACATATGATAGCAGGTAAGATCTTCAGGCATTCAGCGTCCTGGCAACCTACCACTGACCTGAGGAAATACTACACCATTCTGCAGTGGTTAGTTGAGTTGTGTCGTGTTTCACGGGTGATGATCATCCGTGCATCGGATGGGAACGGTGTGCTGAGATACTCCCTTGGTGCAATTCGAGAAGAGTAGCCTAAGCCCTGGTACAGAGTTTAGCCCACTCCCTTCGTCTTGAACAAGATAAACGTAATACTACGTCACTACACGAACTCGCCGCATTCGCATACTCCAAATAATTGCACTTAAGACTAAGAACTCACTTCTTGAAGTAAAAGTGCCCAGTAGTAGCCAATAAAAGCAATCTTTCCGGGTTAAGTGGTCGAACCTATTAGGAAATTCCCAGGCAACATTGTCATACGACAGTTACTGTGTCGATCTGAGAGCTTAATGAATATCTCGACGTTTGTGTAGATGGACACAGCATAAGCAATTCGTCGTCGATTTGGGGTTCTGATAAAGCGGGGCGTTAGTTTCTGCATTGTGATGAAGGTGATCGGTTATGCTGAGAAGTCTATAGTGGCCCGAAAGACCAACAAAGAGATGGCGAGACAATATTCTTTTCACGTGCCGACCAATTTGGGTCACAGTATCCTTCAGATGAAGTTTCGCCTCATGTGTTCCGGGCGCTAGCAAACTATATTACTTATTTACCGCGCGTTGCGACGTAGTCTAGCCGCTGTCCGTACACTGCACGCAAGGACGTGACCAGAATTTCCTTTACAATGAAACAAACGCTTTTGTCTTCCAACCGAGACCTTATGTCAGTTTTTCTTTATCGACAGCGTTGACGCGTCGCTGAAGCTGCGCGAGAGGAAAAAATAATTGGACTTTTTTCTGAGCTTCTCCCAATTATCTCACTTTATCCCTCCAAATACTTACTTCCAAAGTCCATATACCATACATATTTCCTTTGATTTTTTGTTAATTATCCTATATATATATATATATATATATATATATTTTCCTTGATTTTGACTAATTGCTCTAAATTAATCCATAGAAGCTCTTTGAATAAAGTCACAGCCTTTTCTTCGTGTTACAAAAGTAGGTCATTTCTATATCGCTTTCATTAAGACTTTTTTGATACGAGCAGCAAAAGCAGGAACAGCTAACGTCACAGATGTGATCGCCACTTCTTTCGAGTTGAATAACTACAACAGAATTTACAGATTCTTCTCTTAATTTCAGCTGTTAGAACTTCGTAGTTAGAACGTTGTCGTACAGTTGACCTCTGTCTACAGCCGCCTGCCAGATCCGGTTGCTCACGTTCTGTAGTGGGTCATACACAACTATGATCATTAGCGCTGCCTTGTTTTCATACGATTATTATATCTTGTTAGCCGTATGTGATAGCAGTTGAATAGTATTTTAAGGTTAGGTACACGAGAATTTCGTAAGCTTTATCCTTTGTTGACTGATTTTATTTTCCCAGCCTCCTTTCAACGAACCAAAATCAGCCACTTGTTTTTCCTGTGGCTGATGCTATGTGATCATTCTAATTTCTACCCCAACACGTAGTTAACCTAGCTATTTGTATGAGTTGTCTGTTGTCTGATTCAAATTGTAGCTCACTGATGTTGTTGTCACAATTCTATATTTATGACCAAATAAAGCAAGTTACAAGTCAAGTCTTTTCACCACTTTGAAAACCTACCAAGATCTGACTGAATGTTTCTGCAGGTTCTTATTTCACAGTAATTTATTATAAACTACTCAATCATCTTCAAAATATCTGATTGTGAGTTTGCTATTAATATTGCCTAACAGGACACATCAATAGCAAGGGTGTCAACACGTTTCCCTGGGACATTGCTGAAATTACTTGAACATCTGTCGATGAGTCGCCATCTAATAAATCATGCTGCGTGCAGCCTACAAAGAAATCCTATACCCCCATACGATCGTACCCCCGTCAGTAGTCATTGGTGTAATATCGAGTCCAAAGCTTTTCGGAAGTCAAGAAATACTGCATTACCTGAGCACCTGAATACATGGCTTGAGGATTTTATGTGAAAAAGCGTGACTAACGTTTTCGTAATCCATGGTAGTTGACGCTGAGGAGGTCATTCTTTTCGAGATATCACATTACGTTTGAGTTCATAATATGTTCTCAGATTCTACAACAAATTTACGGTTTTGTGGATCACTTCCTTTAACCTTCTTGTACATGTAAGTGACCTGTGGTTTCTAACAATTACTGGGCACAATATTTTACGCTGGATCTCTTGTACATTTTGGTTAAAAGAGAGACTAACTCAACCACAAATTATTTGTAAAATGTAATAGGGATTCAATTGGACTCTGGAGCTTTGTTCTGTATTAGCAATTTCGGGTGTTTATCAAAACCACTGACACTAATTTTTAATTTATGTCAGCGATCCTTCTAGCTATCTTACGAATATAAGAAATGGTTTTGGTAAAACCTTGGTATTTTTTGGAGTAGAATCCTAATCTGCAGTAAAAATAAGGGTTCCAATTAGAATATGAAAGTTGACACACCTACGGAGGGAGGCATTAGGGGGTGGCTAGTTTTGGCAAAGGCAGATTTCCCGCTTGAAAATGTTAACTCTTCCTCTGAAAGGTTTTTTCGTATGATGCGTATTTTTCGAGATATTTAGTTTTTCCAAGTTAAAACAAACAACCCGTATATTTGACAGTTTCAGAAAGCACTCTTACAATATTATATTCAAAAGATTTTGTAGCAGTACTACGAAAAAGCACTTACGAAGATTAAAATTGTTATTAGCGTCTGGATAACTTTTCTCCCTCTTCGTTTATGGCAGACAGTTAATCCATCGTTTGCAAAGCCAACCAAAGGTCCACTGATTGCGCATAAGAACGTCGGTTATGCTGCTGATTAATTTCATTCAATCTACGTTTTGCATAGCGATAACTGGTCGAATTTGCCGCATGAACGTAAGATATGAGATTCCGCACTGTCTGATTGGTAATGATTTGAATCTATGGCTTGTATAAAAAAAAATGGCTCACTCGGCCCTTCCTGTTTCCTCTTCTACATGATTTTGAAATAGTGTTAGATTTCATACTCAGCATGATCATAATGGTACTTGATGGATTACGGACGATGGATACAATTCTTTTATGATGTACATGAATGTCTTCGCTCGAATTTCTCGAAAAATCCTTTCTGGTTTTCGTATATTTGTGTTGGCATTATATGATTTCACAAAGTCACACAGTTGTATGATTTTATCAATCGTTGTAACTATGTTTGTTCTGGAATTTGGAATTGCCTCTTGCCGGCCGCTGGTGGCCGAGCGGTTCTGGCGCTACAGTCTGGAACAGCGCGACCGCTACGGTCGCAGGTTCGAATCCTGCCTCGGGCGTGGATGTGTGTGTTGTCCTTAGGTTAGTTAGGTTTAAGTAGTTCTAAGTTCTAGGGGACTTATGACCTCAGCAGTTGAGTCCCATAGTGCTCAGAGCAATTTGGACCATTTTTTTTGGAATTGCCTCGCCTAATTAATTGTATTCGTAATTAACGAATTTATTTGCAGGAACAGTTTTCAGATGGGAACAACAGCATATTTGTCCCAAGCAGGGTGATCTCTGAAAGTATGACTTAAGTAAAACGTGATTTGTAAACATTGTTCCATAACTCATGGCGATATACACCAAGTGAGGGTGGTCAGTGCTTACGACGCGACTCATAAATTCGTTGAGCGCGTTTTAAGTTCCCTTCTCAACATTCTGGTTTTGAAACTTCCTGGCAGATTAAAACTGTGTGCTGGACCGAGACTCGAACTCGGGACCTTTGCCTTTCGCGGGCAAGTGCTCTACCAACTGAGCTACCCGAACACGACTCACGACCCGTCCTCACAGCTTTACTTCTGCCAGTACCTGCCAAGTTTCGCAGGAGAGCTTCTGTAAAGTTTGGAAGGTAGGAGACGAGGTACTGGCAGAAGTAAAGCTGTGAGGACGGGTCGTGAGTCGTGCTCGGGTAGCTCAGTTGGTAGAGCACTTGCCCGCGAAAGGCAAAAGTCCCGAGTTCGAGTCTCGCTCCGGCACACAGTTTTCTGCCAGGAAGTTTCATATCAGCGCACACTCCGCTGCAGAGTGAAAATCTCATTCTGGAAACCTCCTCCAGGCTGTGGCTAAGCCACGTCTCCGCAATATCCTTTCTTTCAGGAGTGCTAGTTCTGCAAGTTTCGCAGGAGAGCTTCTGTAAAGTTTGGAAGGTAGGAGACGAGATACTGCCAGAAGTAAAGCTGTGAGTACCGGGCGTGAGTCGTGCTTCGGTAGCTCAGATGGTAGAGCACTTGCCCGCGAAAGGCAAAGTCCCGAGTTCGAGTCTCGGTCGGGCACACAGTTTTAATCTGCCAGGAAGTTTCATATCAGCGCACACTCCGCTGCAGAGTGAAAATCTCATTCTGGATTCTGGTTTTGGTTTTCTAAGATTTTTCCGTAAATTATTTCACAAACTTTCTGGAATGGTTCTTGCAATAACACCACAGCTGATTTTACCTCCTCTGAGCGAGTACCACATCTAAAACTTCACTATTGACTGCTTGTTGAACCCTATTTTCTTTCTTCGATTTCGAATCATTTTAACCTACAGCACTATCTCTCACTTAAGTGACTCAGATGGAAATTACTTCTCGTTAAACCACTAAGAGTTAGTTAATTTAATACTTCAGCCAATGATGTTTTTCTTTCACAATCATTTTAGAAGTCCCCGAGTTATCTACAGATTAAACATATGTAGGTTGCTTTAGCGAAATAAGCAGTTTTCTTCATCCGTCGTGTATCCTTTATGTAGTGTGGTTGTACTGAACAGAGCTTGATGTTTCTCTTTAGGATTTGAAATACATGTAAGGAAAAATTGATAAATGTCAATGAAACACCTCTCCTTTTTTTTCTTTAATTAGTTTCAATTTTTACCACGGCAGATGCAATAATGTGTGTTATTAAATGGATTAACGTCTACAACGACAACGTAAATTTTGGTGAGAAGAATGTTTTTATCAGAATGACGTTGATGAGTCAAAATGGCTCTTTGCTAGTAATGAAAGATTTACCTGAAATGTTAGTGTTCCATAGTTAAACGAGAATACCCAGCTTGAAGCAGGTTTGCCTGTTTTCTGCGGTCGAAGAATATGAGGAATGCCAATGGAGAGGTTTACTGCGGGCTTTCTGATCTATTTCTGTCCAATATGGCCGACCTATTTGTGTCGCGTGTGATCGAAGCTGCTTTCACAAGAAAACAAGCGACACGTGGGCGCGCGCTGCGCTCATCCTACGGCTACTGCAGCTGGAGAGACGTGAATTAATCTCTCTGATACGCGCCACGCTTTTATCGCGTCTCTCATGGCAGTAGTCGGGCCGCGTAAGAGACCACTGAAGAAAGCTACTTCAGATTAGTTGTGTTCCTACAACAGAAGGAAAAGGAATAAAATGAATTACTGATGTTTTCTTTATTCTTTTAAAGAGCTAGAGAATCTGTATTACTATGATTCATAAAACAGAGATTTGCTAGACCATTTGATTCCCTTGCAACCCGAGTGTAAATTCTGGCCTGATATTGATAATCTCATATTCAGACCGACTTTTCAGTTATGTAAGCTTGCCTCGTCGGCCATCCTCTCGTCTCTCTTCCATTTTACCTTCGCAGCATTTTAGAGTTTAATGCCTGCGATACTACTCAACCGTTTTTTCGTAATCTCCGTCGCACTGTTCATCATTACAACTCCATTTAATTAGTAACGTAACGACGTATAGCATGAATAGCTGGCAGACCCCGAAGGGCAGATTCAGCCCCCTAATTGGAAAGGATTTACCTCTCCTCTGCACCCGCAGGCATCTTTTGCTTCGCGAAGTACTGTTCGAGAGCTGTGTGTGTAAGTGGGTTTTCCATATCCTCCGCGGTCGCAGGCATTTTCCCTTCGCGAAGTATCAGAACTCTGCGTGCAAGTTTATGTGTTAAGTATAGGTGAATGCAATGCTGTGTTTGCAGTGAAGTTCATTATCAGCCTGTAACATCAAACTGCAAGATTCCAAAATCTCATTTTTTGTCGTATTGTTTCCTCAAAATCGAATGGGAAAGACTGCATAGTGGAGAATTCGCACGAATTCCAAAACAGTGGTTTTTTCCTTTCTACAACAAAAATAAAAGTTTTACTGAGAAACTAACTACCGTGGCAGATGTAGCATAGCTTATCAACGTAAAATAATTTTTTAGACACAGCTGATGACTTACATTTGCTTCCCTGTCTATCATACAAAACAGTTACGTGGAGCAACAAGCACTCCGTGTTGCCGACACGACAGAGTATCGTATCGATGTTGTATTTCTGAGGCCGGCCAGAGTGGCCGTGCGGTTCTAGACGCTACAGTCTGGAACCGCGAGACCGCTGCGGTCGCAGGTTCGAATCCTGCCTCGGCCATGGATGTGTGTGGTGTCCTTAGGTTAGTTAGGTTTAAGTAGTTCTAAGTTCTAAGGCACTGATGACCTCAGAAGTTAAGTCCCATAGTGCTCAGAGCCATTTGAACCTTTTTTTTTTGTGTCGTTCCAGTGTGAACCTGTTAGGTCGCTTCAACTAGGTTTCTACGCGCTCCATCAAAGCGTGCTCCTTCTGTGTCATATCGTGTCTCTCTTCATGTATTGTATTGCATAACCTTAGTGAGAAAAGCGCCTTAGACTTCGCTACAGCTATATTCAGTGGAACGACATAATAGAATCGGCTGCATTGTGCGCGATTGTCTTTCGTGAAATTATGAGGAAGATCGGGCTGACTGGAGTTGATTGCAAGTATTCTATACTGACGAGACAAAAGTTAAGGAATAGCGATACGCACATATGTAGAATGGAAATCGAAAACGGGCTCGGTACCAAAAGACTGAGTCCAAGTTATTCAGCCTTTCTTTTTGAGAAAAATATTTTAATGAAAAAAACCTCAACTACATTTTTTATGTATTGTCTGCAGTAAGAGTCACACAGCTACTGCTAAATATTTTTAAGTTCCCTCCCTTTTATCAAAGAAGTTAAATATTTTATTCTGAAAAACGCAGGACGATCTAAATGCGATGCAGGGTTCAGCAAAACGAGGATGAGACAATGAAAGAAATCTCAAGCATTTATCAGTTTTTTAATAATAAACAGATATCATCCACGGATACACTCTTCTGGGATTAAATTATTTTTAATCCTTCTTTTTATTTTTTATTATATAGAGCACAAAGCAATTTGAACTGATTAACTGCTCGAAAAATGTTCTCTAGCTGTTTTCAAATATGGCAGCATCTTTTGCAGATTCTTTTTCTTTTCGGCTGACAGGTTGTTTTTACAGTGTTGTGACGGTGAAGTAAAGTTCTTTATTACATCACTGGTGATCCGTTTCTTGAAAATTTTGTAGGTGCTCTAGTCTTAAGCTTCGTTAAACACTGTTCTCGTCTTGACGACACCAAGTGCAATTTTTTTCTCTTGAATCCAACTACATTTGAACATGTTTATTTTCGAGGTGTTAATATGTGTATCGACTGCTTTTTAAAAATGAAAAAGTCCTCAGGCTGGAGCGTAGTAACTACAAATGGATTGTTTTCACGCATTCTCCGTACGTTTTACAAGGTTCTTAGGTACGTCACACTCTGACACTCTTCCATCTTCTTACGTTTTTCAATCTGTGCAAAATCTCTGTCATGCGCTGCAAACAGTTACAAAGCATTATGGCACTTAGACCTATTTAGCCTCACCAAAGGGCTGGCACATACCGCTCATGGTATCTTTCTGGGCTTGTATGATATACTGCAAATGATCCTAGTGCTTTTCACGTTGTTGCTTGGTTTTTCGGGTCTAAGTCAAGAAAAAACAGTTTTTTTGGCACTTAGTTGGTTATTGACTTCCTCTTCATGTATACAGATGTCGGTAGTGTCGCGTACACAAGGTATAAAAGGGCAGTGCATTGGCGAAGCTGTCTTTTGTACTCAGATGATGGGAATTAACAGACTTCGAATGCGGAATTGTAGACAGAACTAGACGCATGGCACGTTCCATTTAGTGTCAAGAGTGTGTCGAGAATACTACATTTCAGGCATTACCTCTCACCACGAACAACGCAGTGGCCGATGGCTTGCACTTAACGAACGAAAGCAGCGGCATTTGCGTCGAGTTGTCACTGCTGACAGACAAACAACACTGGATGAAATAAATGCAGAAATCAATGTGGGACGTACGACGAACGTGTCCGTTAGGACAGCGCAAGAAAATCTGGCGTTCATTGGCTATGGCAGCAGACGACCGACTCAAATGCCTTTGCTAACAGCACGACAACACCTGCAGCGCCTCTCCTGAGATCGTGACCAAGTCGGTTGGACTCTAGGCAACTGGAAAACCGAGACTTGGTCTGATGAGTTCCGATTTCAGTTGGTTACAGCTGATGATAGGGTTCTAGCGTAGCGCAGACTCCACGAAGGCATGGGCCCAGGTTGTCAACAAGGCACTGTGCAAGCTGGTGGTGGCTCCACAGTAGTGTACGCTGTTTTTATATGGAATTGACTGGGTGCTCTGGTCCAGACGAACCGTCCATTGACTGGAAAAGGTTGTTTTCGAGTACCTGGAGAACATTTTCAGCCATTCATGGACGTCATGTTCCCAAACAACGAAGGAAATTTTGTGGATGACAATGCGCCATATCACCGGACCACAATTGTTCACGATTTGGTTGAAGAACATACCGGACAATTCGAACGAATGATTTGGCTACCAAGATTGTCCAGCATGAATCATACTGAACATTTATTCGACATAGTTGAGAGGTCAGTTGGTACACAAAATCTTGCACCGCGAACACTTTCGCAATTATGGACGGATGAAGGAGCAGCTTTGCTCAGTATTTCTGCAGGGGACTTTCATCGACTTGTTGAGCTCATGTCACGTCGAGGTGCTGCACTACACCGAGCAAAAGGATGTCCGGCACAATATTAGGAGATGTCCCGCGACCTTTATCACCTCAGTGTAGAGCAAAGAATCCTGTTTCGTTCAGAACTGTGTCAGTCTTACTGGCGTGCACGGATCTCTTCAGGAAAGGTACAGTTTAAGCCCTGGTGCTCGAAGATCGGCGTATCACAATCGAGACGATAGTGGAAAAAGGAAAAAAATCAGTTCTGGATCAGTTTTGAACCCTCGAATGACATTTTCACCATGACAAAAGTTACTGATTGATGGTTTCCGCGATTGTTCACAACCATTCAAAAAGCACTGAAAAGGCAGCAGAGGAAATGTCGCAGCTGTCAGGCCAATCCAGATGACTAATTTATCCGCCTCTAGTCACCGTGGACAAGTTCTGGGTTTATCACGTATTCTATGGTCACCCTGCGATACAACAGACAGCGCTGACATTTCCGAGTTACAGCGAAGGGAAGCTGAATGCCCGTACTGCAAGGAGGTGCAGGAAACGGCATCAGCGACACACACTGCCGTAGGCCATCGTAAAAACCTGGCTGCACGGAGCACTAAGAGTTTGGAGCTAATCTTTACGCGCCGTATCAGACTTGTCATGCCGACTGGTCTGTTCTCCCGGTTTTTCTTGTTGTTTAGTATTGCACTTGTGTCTGGAATACAACCACTTTGGCTTCTCTTACTGGTTCTCCGTACGGTATACTGGTCACTGTCTGGCGCAGTGCACCTGCGATGCCGGTGTTTACGTGGACAGTGTTCGCAGCTGCGTTGCTCACGCTAGTGAATACGATCTTTTGAATGAGCGTTCTAGTGCACAGCCAAATCAATATGACCCTGAGGCAAAGAAGCAAAGAAAATTGTGGAACACGTAGATTCACCACCGCGAAAAAGTTAAGGCAATGCTCAGTGTTCTTTGGTATTATCATGATCCGGTGCTAAGAGATTCTGCTCGTAAGGAGAGGAACCGTCACAGAAACATACTACTGAAATCTCCTAACAAGGTTGCGGGAGGCTGTCAATAATAAGCGCCGCGGGAAGCTGGCCAAGAGCGGCTTCCTGTTTCACAACCACGCCCCAGCACATTCTGTGCGTAACACAGTCACACTTGCTGCTTCTCTGGGCAACCAGATTTGGCCTCCCCACCCTGCCCCCCTCCTCCCATATCCTCCTGAAATGGCACCCAGCAACTTCTTCCTCTTTCCTCGGATTAAGAAAACATTTTATGGCAGCTATTTCCATAATGACGAAGAGGTGATCTCCTACGTGGAATGTTTTTTTGACAAGCCATAATACAAAGTTCTACAATCAAAGTCTTCGCTGTACCACCCAAAATGTGTCGCATAGGAGGGTCAATTTTTAGATAATAACTAAGACTATCACGAAGCTGCATAGGCACAGCTGATAATTAAAATGTATGATTACTCCTCATGTCCGCTTCCGTAGCTGAGCGGTCAACGCAGCTGACTGCCAAGCGGGGGACCCACTTTCGATTCCCGGTACTGCCAGGGACTTTTCCTCGGTGGGAGGACTGATACGGGGTGCACTCAGCTGCTCCATTGATAATTAGCGGTTCCATGGCTCAGAAACCGACTTCGACCGGGAGAGCGGTGTGCTGACCACGAGCCCCTTCATACAGCGTCCGATGACGCTCTTTGCAGAGGATGACACGGCTGTCGGACGGGCCCGATGGGCGCGTCTTGGGCCAGGACACAGAAGTTTAGCTTACCTTAGTCCGTACAGTCTTAGACAGATGCATGCATAGAGCGATCCTATGATTACGATTCGTTGTACAGTCCGACTGAATGTTGATATTGGGATCAGCGGTGGTGGTGCTGGATAATTTTCTTAAATAACACCCTGTTCAGGGCATGTGTGGGGGATTCAAGGAACATTTCACTCCTCACAAAACATACTGCAACATTAATCTACACGTAGTTGGAGTCTTTGTCTTGGAGGATGTCACATGCTGAAAAGTAGTAGCTCCGAATTTTTCATGTGAAAACTCTTACAGCTTTTTAAATAAAACAAACTGTATCAACATTTTACAGCTTCATTCTGTATGTCTACATATTTATTTCTCAACATGGTCATCCTAGCGACGAACATATTTCTTGCAACGAGAGATCAGTCCGTTGAAATCCTCACTGCAGAATGTTTGACTTCGTGGTCGGAGTCACAGCTTCACCTCTGCTTGCACCTCTTCATCAAGGTGAGGTCCTCGAAGGTGTCCATTAAGTTCTGGAAACAGATGAAAATCAAATGGGCCAAGTCGGGACTGTTTGGAAGACGATCGATGACAGTGAACCAAAGGTGTCGGATTGTTGCAGATGTCGAGGCGCTCATGTGTGATTGGCCTTTGTGATGCTGAAGCATAGGGTGCTCCATGTGTGGATGTACTCTTCGAATTCGGAAATCCATTACAACACGCTGTTACTCACGTACCGCCAGGTTACTCGCTACAATTAGGAGCCGTCTTGCGGCAGAAGGCTGCAACTTACTTCGGTGAAGCAGGAAAGTCGACCAAGTAACGTGCATGACATGCAACACCTCAACCGATATTGAGAGCAGAAAAAAAAAATTCGGAGACCTTACTGTTCAGAACGCCTTCGTATGTATGAACAACTCCGCATACTTCTGAAGCGAGACTTCTCACAGGGGAACGATCTTCTGTCGGCGCAGTGAACTGATTATGTGCCTAACTTCTGTGGTACATCACCCTCTGACCTAAGTTTCAAAGGCAACGGCCGTCGGCATAGAATTTTCCGCGTTGCTGAGACATCGCAGAGTGAAGACTTAGGAGGAGGAGATTGGTGTTTAACGTTCCGTCGACAACGAGGTCATTAGAGACGAAGTACAAGCTCGGATTAGGGAAGGACGTGGAAGGAAATCGGCCGTGCCCTATCAAAGGAACCATCCCAGCGTTTGCCTCAAGCGATTGTAGGGAAATCACGGAAAACCTAAATCAGGACGGCCGGACGCGGGTTTGAACCGTCTTTCGAACGCGAGTCCAGTGTGCTAACAACTGCGCCACCTCGCCCGGTGAGTGAAAACTTCGCGTGAATGTGATGTCTTGCGTATTCGCCAAATTGAACTTTGTAAAACATGTGTAGTTTCCCTCAGTGGACGTGTTCTGCCGACGATTGCGGCACTTCCGATCCTTCGAGACGTACAAACTGCAGTGTTCTGAAAATAATCGTGTTAAGTATGAAAAAAGTTTGTAGATGACGCATTGCTGTCCGCGATGGGTATACTCTGTTAGCAAACGCGGCGTAGAGACAGTTCTTGATCGCGTGATGATACGCAGCCTAGCTTTATTTTTTTGCGGTTGTGTAATCAACCTAATGAAGATCACCTGCAAGTAGTGACTAAAGATGGAGCTCTTTACAGCATTTTGTGGTCACAAAACAACAAATGAATATTATTTATACGTACATGTGAGATATTAGCGTCTGATGTTAACGGAACCTACAACGCAACTATGCAGTTATCCAGCAGCGTACATTTACCGGACGCCTTAAACGCTACTTTCAAAGACAAGCTCGATTGCCTGTTGTAACACATTTGAAAGTTTGGAACACTATATTCTTGGGACCTTTCCAATTGAGTCAACTACGAAGGTAGCTAAGCCATTATTTATATTAAACTATTTCTATAAAACATGGAAAATTTCTAATTTTTGATCTAAAATAAAAGGAGACGCAATTATACACGAATAAAGTAAGCGAGGAGTGGCCGAGCGGTTAAAGGCACTACAGTCTGGAACCGCACGACCGCTACGGTCGCAGGTTCGAATCCTGCCTCGGGCATGGATGTGAGTGATGTCCTTAGGTTAGTTAGGTTTAAGTAGTTCTAAGTTCTAGGGGACTTATGACCACAGCAGTTGAGTCCCATAGTGCTCAGAGCCATTTAAAGTAAGCGAAAATGGAAGAAACACCGGAATACTAGTACTTCAGCTATTTATAAACAGCTAAACAGCCTGTCTAGCTTTTTATTACAGGTTTATTAGCCGTCTGTTGTAGAGGAACACGGACGGTCGCCTTCGGTGAGCGTGTGCAGACGTAGAAGCAAAATTAAATACGTTACCAACGATCACCATAATCGCCTTGCGGGTCAGTGCACTGCAATGAGCAAGGGTGGGTGGACATGATATATTCCATGGGGATCGCCGTCCTGTTCTGCTTCATGTATCCTCATATATCGATTATCGGTAGTCTCTTTGCTTCCCTGAATTGGCCGCCGCGCGTAACGCGTGCTACTTTCCAGGATGGAAATATGCGACCCTGACTCTAATCCAATGGCTAACGGCTGCTGTTCCTTATCGGCTGTTTGTGTAACCTACAAAAATTTTAGACTATAACCGTCCAGACTCAGATACCCTCTTCACAAACATGTCAGTTAGTTTTAATTTTGTGTGACATAGCTTACACGGTGAAAATTACATTCATCTTGTTGTAAATAAGACGTATATCTGGGTGTAATTAGCTGATTTACTGTCTGCAGAAATCAAATATGAAGTATGCAAAATATTTCTACGTGGAGCGCATGATACAATTAACATGAAAAGTGACACAAGGAAACCCCGTGAAGAGGCAGAAATGAGGCTCAATAGCTTGTGTACCAAACACTCCTGATATGAGATACCTGAGCGATTGACACTACCACTGCACTTCCTGTGTTTTTGAAAACAGTGCTTGGCCACTGTACAGCACAGAAACTCGTCACAGTGAAGCAAACATGCTAGAAATGCAACTGGTTATATTTGTTATATAAGGGTCGCCTAACCATAAGAAAGTTGTAGGACATCAGGGATCTCAAAATATAAGTCGGATCGAGAATACAAAACTCTTATTTATCTAATCAAGTGAACAATAAACAATGAATAATACAGAGTTATGTCTGAAAATTGCTGCAAATTAAAATAAAACGACTTTAAAGTCCATGAGACTTGCGTTTAACTGGAACACTTCAAGATGCAGATATGAACAAGGCTTCCGCATCTGGACAGCTCGCCAAACAAGATAAACGAGACAAATATTCAATATACGAGGGGTGTTTAATAAGAAAAGCCACATATTTTTTTCTGAAAGCAGGTTGGTTTTATTCAGGATTCCAATACACTACATTATTCCCCCTCTTTTGGCTACAAAGCCTGTTTTTAAACATAATCTCCGTTCAATGCGGCGTTCTTACACCACCTAACTGGGAGGGCCTGTATGCCCGCATTGTATCATACTAATGGTCGACGGCCGAGCCAATGTCTTGCTGCATCAGTAACCTCCCCATCATCCACGTATTGCTTCCTGCAAAGTGTGTCCTTGATTGGGTCAAACAGATGGAAGCGGAATGTACGATATCCGGGTTGTACGGTGGATGAGGAAGAGAAGTCCAGTGAAGTTTTGTGAGCTCCTCTCGGATGCACAGACTTGTGTGAGGCCTTGCGTTGTCATGGAGAAGTAGTAGTTCGTTTGTATTTTTGTGGCGACGAACACGCAAAGTTGGTTCTTTAATTTCCTGAGGGTAGCTCAATACGCTTGAGAGCTGATCGTTGTACCATAAGAGAGCACATCAAAAAGAATAACCCCTTCAGAGTCCCAGAAAACCATCGCCATGACTTTATCGGCTGAGGGTGAGGCTTTGAACATTTTCTTCGGAGGAGAGGTAGTATAGTGCCACTCCGTGGATTGCCGTTTTCTTTCTGGTTTGCAGTGATGAACCCATATGTCATCGTGTGTGACGATGTTCGAGAAAAATTGTCGCGATCAGTCTCGTAACGCACAAGCAATTGCGCGCAGATGGTGCTTCGTTGCTCTTTATAGCCTTCTGTTAGGTGGCGAGGAACCCAGCGGGCATAGATCCCTCAACTGGTGCAAGAGTGTATCACCGCTACCAACAGAGACGTCCAGTTCAGCAGCGATGTTTTTGATTGTCACTCGTCGATCACCTCGAATGAGAGTGTCCGTACGTTCCAACACTGCAGGAGTCACAGCTGTGTGCGACCGGCCGGCGACAGATTTGCGCGACCTCGTTGCGATGAACACAGACGCCTCGCCCAACAACTGACAGTGCGTATGTTCACTGGCAGATCTGCAGATATATATTCAGCAAGTGCCTATAAATATGTGCGATACTCTGGTTCCTCCAGAAGAAGCTCATTGACACCTCTCTACTTGGTACGCATCTCCGTTACAGACGCCATTTTGAAGCCTACCTATTTGAATTTCATGAAACTGTAGGGGCTGAAGCGGGAAAATTCCACGAGTTCCAAAACAAACGTCGCATTTTTTCAACCGAAATCGGCCGAAAAAATGTATTGCACTACTTACTGAACGCCCCTCGTAGATAATTGAGCGTTCAAGATGTGTAACCGAATGAGTTAAATGCGAGCTGCCCAGAAGAAGGATTTCGCTACTGCCTGAGCGAAACTTAAGTTCCTCAAGTACAGCGACAGTGCATCAGTCAGCATCAGACGAGAGCTGAGAAGCGAGTTCCTTCCAGTCCAATTTCTCTCCTGAACTCCCTGCAATCCCGAGGCTCAGTTTCGAGGAGAGACTGAATGCTGCTGGCAATTTGACGAACGAACTTGTTCCCTTTTCTACGAAAAAACAGGGGAAAGCAGCTTAAATTTTCCACTCAAACCTTGCAAGAAGCATCATTACGATTCATAAGGTTATTACTGAGCTAGAACAGTGTCTCCTCACTGATCAGCATCGTACGCACTTGTGGTTGGGATATTAATTTTCGGATATTTAACCATGCTGCAATGTCAGCTGACCTGCGGTGTGATCCCTACCTGAATTTAATGAGACTGGCCTTCATATTCTCAAACGAACTCTGATTTACACACTTACTATTTCCTCTTAAACAGTAGCTCAGTTTACAGTTTTGGAGGGAAGCAACGGAGTTTCTCATGCCAGGGATGCTTCAGTAGACGACTCCTATTAGATGTGCAGACAGAAAGGTGAATTTCACCCTCAACCATTCTTAGGTGAAAGCAGCGGGGACCCGCGGCAACGTGCAAGTGGCAAGCGGATTAGCGCCAGCAACAGTCAACAGTAAGCATTTCAGGAAATACGACGATTTCCGTGGAAACTGGAACATTGTGAAATGCCTTTTAATTATCATGTTTTCGTTACAGAGCTGAAATAAAACTGCAAAGCGATATGTGACTGTTGTGTTACAACATTTTGCTAAAATATGCTTCAGAATGGTGTTTGAGTACGGTACCATTCCACATCATCACAATAACGTGCTATTAAATGTCTAGTTCGTTCCAAAGTCACTAAGTATTGTCGGGCAGTTACAGCTATGTCGATGAAGTTATCGCCAGCATCTTCATAACACCCCTCATTATCACATCCGAGACCACACTCAGCACAGACACTTTCTTAATTGATAAATTTTCGGATATCTAACCATGCTTCAATGTCAGCTGATCTGCGGTGTGATCCCTACCTGAATTTAATGAGACTGGCCTTCATATTCTCAAACGAACTCTGATTTACACACTTACTATTTCCTCTTAAACAGTAGCTCAGTTTACAGTTTCTTGGACACTGAATCCATATTTGAAAGCTCCTTTTCTCTATCACTTACGGTATAATTACAATAAACTAGAAAATGAGAGAAACGAATGTATTTGGAGTGAAAAGTAATTTAATATTTCAATATGAATAAAGCTTTTATTGGAATATAGAGATGAAAATATCTCATTATTACATAGGAATTATGTGTAAATTGGCCTATATTTATTTTCACTTTTTCCGTTAAAGCATCCATCGGAGCTTTTCCTCCGATGAACTACTTGCTGTACGTTTCAGTGAAGTGACCAACACTAGTCTCCCACGACACTGGCTCTCCAGCGGACCTGAGACTATCTTTCCATCAGTCTCATGACATGAGGAAAACGCTCACCTTACTTATCACTTTGTCCGCAGCTCGTGGTCGTGCGGTAGCGTTCTCGCATCCCGCGCCAGGATTCCCGGGTTCGATTCCCGACGGGGTCAGGGATTTTCTCTGCCTCTTGATGACTGGGTGTTGTGTGATGTCCTTAGGTTAGTTAGGTTTAAGTAGTTCTAACTTCTAGGGGACTGATGACCGCAGATGTTAAGTCCCATAGTGCTCAGAGCCATTTGAACCATTTGAACTTATCACTGACATCAACCAAGTTTACTGAGGAAAAGAAAGCAAGACGACAACCTCACTGAAAGATACCCACCCCTCCACCCCTACGTCTCACTCACAGCCATTTCTGATTAAAAATTGGAGTCGATCATCATTTTGAGAATATCAGGTCCAATAAACAGCCTTATTTCAAAAATGGTTCAAATGGCTCTGAGCACTATGGAACTTAACATCTATGGTCATCAGTCCCCTAGAACTTAGAACTACTTAAACCTAACTAACCTAAGGAATCACACAACACCCAGCCATCACGAGGCAGAGAAAATCCCTGACCCCGCCGGGAATCGAACCCGGGAACCCGGGCGTGGGAAGCGAGAACGCTACCGTACGACCACGAGATGCGGGCAGCCTTATTTCAATACTGATTCTGACAGGTAAGGAAACTCCTTGCAGAAATACTTGAAACACTCACAACCTTTGGTAAGGCTTTCACAGACTGTTTCAACAGGAGCGGCTTAATGTAAAGCTTTATTTCGGATTCACGAGACTCTTGGGCAAAACATTCTTTTTCCAGGCTTCAATACCAGTATATTCTCGACCAATGAAGATTCCTTTACCTACTTTCTCATTCACAGAAAGAACAGGGGTACTTAATAGACACTTTTGCTTGTCAATAAACACACGACACATTTAAATCACCACTACTATTGCACCCATGAGTGCCTAGATACCTCTATTTAAAACTACACCAAGGCTACCGTAAATTTTCTTCATATTTACACACTTGGTGCAGGCACTGATGCATAGGTGTAATAAAACAGCCTTTAAATTACTTTGATAAAAATCTATAAACAGTCTCCATTCCTCCTTTTCATATGCAGTTCCAAATTCCTTCATTAAACTTACTGTATCTGAGCACTACATTAAATAAGTTTCTTCTTTGAAATCTTGAGAAAATGTCTGCTCTCCGCTGCTAGATGCATAAGCTTTCTCCTATTTCCAACAATTTCTTTTCTTTAAGTATGAAAACAAGCCGTTACGTTAGGCTCATATTCGTAACTAAATCATTTAGTTCGGTTTGTGAAGACTGCTTTGCTTTAAACTGTCTAAATTACAATGAAACATCATGAGATTATTCATCTGCGTCACACTGGCTGTCACTGCAAATATCCAGGATAGCGCCATCAAAAACTAGTCGTGGTTTAGGAGCAGGAAGAAGTGGACCAACCCCCCCCCCCTTCCCGCCCTCCTGGCAGAATTCCAGTTATAACCAGTAACATCAATGTTACCTAAGTAATAATTATTAGAGTGGATTCTAAGCCACCTACATATAACTCTAATAGTAAATATGAAGGCTTGTTTTTCGGAATGCGACAATTTTCTGCGATCTTCAACAAATATTCAGTGTAACCTACTCATCTCCCTTGATTTATGCTGATCATTGCGTTTTATTTCCAAAATGTGAGAGGTACACTCCCCTCACGAAATCTGCAATGTTTTCCTGATTTTTCTTAATCACAAGCTCATCACAAATTTAACAAGAACTGTCCCAAAGGCAGCTGTTTAGATGAGAGACAACCGAATATTTAGTATCGTCATCTTCAGAAATGAGCCCTGGCATAGCTTCTAATTTGACAATGTTTTAGTTTCCAGAAAAGTCGGAAGCTGTTATCAGCTATTAAGTAACTTTGAAGAATTTCTTTGGACGAGAAAGTGGCTCTATTTGAGCGGTACGAAAGAACTTAATATGTATATTACGCATGTGATCTCAGGCTAAGATATTTGCGCAAGAATGGCGGATTGTCCAAAGAAAGTACATGTTTTGGATTTCCAGCAGATACATTTCTGCTGCGATACTGTTAATAGGTGCATTACAGTGTGGGAGTGAAATGGCGCGACAACTGAAACGTAGTCCAAAGCTGAAACACGCAGTCAGTACGATGGTTTGGGAAAACGTGTAAACTGCATACAGATATTCACCGTGAAATTCTGGTGGAGTGTTGACCAACAGCAAAAAAAAAAAAAAAAAAAAAAAAAAAGCTCTGAGCACTATGGGACTTAACATCTGAGTTCATCAGTCCCCTAGAACCTAGAACTACTTAAACCTAACTAACCTAAGGGCATCACACACATCCATACCCGAGGCAGGATTCGAACCTGCGACCGTAGCGGTCGCGCGGTTCCAGACTGAAGCGCCTAGAAGCGCTTGACCACTCCGGCCGGCTGACCAACTGCAATGGCGCGTCGAGCCATACTGATATGGTGCCAACAATTTGACCAAGACAACTCAGGTGTGGGTGATATTGATCGGGAAGGTAATCCATCGACATCGACCGCAGAAAAAATGTTCAGACAATAGAGTAACTGATTCGTAGAAATTACAGGTTTTCCAACAGTGGGGACGTTCTCCCAGCGGTTCCCGAATGACTACGTGACCAAGAAACGGATTTCTATTGTCGATGAACTGAATGACTGGTAGAACGTTGCGACTATTTTTTACAGAGATTTGGTGACTATGTTGATATTTAGTGTCATGTGTCTGTGTCACGGCGAAGGGGAGTGCAGTATTTAATAAATGTTACTTGGCCTGCCATAATAATGTGTTAAATACTTTCTGAAGTCGTCTACTGTACCTTCAGGTGCAAGCGTAGTCTTTTCTGTGTTCCTACGTAGAACTGTGATTTCGCGGGTTTTTAGGAATAACATTTATGTTTCCGTGGTGGTGGGATAGGCGACGGCTCATAAAACCACCACTGGACCACTCGGGTCGCATGGATAACTAACTTTGACAGCAAACAGTTCAAGCCATGGGGTTACCAGCACGATCACTCCACCTGAAAAATGTGAAGCATATTTGATATGTTGATGCGAGTCTTCCTCTCCAGAATTTTGCTGCGCTGAGAGCACTTTTGGAAGTACTAGACACATCTGACTCACACAGTTCAAGCTTCTCATATGTTCGAACGTAAATGATGTTTCTGTAGTTCTTTTTAATCTGCTGAGGCTCCTTTCATAGTAACCATCTCAGTATTCGTTACAATTTATTTGAGGAAAGCACAAGAAACATAAATCTAAATGACTGGACAGATAGTTGAGACCTATTCGTCCAGTCCAGTCCCTTACCTAATATGCCAGCTCAGTCGTTCCTCAATTGCTCACTCTACTAGTAGAAATGCCTACATTCCTTTAATTCAGAAAGAGACTGATGGTAAGCTACAACGATTCCGTGAGAAATTTAATAACTTTTTCGTGGGACAAAAAAATGGTTCAAATGGCTCTGAGCACTATGGGACTCAACTGCTGAGGTCATTAGTCCCCTAGAACTTAGAACTACTTAAACCTAACCAACCTAAGGACATCACAACATCCATGCCCGAGGCAGGATTCGAACCTGCGACCGTAGCGGTCTTGCGGTTCCAGACTGCAGCGCCTTTAACCGCACGGCCACTTCGGCCGGCTTTTTTTTTTTTTTTTTTTTCGTGGGACATTTAGTCAGTCAATTAGCCTTCACAATTAGTCCTATATCACAATAATTTAAATCAGCTACTCTCAACTACACATGGGGCAGACGGAATGAAATCATTGTATCCTCGATGATTGTTATATGTCTGTCATGTAGACTCAAATGTAACTCACATATCCTACATGATTCCAGTTGATGATAAATTCAGGCATCAGAATGTGCCGGTTCACCAATGTTTGGGTTTATTATTTTAACGTTTACAGTTGACAGATGAATTACACCAAGCTATGATTTCAAATGCCGCGTGTTTATAGTTCTGGGTAATGTGCTACGGTCTGTGGAATAATATTTACCATTTCAGGACTCCATTGTTTGTTGCTTTGACAGCTGCTTGTTTATTGTTTCTGCACGCTTGTATACTACATTTTCCATAAACGTCGATTTACTTTGCAGGTAGGATTACGTTTTTAGTGGTCTTCATGTTGATTTGTTTCCAGTTGCGCCTCACTGTCCGACCGACCAGAGCGTGTTCCTGCAGCGACTGCGGTACATTCTGGAAGTTCAAAAAATGGTTCAAATGGCTCTGGGCACTATGGGACTTAACAGCTGAGGTCATCAGTCCTCTAGAACTTAGAACTACGTAAACCTAACTAACGTAAGGACATCACACACTTCCATGCCTGAGGCAGGATTTGAACCTGCGACCGTAACGGTCGCGCGGTTCCAGACTGACGCGCCTAGATTCTGTAAGTACCCAAGTAGACGTCGGACTGAAACGCGCATGAGTTGATCGGTAACAGGTGTGGACCAGTGCCGATTCTGACTTGGAAAACAGGGAACAGATGTCCAATTACGCTAAAGCGTTCCCCCTCCTAGAGACGAAATTTTTCACCTCTAAATCTGAAACAGGTATAAACATTATCCCTACCCACACTGCTCAGTAAGTCCTTCATTATTGTAACTGTCGTACAGCTGTGAGCTTACTGTTCCGCCGCTTATCGTCGATAAGGACGGGTGGTAGGGACAGAGCATCGAGTGACATTATACTGAGTGCACTATCCGAAAATTACCTCGAGCAATTAAACAGAGAACCGACTCGTGGAGATAACATCTTGGACCTACTGATAACAAACAGACCCGAACTTTTCGACTCTGTAAGTGCAGAACCGGGAATCAGTGATCACAAAGCCGTTGCAGCATCCCTGAATATGGAAGTTAATAGGAATAGAAATAAAGGGAGAAAGGTTTATCTGTTTAGCAAGAGTAATAGAAGGCAGATTTCAGACTACCTAACAGATCAAAACGAAAATTTCTGTTCCGACACTGACAATGTTGAGTGTTTACGGAAAAAGTTCAAGGCAATCGTAAAATGCGTTTTAGACAGGTACGTGCCGAGTAAAACTGCGAAGGACGGGAAAAACCCACCGTGGTTCAACAACAAAGTTAGGAAACTACTGCGAAAACAAAGAGAGCTTCACTCCAAGTTTAAACGCAGCCAAAACCTCTCAGACAAACAGAAACTAAACGATGTCAAAGTTAGCGTAAGGAGGGCTATGCGTAAATCGTTCAGTGAATCCGAAAGTAAAATTCTATGTACCGACTTGACAGAAAATCCTAGGAAGTTCTGGTCTAACGTTAAATCAGTAAGTCGCTCGAAACAGCATATCCAGACACTCTGGGATGATGATGGCATTCAAACAGAGGATGACATGCGTAAAGCTGAAATACTAAATACCTTTTTCCAAAGCTGTTTCACAGAGCAAGACCGCACTGCAGTTCCTTCTCTAAATCCTCGCACAAACGAAAAAATGGCTCACATCGAAATAAGTGTCCAAGGAATAGAAAAGCAACTGGAATCACTCAACAGAGGAAAGTCCACTGGACCTGACGGGATACCAATTCGATTGTACACAGAGTACGCGAAAGAACTTGCCCCCTTTCTAACAGCCGTGTACCGCAAGTCTCTAGAGGAACGGAAGGTTCCAAATGATTGTAAAAGAGCACAGGTAGTCCCAGTCTTCAAGAAGGGTCGTCGAGCAGATGCGCAAAACTATAGACCTATATCTCTGACGTCGATCTGTTGTAGAATTTTAGAACATGTTTTTTGCTCGCGTATCATGTCGTTTTTGGAAACCCAGAATCTACTCTGTAGGAATCAACATGGATTCCGGAAACAGCGATCGTGTGAGACCAAACTCGCTTTATTTGTTCATGAGACCCCGAAAATATTAGATACAGGCTCCCAGGTAGATGCTATTTTCCCTGACTTCCTGAAGGCGTTCGATACAGTTCCGCACTGTCGCCTGATAAACAAAGTAAGAGCCTACGGTATATCAGACCAGCTGTGTGGCTGGATTGAAGAGTTTTTAGCAAACAGAACACAGCATGTTGTTATCAATGGGGAGACGTCTACAGACGTTAAAGTAACCTCTGGCGTGCCACAGGGGAGTGTTATGGGACCATTGCTTTTCACAAAATATATAAATGACCTAGTAGATAGTGTCGGAAGTTCCATGCGACTTTTCGCGGATGATGCTGTAGTATACAGAGAAGTTGCAGCATTAGAAAATTGTAGCGAAATGCAGGAAGATCTGCAGCGGATAGGCACTTGGTGCAGGGAGTGGCAACTGACCCTTAACATAGACAAATGTAATGTATTGCGAATACATAGAAAGAAGGATCCTTTATTGTATGATTATATGATAGCGGAACAAACACTGGTAGCAGTTACATCCGTAAAGTATCTGGGAGTATGCGTGCGGAACGATTTGAAGTGGAATGATCATATAAAATTAATTTTTGGTAAGGCGGGTGCCAGGCTGAGATTCATTGGGAGGGTCCTTAGAAAATATAGTCCATCAACAAAGGAGGTGGCTCACAAAACACTCGTTCGACCTATACTTGAGTATTGCTCATCAGTGTGTTATCCGCACCAGATCGGCTTGACGGAGGAGATAGAGAAGATCCAAAGAAGAGCGGCGCGTTTCGTCTCAGGGTTATTTGGTAACCGTGATAGCGTTACGGAGATGTTTAGCAAACTCAAGTGGCAGACTCTGCGAGAGAGGCGCTCTGCATCGCGGTAGCTTGCTCGCCAGGTTTCGAGAGGGTGCGTTTCTGGATGAGGTATAGAATATATTGCTTCCCCCTACTTATACCTCCCCAGGAGATCACGAATGTAAAATTAGAGAGATTCGAGCGCGTACGGAGGCTTTCAGACAGTCGTTCTTCCCGCGAACCATATGCGACTGGAACAGAAAAGGTAGGTAATAACCGTGGCACGTAAAGTGCCCTCCGCCACACACCGTTGGGTGGCTTGCGGAGTTTAAATGTATATGTAGATGTAGATATTATTTTATTGGGCTGTTACATATTGCTCCGACCCTTTTTATTCCTCACATATTTCTCTACGCAGAGGAAAGAAATACGACTGCAAAAGGCACTCCTCGAATACCCGGACAAAAATGGCTCTGAGCACTATGGGACTTAACTTCTGAGGTCATCAGTCCACTAGAACTTAGAACTGCTTAAACCTAACTAACCTAAGGACATCACACACATCCATGCCCGAGGCAGGATTCGAACCTGCGACCGTAGCGGTCGCGCGGTTCCAGACTGTAGCGCCTAGAACCGCTCGGCCACCCCGGCCGGCAATACCCGGACAACTTAAGTGCTTTCCCTCCGATGTATAACATCACACGTGCTTTCCTGAGCGGATGAATTTAGTGAAACACATTTGCTGTTTCGGCTCGAACAATGCCTCATGATCGTTCACTGGAGTCAGTTGCAACTTTCAAGTATCTGTTCGCATCAGAGCAGAGCGATTTAAGAGGGAAAGACAGTTTAAGCCTAATTAATTGTAATTATAGTGGCTAAGTGCAGAAACCGTGACTGCGTGAAATAATTGTTTGTGTTCTACTGCTACTAGTCACATTTTTATTTATCTTCTGTTTAACTTAACATAACGCTAAGTGTTTCGCGCATGTTCTGCTTATCTTCAGGCTTGTATACATACAGACATACAAAAAAGTGTCATCTATTTTTACAGGAGATAGTATTGGTCAAAATTAGAAGATAATGATATGACCGGAAACCGAAATCTGTCGAGAGGCAGGTTGTTGAAAATCCGCAGTGCACAGCGTGCATTTTATTTACATATGAGGCAGGATTCACCAAGGATGGCTTGGTAAATTACCACAATACGCACGTGTGGGCACATATAAATCCTCCAGCAATCATGGAAGTGAGACTTAAGGTTCGATTCAGTATCAATGTACGGACAGGAACCGCCGGTAACAGACTCATAGTGTCTTAAACTTTACCAAACATATTAACTTGTACTGTGTACCACCGCCGGCCTGTGTGGCCGAGCGGTTCTAGGCGCTTTAGTCTGGAACCGCACTACCGCTACGGTCGCAGGTTCGAATCCTGCCTCGGGCATGGATGTGTGTGATGTCCTTAGGTTAGTTAGGTTTAAGTAGTTCCAAGTTCTAGGGGACTGATGACCTGAGAAGTTAAGGCCCATAGTACTCAGAGCCATTTGAACCATTTTTTTGCTGTGTATCACCGATTTCTGCGCCGTGAATTATCAGCGCTAATGGAGAACGTTTCCCTTGCAGAAGGGAAACGACTGTAGTTTACACACGAAGACGTAATATCCAATTTCCTATATATTGTGCGACAGTACTTCACGGCAACGTTTCATGGTCTATGAATTGGTCGAGGAAGTCCAGTAGCATGGCCTCGCGGTTCAGTGGGCCTGAATCCTTTGAATTTCTGGCAAGCGTCTGTGTGTGCCCTACCCATCAAAAATTTGCAGACGTTACAGGATCGTGTGACCAAAGCAAGCGAGGCAGTCCGAATGGAGCCAGGTGTATTTGAAATAGCGCGTGATTCGCTGCGAAGAAGGGCTGAAGATGTGTCAGGATGCGTGGTAATCACATGCAGCACTGCCCATTGTTTCAACTTCTACGTGACAGATTGGACTGACAGGGAACATTGTCCCATATCTCGATAGGTATTGGTTGACTTACATATATAACAGAAACTAGTTTTGACCAATACTAACTCATATAGGAATATGTCACACTTTTTTAAGACACTGTATATGTTATTTTATGATGAAATTTTAATGTAATAGCTGCTATTTTGTGCACTATTCTCCTGATGGTTTGGCTGTTGGGGGATATGGGGGATGTATATGTCAAGCGTTTCTGTAAATATAAATTACATTACAAATGAATAGCGAACACGGCTAACAAAAAAGAAAGTACTTACATGCTGAGAAGACTTGTTCCCATAGGTATCATATAAGACATGAATATATCAAAAAGAATTATATATTTCTTGCCTAATATAAAATAGATCAATAATTAAAGAAAGGAAGAAAAATGGAAAGACAGTTAATGAAAGCCTCATAACAAAACAAGTCGTATGAGTGCGCGGCAGTTTATAATCCGTGAATACTATCCTAAGTCAAAATATTTTCAATTCCTTTCATTTGTCTGTACTGATATCCTACGTATCAAATATCGCACCCCGTCTGATTTTAAGGAGGAATCGATAAGTGGCCATGCGAACTTCAACGGTCACTAGTGCTACGACAGTCGCGCACTACGCGGCGATAGATCACGAATGTTACCTATTTACTTGTGGACTGTATCGTGCAGTAATGGATGGAGTTATTTTATTTACATTCTGTCGATTTTCTTTTCAAGAACTAGTAATCATGGTATATACTCTACATATAGTAATTTTTAGAATAATAAAAAATTTCCGAGACGAATCGAAATAACTCTTGGGTAGGACTGAAGGATTCTAGAATTTGTGTAATCGCGCATTGATAACTCTCAAATTGATTGGTCATAGTATCTGATTTTTATCGGATTGCTGTATTACGCTTCACGGAATTGGCTGTTTGTGCAACATGCAGTCACCAGTATAGATTTTTAAAAAATTGAAATTTGTGCATTGTACATATATCAAAAAAATTTCTGCTAACCCTGGTTCCCGGAACTCCTGAATATACACGTTGACTGTAGATGTTGTATCACATACACAGTCCCTTTGACTGTTCACAGAGGTCACTAAACCCGCCCAAAGATGTAAACAACCATGCATGAGCAGCGCCTATTAGACGGAGGGGGTCCGACAGCCGATCAGTTCCGGTCATTCCACCAGGAAGGAGGTACACGGCTCGTATTGTCTGTAGTTCAACCATGCCTAGACGGCCAATACCGCGAGTCGATCGCGTCCGCATTGTTACTTTGTGCCAGAAAGGGCTCTCAACAAGGAAAATGTCCAGGCGTCTCGGATTGAACCAAAGCAATGTTGTTCGGACATGAAGGAGATACAGAGAGACAGGAACTGTCGATGACATGCCTCGCTCAGGCCACCCAAGGGCTACCACTGCAGTGGATGACCGCTACCCATGGATTACGGCTCGGAGGAACCCTGACAACTACGCGACCATGTTGAATAATGCTCTTCGTGCAGACACAGGACGTCGTTTTATGACTAAAACTGTGCGCAATAGGCTGCATGATGCGCAACTTCATTCCCAATGTCCATGGCGAGGTCCATCTTTGCAACCACAACACCATGCAGCGCGGTACAGATGGGCCAAACATGCCGAATGGACGGCTCAGGATTGGCATCACGTTCTCTTCACCGATGATTGTCGCATATACCTTCAACCAGACAATCGTCGGAGACGAGTTTGGAGGCAACCCGGTCATGTTGACCACTGCCCAGTGAGTGCAGCAATGTGGAAGTTCCCTGCTGTTTTGGGGTGGCATTATGTGGGGCCGACGAACGCCACTGGTGGTCATGGAAGGCATCGTAATGGCGTACGATACGTGAATGCCACCCTCTGACCGATAGTGCAACTATATTGGCAGCATACTGGCGAGGCATTCGTCTTCATTGACGACAATTCACGCCCCCATCCTGCACATCTTGTGAATGACTTCCTTCAGGATAACGACATCTTTCGACTACAGTGGTCAGCATGTTCTCGAGACATGAACCCTTTCGAACATCTCTGGGGTACATTGAAAAGGGCTGTTTATGGACGACGTGACCCATCAACCACTCTAAGGGATCTACGCCGAATCGCCGTTGAGGAGTGGGACAATCTGGACCAACAGTGCCTTGATGAACTTATGGATAATATGCCACGACGAATACAGGCATGTATCAATGTAAGAGGACGTGCTGCTGGGTTTTAGAGGTACCGGTGTGTACAACAATCTGGACCACCACCTCTGAAGGTCTCGCTGTATGGTGGTACAACATGCAATGTGTGGTTTTCATAAGCAATATAAAGGGCGGAAAAGATGTTTATGTTGATCTCTATTCCAATTTTCTGTACAGGTTCCGGAACTCTTGGAACCGAGGGGATACAAAACTTTTTTTGATGTACGTAGAATCACGTGTTTGCTTTTTACAGAGGCATCAATTCACTGTTAGTGAAGTCTTTCATTCCCTCGTTACGGAATCTGGGGCCTCCACTTTACGAATGTGTTCGTTTAGCCTTATAGGAATCAGTGATCGTTGCCTTATGGAATCTGTAGCTTACGCTGTACAGAATGGGAGGCGTATGTTTTGTCTCCCATTTACTTATTCTGAGCCCATGATTTACAGTTAACGAAGCCATCACTTTAAGCTTACATGGAATTCACATTTGCGACAGATCCGGAGTCCATGTTACAGTTTGTGCATTCTTAACCTCACGTCTTTCTTTATGTTTCCGCTCCTTAAGTGATAGTACCCTATACGTATACGTTGAACCGAGCGAGGTGGCGCAGTGGTTAGACACTGGACTCGCATTCGGGAGGACGACGGTTCAATCCCGCGTCCGGCCATCCTGATTTAGGTTTTCCGTGATTTCCCTAAATCGCTCTAGCAAATGCCGGGATGGTTCCTTTGAAAGGGCACGGCCGACTTCCTTCCCCGTCCTTCCCTAACCCGATGAGACCGATGACCTCGCTGTCTGGTCTCCTTCCCCAAAACAACCTCTAACCCGTATACGTTGTCCTGGACGGCAGGTGTTCATCAGAGACAAGGGTGTCGTTAGGAGTGCCCCAGGGATTTGTTATAGGGTAGCTCCTGTAATCTATTTGTTTGCCGATGACGCTGTAGTGTACGGGAAAGAGTCGTCATTGTGTGACTGTATGAGCATACAGGATATCTTAGACAGAATTTCTATTTTCTGTACTGAAAGACATATTGCTCTGAATGGAGAAAAATGTAAGTTAATGCAGATTATTAGAAATAACAAATCTGTGCTGTTCGAATACAGCATTGGTAGTTTACTGCTTGGCACAGTCACAACGATTAAATGTTTAGGCGTACCGTTGGAAAGCAGTATCAAATCGGACGAGCACCTAAGGTTGCTAGTAGGGAATGCAAATGGTAGACTTCGGTTTATTAGAAGAATTTTAAGAATGTGTAGATGATATATAGAGGAGATCGTGTATAAAAAAACTAGTGCAATACATTCTTGAGAAGTTCTCGAGTATTTGGACTCCCCATCAGACCGATTATAAAAGAAGAAATCGAAGCGATTCAGACGACAAGGCACCCTCTGCTATGTACCATACGGTGGCTTGCCGAGCCCGTACGTAAATGTAGCTCTAACGTAACTTCTGAGCGTTTTTATTAAAGAAATTTTTTTTGGAAATATGTGGTAAGGACTATGGGTCCAAACTGCTGAGGTCATCGGTTCCTAGGCTTACGCACTACTTAATCTATCTTAAATTAACTAACACAACGGTCAACACGCGCACACACACACACACACACACACACACACACACACACACCCATGCCCGAGGGAGGACTCGAACCTCCGACGGGGGGAGCCGCGCGAACCGTGACAAGACCCCATAGACCCCACGGCTACGCCGCGCGGCCTTTTATTAAAGAAGACTTAGCGCATACAAATAGAAGTGATACTCTTAATATAAAAACAAATCATTCTATTTGAAGTGTAAACTGAGAAAGTGTAAACATAAGAACATTTTCGCTTCCTAGATAGCTGGTACGGTTTTGGATGTTCTACAGTTATCTCATATGTGGTGGGTCCGAGATGTGAATATATCTGCCGCAAGTGATAACTTCAGTTGTTATATTTGAACTACGATTCAGAAAGCACAGATACATTGGTCAGCAAGAACATTATGACCAATGACCTTCTATACAGGGTGTCCCAGCTATCTTGTCCACCCAAAATATCTCTGGAACAATAACAGCTATTGGAAAACCACTTTCACCGGTATCAATGTAGGGCTGGGGCCCATGAATGTACATATTTGGAAACATTCTAAAACGAAAGCATATGTGTTTTTTAACACAAACTTATGTTTCTTTAAATGGACCTCCTATATTTTGTCTTCAGCAATCCATAGCATGACAGAGCACATACACAATGGCGTTGATTGCATCGCAATATTCCCATTACATCCCGAGATATTGAGACGCGAAGTTGACGCTTGAAACACCCGACATGCGCTGCTAGTGCACGTCCTGACGCTCGGGCGTGAGCCCCATGCTGCCCGTAATCGCGATGTGACTGACATGTGTAATCACACATCCATACTTATCAAGAGGGACACTTACTTGTCAATCACATCGCGATTACGGGCAGCATGGGGTTCACGCCTGAGCCTCAGGACGTACGCTAGCGGCGCATGTCGGATGTTTCAAGCGTCAACTTCGCGTCTCAATATCTCGGGATGTAATGGGAATATTACGATGCAATTAACGCCATTGTGTATGTGCTTTGTCATGCTATGGATTTCTGAAGACAAAATATAGGAGGTCCATTTAAAAAAAACATTAGTTTGTGTTAAAAAAACGCATATGATTTCGTTTTAGAATGTTTCCAAATATGTACATTCATGGGCCCCAGCCCTACATTGATACCAGTGAAAGTCGTTTTCCAGTTGCTGATATTGTTCCAGAGATATTTTGGGTGGACAAGATAGCTGGGACACCCTGTAGATATGAACCCGTCTAGGCGATAGCATAGTCGCCTGGCAAGGAATGACTGCTAGTCAGACACGCGCACGGTGCATGCAGTATCAGTGAGCGTGCTGTCCGTGTGTAGAACGGGGAAGGCCCGTGATCTATCTGAGTCTGACCTAGGGCAGAATGTGATGGCCCGGAGTCTCGGTGAGAGCGTTTCGAAAAATGTACGATTTATTGGGTGTTCGAGGAGTGCTGTGGTGAGTGTCTTCAACACATGGCGAAACCGAGGTGAAACCACGTTCAGACTCGTGGGGTTGGGCGGCCACCCATCATTACAGATGTCGGACGTTGTAGGCTGGGCGGACTAGTAAAACAGGGCAGGCGGTGGACTATGGCGGAACGAACATCAGACTTCAGTGCTAGACAGAGTAAAAGTGTGTCTGAACACACAGTACACCACACACTGTTAACGTTGGACCTCTGCAGTCGACGCCAGCCGCGGTGGTCTAGCGGTTCTAGGCGCTCAGTCCGGAGCCGCGCGACTGCTACGGTCGCAGGTTCGAATCCTGCCTCGGGCATGGATGTGTGTGATGTCCTTAGGTTAGTTATGTTTAGGTAGTTCTAAGTTCTAGGGGACTGATGACCACAGATGTTAAGTCCCATAGTGCTCAGAGCCATTTGAACCATTTTTTCTGCAGTCGACGACCCATGCATTTGCCAATGTTAACACCACGAAATCGGCAACTACGACTGAAATGGGCACTTGGCCATAGTCACTGGTCGTTGGCGCAGTGGCAGAGCGTTGCATGTTCTGATGAATCCCGCACCTTCTTCATCATGCCGACGGGAGGGCGCGAATCCGTCGTCTTCCATGGGGACAGCTCCTTGACACCTCTACTGCGGGACGGGGAGAAGCTGGCGGCAGCTCCGTTATGCTTTAGCGAACATTCACATGCACTTCCAACGGTCCGGTAGAGTTCGTGCAAGGCACCATGACGGCCAAGGAGTATCGTACACTGGTTGCAGACTATGTACACCCCTTCATGACGATCATGTTTCCCAACAGCAATGACATTTTTCAACAAGATAATGTACGGTGCCAAGGCCAGGAGAGGGATGGAGTGGTTCGAGAAACACAGTTGCGAGTTCCAATTGATGTGCTGACTCCCCATCTCGCCGGGTATGAACCCGATCGGACACATCTGGGATGTGATTGAACGTGACATCAGAGCTCGCAGACGTGGTGCCAACTGCCTCTAGCGACCTCCCAAGGCTTCATTGCTTCCGTGCCAAGACGCGTCATCACTGTTACCCGTGCGACATACCGACTGTTAGGTAGGTGGTCATAATGTTCTAGCTGATCAGTGTATGTTTCCACTTGTCCATGATGAATTATCCATTTCCCCTGTTATCGATGTGCAAAAGCCGCCAACTATTTTCAGATAACTATCGCCTGACGGATAAAGCTTGACCAAATTTGTGTGTACCTCCATTTAGAAAGTACAAGAAAGGCGAACTGCGGGCAATATTACGTCAGACATTAAATAGCTGACATGAGTTTTTCACATTAATTTTGGTGGTTAGTGCTTGACGTTTTTTAGTAGTTAATGCTTGACGTTAAATGGAACCTGTTTTCAAACAGTTACATTTATAACAAGTATTTTATTTTCATTTTACTCCTATTGATTATATCATTTTGATGTTCTTAAAATACAGAAAACAATGTAGCGTACAATCTTTCGTATTACTTACATAAATGCAGGCAACCAAAGTTGAGAGAAGGTCAAATTCATCTTTGGGTTGCTGCCGACTTTCACTGCAGTTGTTGCTACTTGTGATTAGAGTTCACTAAGTGTAAATATATTATAGAGTTTTTTGCTCGTAACTGCATCAAATGGCTGCAGAGTATTTTCTTATATAATATTTCATCTGTCGATGATTGTTGCATATGACTTGCCACTTTCTGTAAACGGTTTCTGCTATCTGCTATCCTCGTTATTAGTAATAGATCCGTCGAAATCAGTTTGACTCTTGAGACTAAACTGAGCATATGGATTATGGGAAGAGTTTTAACTATTACATTTGCTTAGGTTACGAAGCCCACTCGACAGGGAAGTAGTGAGACTAATCAGTTTATGGTGGCGAAGAAAAACCTGAGTTCTTATGTACTACTTAAAGCATGCCAACAGAGACAGGCGGTAGAGCTCAGGTACTATTTATTTGTCTTCCAAAAAATATTTATTTTTATTCATATTTAACACACTGCGTCAAACGGATAGGATGGCTCAAATGGTGCAAATGGCTCTGAGCACTATGGGACTTAATTTATGAGGTCATCAGTCCCCTAGAACTTAGAACTAATTAAACCTAACTAACCTGAGGACATCACACACATCCATGCCCGAGGCAGGATTCGAACCTGCGACCGTAGCAGCAGCGCGGTTCCAGACTGAAACGCCTAGAACGGCTCGGCCACAGTGGCCGGCCCTTGTTGTAAAGATAGGAGGCTTAACAATGGAGATAAAACTGAATATATTTTCTTTGCGGTTTCTTGGTATATCATCTGTCTTTGTGCCGGTTTCAGAAGATCAGAGTAACGTGAAATGTTTTCAAGCTTCCAATGATGAAATGACGAAATTACCTACTTCTCCTGGACACCTAAAGAAGTGTTATTTGTTTGTTTATTTCTTCGACATTCATTTCAGTGATGACGACAATAGAAATTGTGTCACCATTAGAAGAAGCAGGAAATAACTTTTACGGTTCTGTGAATTGCGGTTCGAACGTTTATTGTTGTTCAAAGTTCTCTACAAAAACAGAGTATCTTCCAAGCCCAAAGAAAACATGTACAGTAATAGCTTTCAGTGGCAAAGCAAAGCCTGTAATTTTTTGGTTAAACAAAGGAAGGAGAAAATGTTTAAATTTAAGCAGGTGTCGTTTCATAAAACATGAATTGTATAAATGGAAGATAGTTTACTCGAAGCACAGAATATGTGCCAAACTCAAACTCGCGAAAGTGTGAAAGAGAAACTATTCGAAAGATTTAGAACTGCTCGTGATACCCAGTGCACTGTTACTAAGAAAGATCTACGGAAATAGGAACTCTGAATTTCATTGGCGATGGACATTACTGATTTCCATGCTTCTTTGGCCAGGTTAAACACGGTCTGGAAGTTATACGGAAACGGAAGTTGCAAAATTACATCTACGTCTACATGGGTATGCTGCAAATCACATTTAAGTTTCTCTCAGAGAGTTCATCGAACCTCCTTCACAGAAATTCTCTATTATTCCAATCTGGGATAGCTCGCGGAAAAAACGAACACCTATATCTTTCCATGCAAGCTCTGATTTCCTTTATTTTATTATGTTGATGGTTTCTCCCTACGTATGTCGGCGTCAAGTTATTTTCGCATTCGGAAGAGAAAATTGGTGACTGAAATTTCGTGAGAAGATTAAACCGCAACAAAAAACACCTTTGTTTTAATGATGTCCACCCCAAATCCTGTATCATGTCAGTGACACTCTCTCCCCTATTTCTCGGTAACACAAAACGTGCTGCTTTTCTTTGTACTTTCTCGATAAACTCCATTAATCCTATCTGGTAAGGATCTTACACCGCGCAGCAGTACTCCAAAAGAAGACGGACAAGCATAGTGCAGCCTCTCTCTTCAGTAGGTCTGTTGCATCTTCTAAGTTTTCTGCCAATAAAACGCAGTCTTTAGTTCGCCTTCCCCACATTATTTTCTACGTGTTCTTTCCAATTTCAGTTGTTCGTAATTGTAATTCTTAGGTATTTAGTTGTATCTATGCCCTTTAGATTTGAATGACTTATCGTGTAACCGAAGTTTAACATTCCTTTTAGCACTCATGTGAATTACCTCACACCTTTCATTATTTAGGGTCAATCCCAATTTTCGCACCACGTAGATATCTTTTCTAAATAGTTTTGCAGTTTGTTTTGATCTTCTGATGACTTTACTAGACGATAAACGACAGCATCATCAGCAAACAATCGAAGATATCTGCTCAGATTGTCTCCTACATCGTTTATGTAGACAAGAAACAGCAGAGGGCCTATATCACTACCATGGGGAACGCCAGAAGCACTTATTATTTACTCGATGACTACGAACTGTGAACTCTCTGACAGGAAATCACGAATCCAGTCACATAACTCAGACGATATTCCATAAACACGCAGTCTGAGTACAAGCTTGTGAGGTACAGTGCCAAAAGCCTTCTGGAAATCTAGATATACGGAATCAGTTTGAAATCCCCTGTCAGTAGCACTCAGCACTTGGTGTGAGTAGAGAGCTAGTTGTGTTTCACAGGAACGATGTTTTCTAAATCCGTGTTGATTGTGTGTCAATTGACCGTTCTCTTCGAGGTAATTCATAGTGTTCGAACACAATACATGTTCCAAAATCCTGCTGCATATCGAAGTTAATTATATGGACCTGTAATTTAGTGGATTACACCTACTGCCTTTCTTGAATATTGGTGTGACCTGTGCAATTTTCCTGTCTTTGGATACGGATTTCTCGTCGAGCTAGCGGATGTATATAATTGTTAAGTATGGAGATATTGCATCAGCATACTTTGAAAGGAACCTAATTGGCATACAGTCTGGACCGTAAGACTTGCTTTTATTAAGTGATTTAAGTTGCTTCACTACTCCGAAGGTATCTACTTCTAAGTGAATCATGCTGGCAGCTTTTCTTGATTCGAATTCTGGAATGTTTGCTTCGTCTTTTTTGGTGAAGGAATTTCGGAAAGCTGTGTTTAGTAACTATGATTTGGCAACGCTGTCATCGATAGTATTTCCATTACTAGCGCGCAGATAAGGCGTTGATTGTGTCTTGCTTCTAGCATGTTTTCCATATGACCAGATTCTCTTTGAGTTATCTGCCAAGTTTCGATACAAAGTTTCATTGTGGAAACTATTATAAGCATCTCTCATTTAAGTCCGAGCTAAATTTCGAGATTCTGTAAAAGATAGCCAGTGCTGAATATTTTGCTTTCGTTTAAGATTGGCATGCTTTTTTAGTTGTTTATGCAACAGTATTCTGACCAGTTTTATTAGCCAAAGGGGATCAGCTCCGACGTTTCATAATTTACTTGAAATAAATCTGAATTGCTGTCGATACTATTTCTTTAAATTCAAGCCACATCTGGTCTACACTCAAATTGTTAATTTGGAATGAGTGGAGATTGTCTTTCAGGAACGCGTCAAGTGAATTCTATATACTTTTTTCAATAGGTATACTTTTCGTTTATTTTTGGAAGATTTTGGAGTACAATATTCAATCTCGCTGTGACAACCCTGTGTTCACTAATCCCTCAATCCGTTTTCATGCTCGTTATTATCTTACGTCTATTTGTTGCTAAGAGGTCAAGTATGTTTACGAAGTTTACCTCAAGTAAATGTATAGAGCAGGTATCATTAATAGGTAATACTACAGAGAAATACGTAGATGATGTGAAGACGAAGCTGCTTCTTATTCCATAAAAGCTGCGTGTAAAGGCAGTCACACAGGTTTCATGCATACTCCACGTTATTATTTAGAGAGAATAAAAAGGAAGAGTCGCCTGTGCAGTCGATGAATTCAATGATACGTTCTTATACAATAATGCCAGAGATTCTTATCACTGGATTAGTGTTCCCACAGGTTTATCTCTGTCTTCAGGAACATAAAGACAAATTACGACCAAAAATTTAAAAGGAGGACTGTTTACTTGCCAAAAGTGTTATAATCGACTCAGCAAGATCTGGAAGAATGGGAGAGATTAATTTTCAACGTTACATCCAAAACGGCTTCTTACCATTTGCAGAAAATAATTGATTGCTTTTGTTGGCCTCCTGGCCTGAACGTAACGCCACCTCTTATAGGAGGGCGACGAAAAGACTGTTAATATATCTTGGATTCCACCCGGAAATAGTACAGTGAAGTATTTTCCAGAAAATTGTCGGACAGTATAATTTCCGATTACTCTTTGCAATTTAATATTTATCTACCGAATAGTATAGTAAAACTACAGTCATTTCTGCTTTGTCAGTATACATCACCCCATTTTACGAATTTGATCAAGTATGCCTGGTGCACAACACAATATGTAGAACAACGGCCACGACCATTTCTTACTTCATTCCACTTATGTGTAAATAAAACTAGCAATTTCTGTGAAAAGCTTGAATGCATTAATTTTTCTTTCATCAGGTGTGTCTGGTGTACAGAAAATTTTCACTTTCGTCGTCGAATAGGCACTTCGAATTTTTATGACGACTACAGGAAAGAAACAAGGAACCGTTCCATTTTTAGCGAAATATACACCGATGAGCCGAAACATTATGATCACCTGTTTAATAGCTTGTTGTCCCACTTATCAATCACAATCCAACAGAGATTCTATAAGTCCGTCACAGGATTCCAGAAGTACGAGGTCTATTAGGAAAGTAACTTCCGATCGGTCGTGAAATAGAAACCACTGTGAAAATTCGATGAAGTTTTGCACAGATGTGTTTGGTAGTGTGTCAATCGAGGATCGCCGCTCTATTCAGTTTTGAGCGCACAAAAAAAATGGCTCTGAGCACTATGGGACTTAACTTCTGAGGTCATCAGTCTCCTAGAACTTAGAACTACTTAAACCTGACTTACCTAAGAACATCACAAACATCCATGCCCGAGGCAGGATTCGAACCTGCGACCGTAGCGGACGCGCAGTTCCAGACTGTGGCGCCTAGAACCACTCGGCCACCCCGGCCGGCTTTGAGCGCACAGTGAGCACGTAAAGCTGCCTAGAAAATAGTGTCTCCCGCCAAGTATGAGGGCCCGGTGAGAGATTTCACCTGATGCCATGCAGTCCACATAACATAACTGCCACGTGTTTCGTGGCCGCACTCTGCAGCGGCAGTGGAGAAGCTCCTGCAGCGTGGGAATATTTGATCATCCACAACACAGCCCGTAACCGGCTCGTTCTGAGTTTCATCTCTGCTCATACGAACGGCTGGCTATGAAGACAGCGATTTGGCACAGACAACAAGCTGTACACGAGCGTAGAGAACTGGCGGAAAAGCACAGGAGGCTGCTTTCTATGACGAGGGTATTGGAAAGTAGGTACAACGCTACGACAAATGTCAAAGTAGGATCGGCGACTCTGTAGAGAAGTAATTGTAAAGGTGCGTTTACACTGCGATTTGTATCGGCACATGTATGAGATACATGTATATGCGACTTTGCGACATGTATCGCGATTTGTATGAGTTGACAAGTATCAACCTCATACATGTATGAGCGTGAGTTTACACTGATTGATATGTATCACTGTGCGATAGCTTCCGACGACGATTTGGAAGTTTTCACATTTTTATGTGCTGATACACTTGCTCTTTTGGAAGATGATAGGAAGAAAAGGCGGAGGAAGCGTAGATGGTGGCACAGAGAGTTTCTCGCGAATTAACGCCATATTTTAGAAATTATGTTAGGATGAGTATGGAGGATTTCCGCGGTTTGTTATCACTTGTGGCTCTTCCTGTGTCCAAAACCAACACAAACTTTCGGGAAGCGATTCCACCAGAGGATCAGTTGGCAGTAACACTCCGTTTTTTAGCCACTGGGGATTCCTCATAAGACGAAGATTTCATGACAAAACATTTGCATTGTCGCGCGATTGCTAATGCCGACGTCTCACACACGATTGTCGGCATCCGTTGTCAACATTATCACGCGAGGCCGCCGGAATAACAGCAAAACATTGATATACGTGCCAGATGCATGAAAAAATTATTTAATGTATGACATACTCTGATATATATAAAACTTTTACCTTCACTTCTTGGGATAAATTTGCACAATGGCCTCGCAAACACGAAGAATAATGTTGCATATGGCACTTTTTGATATTTTATGCAGATACATTAACGTCGAAACGACAGTCGGCACCTTCAAAACTCAAACAGCCGCCAAAGAGCCTGGTACTACGCATGCGCTAATCGTCGAAATAAGCGGCAGTCGACAAGACGACAGGAAATGATAGTACTGCGCATGCGCGAGTTCTTCAAATGTCGCTCATACATGTCGCGTATATGGCCAAAAAGCGATATACAAAATGTATACGCGACATGTATGAGCTCGAGAGTCCGCATACAAGTTCCGTGAATTTTTGTATGAGGTGATGTATCGCGACATGTCAAATTGACATGTCGCTCATACATGTCGCGATACATGTATCCCAGTGTAAACGTACCTTAAGATGAAGTTAACTATAGAAAATAAAATTTTTTTTATTTTCACAATGGTTTCCATTTCGCTACCGATCAGAACTTACCTTCTGTATAGCCCTCGCTTGTTGCGCCAGATGTCTACACATAAGTCAAGTAGTTTCCGCAAATTATGGGAAGATAGTTTACGGGCACGCAGCTGGCGCCCAATGTATGTCCCATTCGGTACAGATCAGGCACATTTTCTGGCCAAGTCATCAATCTATAACGTCCCTCAAAGTACTGTAGTACAATTATGACCCAGTAACAGGGACAGTTATCATCCTGGAAGATGTATCCCTTTAGGGGGAGACTTCATGAAGCTATGCATATGACCCGCAATAAAGTTCACGTTGTTTACTGCCGTCATGGTGCCTTCGATTACCACCACACAGCCGGCCGGAGTGGCCGTGCGGTTCTAGGCGCTACAGTCTGGAACCGAGCGACCGCTACGGTCGCAGGTTCGAATCCTGCCTCGGGCATGGATGTGTGTGATGTCCTTAGGTTAGTTAGGTTTAATTTGTTCTAAGTTCTAGGCGACTGATGACCTCAGAAGTTAAGTCGCATAGTGCTCAGAGCCATTTGAACCACCACACATCCCATGGAAGCCCAATTCAATGTACCACACAGCATAATTCTGCCGTCGCCGGCCTGCATCTGTGGCGCAGTGCATGTTTCGTGCAGTCATTCGCCTGGATTACGGCGTGTAAGGTCGCAATCGTTGACCTGGTGTAACAAGAAATTCGATTTATTCGACAGACGACACGTTTCTATTGATCCACCGTGAAAACTGAGTGATGCTGTGCCCACTGCAATTGAAACACGATGTTTGATTAACATAGGAACACGTTGGGGTCGTATGATGTGGAACTCCAGGTTCAACAGTGGCCTTTGAACGGTGTACTCCGAAACACTTGTGACTGCACCAGCCTTGTTCTCTGTCGTCTGATCTGCTACAGATCGCTGCCTGTCCTGTATTGCGAAGCGGGGGCTCCTCCGACTTCTACGTTTTATGATAAGACATGGTCGTCCAATACCGTACGGCCGACTCTTTACTATACTATCATTCAACGAAGTTCCATAGCTCCTCACGACAGCAGCACGCCAACAGGCGATCAGCTTCTCCGTTTCGCCGGCCGCGGTGGCCGAGCGGTTCTAGGCGTTTCTGTCCGGAACCGCGGGACAGCTACGGTCGCAGGTTCGAATCCTGCCTCGGGCATGGATGTGTGTGATGTCCTTAGGTTAGTCAGGTTTAAGTAATTCTAAGTTCTAGGGGACTGATGACCTCAGATGTTAAGTCCCATAGTGCTCAGAGCCATTTGAACAATTTTTTTTCTCCGTTTCAGAGATTCTCGTTTCCATCCGCTGCGCCACAACAATGTGCCCTTTGTCAAAACCGCTTATATCAGTGGATTTCCTCATTTTCGGCACGTGTCTTCGCTTTGATGACCGCCCATTCGTGTCTCTTCTGCTTACATTCTTTCCTTACTGCGTCACGTGCCTCCACACCACCAGGAGGCATTCAATCTCGCTGTGGGCAGTGGTCATAATGAGTCGGCTAATCAGTGTGCACTATTCACAGATGTATCATAAGAACTCTGCTACGTGAATTATTATAAAATATTTAGTATCAACAATTTAAAGTTCCCATTGTTGGAAATTGTCTGCAATGCATTATCACACACTGCCTTGATTTTTTAACCCCCAACGCAAACACAGGAGTGTTACAGGTTTAACGGGTGTATCTGTTATCTGTCTGTGGCATCGTAGCTCCCAAAGGCCCGATTTTAATGATTTTAATGTCTTTTCTTTTTTAAGCTGGTCGGAATGGTTCCATTACATTCTGTTCAGCCATTTAAATTTCATCAGCTTAATGTTGTTCAAATGTTGTGTGAAATCTTATGGGACTTAACTGCTAAGGTTATCAGTCCCTAAGCTTACACACTACTTAATCTAAATTATCCTAAGGACAAACACACACACACCCATGCCCGAGGGAGGACTCGAACCTCCGCCGGGACCAGCCGCACAGTCCATGACTGCAGCGCCTGACACTACTCGGCTAATCCTGCGCGGCTTCATCAGCTAAAATTAAGTAAAAATGTTTTCCAGTCTGCTCTCTTGATATAAGCTACGTAATACGTAAGAGCTACGTGAACTGACTGCAGCGCCTGAGACCACTCGGCTAATCCCGCGCGGCTTCATCAGCTAAAATGAAGTAAAAATGTTTTCCAGTCTGCTCTCTTGATATAAGCTACGTAATACGTAAGAGCTACGTCAAGCTACAAAGTAACAGATTGTAGAGCTCAAAAAGAACGAAACAAAAGTACATGAGAACATATGGTTATCTTTTACGGCTGACCAACAATGATGACTTTCGTCGTATGAAGTCTCCCGTTTCAGCACCTACAAAGCAAAGAAGGGTGATTGTGACTCAACTGTAAAAGATAAACATTAAATATAGTTTTGTTACAAAATTTGTCACAACTGCCCCATCTACTGTTTAAATGTTAGAAATGGTTATGTCTATTTAGGCTACAAGATCGTTGCTGTTTGAGGTTTATCTGTGATCGGAATCTGACTCATCTTCTAGTGAATGTGCTGAAACCAGCATTGCAAGTGTTGGTTATCTCCATTGCAAATCTGATTTACTGTTAAGTGGCATTGGTTGCAACCAATTCTGTGTATTTGCAAGAGGGATATTTAAAAGGGTTGTATTACGGTAATGTATGCTAATGTATGAGAGCGCACTGAAAAGTAACGCTCTGAATTTTTGAGAACTCTTAAAGCTTTTTAATTAAAACAACGTTATTAACATTCTGCAACTTTCTTCTTCATATCCACATATTTTTTTCTCAACATACTCACCCTGACGACGAACACACAACTCACAACAAGACACAAGTCTGTTGACACCTTCATTGTAGAATTTTTGACTTTGTTGACTGAGCCACAATGTCCCCTTCGCTTCATCACTGTCAAAGAGAAGTTCTCACAGGTGTTCTGTTTGGAAACAGATGAAAATCCAATGAGGCCAATTCAGAACTGTATGGAGGCGTCGGGTTGTTGCAGATGTGGCAGCGCTCGTGTGTGGTCTGGCGTTGTCATGCTGAAGGAGAGGGTGCTCCACGTGTTAGATTCTGGTTCACACCGATTTTTATGAAACATTAAAATCTATTTAAAGTGCCATTGCTATGACAGAAATGTCTTTTTTAAACCATAAGATTCTTCAGTACTTTGTGACTTTCGCTTATTGAGAGAGACCAATAGCACGTTGATAAAGTCACTGAGTTCCTCTGCAAGCATCATCAAGTTACCCAAGTTAGCGTTTGCTATCGTCTTGCTACGCTGAGCATTGTTTCCTCAACATAGAATGGTTTATTTCATCGCCAATGCTTGTTCATGGCAGTTAGTCCTGAGTCTACAATATCTTCGATGTCTGCAAAATGTTAAGTCCTCTATCGCATTATGATATTTTGCTATAAAAATACAGCTACCAGCCACTTTTTTTAACGCGTTTTATTTATTCCAATATGCATTTCGGGTTTACACCCATCTTCAGCTGGCAAATTACATGTATCTTCAGTTTCTACAGTGGTAGAATATCGACAGCAGTTTGGATGCTGCAGCTGGCCTGTGCAAAAGCAACGATTCCAATCATTTACTTCAATTTCGCGAGTTTAAAGTTAGGCACTATAAGTTGTTCATTTTACTTACATTCTCCTCTCCTTGTTTTTTCTTGGCTTCTGTTTTGTAACAGCACAAACACTTTTTGTCACGTATTTTACACAGGCGCACTGCGTTATCCGCCATGTTGTCGACTGACAGTTTTTTTTTACATGCAAGCAGTTTATCTATGGACAGAGTTATATTTTACGAAAGTTTTGAGGTTCTAGCTAAGCTACTGTTTACTAAACATTGACTTGGGTGATAGAAGTATTCTAAGTACGATGTATACTAAGTATTTTTTTTGTTACTTAGGCAGTATTGAAGATGATAAACTAACATAACAAATTTGTACAAACCAGTAATTCATACATTTACAATATAACAAAGATAGAATTAAGATTTTTATGTCGTATATTAAACAAGGAGAGGAGAATGTAAGTAAAATGAATAACTGATAGTGCGTAACTTTAAACTAGCGAAATTGAAGTAAATGATTGGAATCGTTGCTTTTGCACAGGCCAGCTGCAGCATCCAAACTGCTGTCGAGATTGTACCACTGTAGAAACTGAAGATACATGTAATTTGCCAGCTGAAGGTGGGTGCAAACCCGAAATGCATACTGGCATAAAAAACGCATTTAAAAAAGTGGCTGGTCGCTGTATTTTTATTGTAAAATATCATTATCCACGGCCACGGAGCTCAACAGTCCAAATGAAATGGAGAAATTGTTATATACTCTATCGCATTTCTTCTGAAATGCGTATCCTCATCATTATGGCTGCAATATCATGCGAGTAAGCCCCTTTCAGTAGTATCTCACGTCCCTTTAAATCGAAATCATTAATGGAAAGATTCCTCACAGCGTTTACTTTTAGTTATCTATTAATGTGTGTCCATGATTTACAGATAACGATAAAAAAGCTTATGAAGAGAAGATAGCAAGATATCTACATGGAAACACTCAGATAACTAACACCTAAATACGTAACAAGCTGGCTCAGTTGAGACAGACGTTCAACGTTAAACGGATTCATCAACTGTTCTAAAGATTTCCAGGGTGGTTATGCCTAAAGGAAAAACTGGTATTGGAATATACGCTCTGTGTGTGCCTTCTGAAAGCTGCTTTGAGAGCAGATGTGATATCGTTCAACTTTGTGAACGCCTTTGAATATCTGAAGTGTTTCGTGTGAACCGTAGTGCTTCTGTACCGTGTGGATAAGAGTATATTTCCTTTCTTTGTGTTACGTGATCATGTAGTTCCCGGAATCAGTTAACTGGTGGAGACTCGAGACTGATTAGCCGGCGTTTATCGTTCGAGACCAACAAAGGTCTGCAGTCGTTATGTACCAGTAGGCAACTGTGCTTGTTTTTAAAAATTACTTCGCTTCTTCCCGCTAACTGAAGTTCAAATTTGTAAGTTCTTACCGTTAACGACTGTGCACATTACCCATTTTGTGTTTCCGCCTGTACTAGTGGTGAACTTTGCAACGTTGTTAAACGCCGGCGGCTGTGCTGTCGAGCTGTCTCCGCTCGCAAAGCTAATTCTGCTCCATGTTTAAACATGCGTTAAATGCACGTGCGATATGGCTGGCTGGTTTACATTTTTAGTGATTGGAGTGTAACACGCTTATTAGTCGTTGTCAGGACCCTCGCTCCCGCAGGGCAAGGTGCCAGTGACCTCTGATGCCAGATGGATGCTGACAACCAATATTTTCCTCAGGTAACAGATTTTTTTTCTTCTTGTGTTTAATGACGTAGAATGTACAGCTAATTCATTAGAGACCTGTTAAGGTAATCTTGCAGATTTCCTCAGTTTTCTGGTTGTCATAATGAATTGTTTTCATAGTATAATTGCAATGGCTGAAGTGGAATGGGAGCAATAATTTGCCTCTATAATGGTAGGTAACCTGCTAGACTTGGCGCCCAAACCTTCCCTCATGCGGATCCTTCACAGCCGCGGATTACAAAATAACAGTACTGCTTCTGATCCACTTAGTAAAATGTAAACCGTTTTATCTGGATAGCTAATCTCGACGTCTTTTTTTTAAATACAGCTCTATCTAAAATTTTGTCATCCATCTGCACAGGGTAGCCAAAGGTCTCCTATAGCCGCACTGAATGCGCTCTGTGCAAGGTCGGGCTGTGAAGAGGTTCATCATAATTACTGAACTCCGTAGCAGTAGAAGTGCAGTTTACTATAGACATGTCATTGTGGTCCACTAAAAGACAGAAACGAAGGACGTTCAGCGCAGACCCATAGGAAACCAATTCAGGGAAACGTTTAGAGAGTGTAAAGAGGTGCCGGCCGCAGTGGCCGAGCGGTTCTAGGCGCTTCAGTCTGGAACCTAGCAACCGCTACGTTCGCAGGTTCGAATCCTGCCTCAGGCATGGATGTGTGTGATGTCCTTAGGTTAGTTAGGTTTAAGTAGTTCTAAGTTCTAGGGGACTGATGACCTCAGATGTTAGGTCCCATAGTGCTCAGAGCCATTTGTGAAGAGGTGTGTTGACTTAAAATGACCCTTCTTTGTAGGTAACCACCACTAATTGAATTTATTTCGTAAGTTCATACATTTGCAGCATCAGTATCGCTTCTTTGGTGTCAGAAATCGTGAACGAAGTTTTCTAGCGGAGCCCAAACACCTGTCTGTTGATCGATTTTCTTGTAACTTGTCAAAGCGTAAAGAAACACTTTATAGCCAAATTAGAGGCACCCATTAATACACCTTGACAAATACTGCCTTAGCATTGCAATTAGTCACTTTTTCACCTATATATGAATTATAAGGAAGAAAATGTCAAATTTATACACTTGCTTTCTTTCACACTGCCTAAACGGAGATAACTCAGTAAGTTCAGATGGTCCGACTTTAAAGAACCACACACGTTCTAGAATTCGATTAGAGAGAGTTCACAGCATTTATTTAACTGAATCTGTACCTATGGTTTTCTTGCCATCACTCTTCTGTCTGGTTTTACACCATTTACTCTCTTGTGCTAATCTCTTGTTTTCAGGGTACAATCTCCACCCAAAGTCTTCGATTATTTATTTTATTTATTGTTCGCCTTCAATAGCTCTTTCTAGCAGGCGAAAGTGGGGTAAAGTGGGCAGGACGGGAAAAATAGCCACTGCAAATCTTTTGCCCTGAACAGTGCTGCTGCCTACCGAGAAGTGGTTTATTAGTTGTAATACACATAATGATTGTTGACAGTGAGTTGCAGTGAGGAAACTTGTTCCGTTATTTGTTAGTAAAAGTTTTTCTTCTTTTGAGACTCTGATGTAAGGTAACTCTTTTATATTATTCTTGTTACCTCATTTGAACGTCGAGTGAGGACGTCCTATGAAAACCAGGCTCCAAAAGGTACAGCACACAATGACGAGAATGGGCGCAGAGGAAGAGGACACACAAGATCGAAACACCTCGAGGAACATTTTGAAAATATAGTTTAAGAACGTTTATTCTTTGTATAGTAATTTCCGAGTAAATTATTATGTTAGAGATAAGCCTCTGTAATGAGGAAAAGCGCAAAATAAAAAAGTAGAGTAATACGTTTTTTACACTAGCAATGTTTAAACAACGTCTTTTGACTTACAAATGTAGGTTCTTCTTTTTTTCTCGGTTTAGCAGTTTCATCTGGGAACCACTAATGCCGACATGGCGCCCGATCGGGAAAAGTGGTCACACTACTCGGCGGGAAAACTGGACAGGGTGGCCACTTTTACCAACAGTTTACTTTTAATCTTTTTACCCCGATGAGAGTTAGTACTTCCATGTATCACGCATAACACTACCGATTGACTTCTAAATCCTTCAGTATACAACGTAGCATCCGTCATTATATATCCGTTTGCGACGATTTTTAATTAATTAATTAATTATATTTAACACCATATCTGTTCTGTTATATTAGGCGTTGCACAAAAATCCCATTTAAAACGGTTTGCTGCAGCCGCTTGGTATTGTTTTAGCTACTAGGGCATCAATATGCCCAGAAATTATATCCGGAAATCAGAGTAACAAGCATGGGATCCACTTTCGTTGTAAACTGAGACTGAGACGGTGAAGAATGAAAAGAATCCTTTTCTGTAGCTGTAAAAGAATTTAATATTCCACGCAAAACGCTGGAAAGGAGACTTCTAAAAATGTAGAGACGCAGTAGGTGGTAAAAACACGATGTGAAGCTTAAGGTGTGCGGCCAGTGAAGAACAAGAACAAAAAAAACCCTTAACTATATTTTCGAAATGGAAAAGCGAATTTATGGATATTAGCATTTCAGCTGGCATAGTGGAACAAAACACCATATCATTTTTATTCTAATAACCTATACGAAAATGTGGTCAGGTCTGGACACAGTACCTCTCTAGGTATTGAAATGTGGCCACTATGTAGGCCTTCAGAAATAAATGCATATACTCCCTACATATTACCTTTCTCGCTTAAAACTATTTGGTATGATACATTATCAAATGTATTTTCAAAATGTGTAAGCGGCATACTTCTATTAATAACCATGTTTTCGTGAAAATTCGTTTTCTTTTCGAGTGGCCACTTTACCCATCTCCCACCATTCTCTGACGCCTTAAGATATATCATATGATCCAGTCCTTTCATCTAGTTAGTTTTTAACACGTATACCTTTACTCGCCAGTTCTCCTTATGTCGTATCTTATCAATGCATTTAGTTTCCAGCATCGTTCTGTAGACCACATCTCAAACGTTCCGATGTTATTATGTTACTAAAAACGTCAGTGTAGCACTAAACTCGACCACCATCTGTTGAGGCAACGCCGTTAAAAACCATAGACTGTCCAACTTCAGCAGGTTCTGCAGGAAGCAATTTCTAGTCTTTGTTGCCTACCATTTAGAAGATTTTAGTAGCACATCAGATGCAGATATACCTCGAAACGAGACAGGATTCAGTTTTTTGTTTATCATGCTTCTTGATCACAAGGAAGAATGCAAGACTCTGCTTCAAATCGTGGTGTGATTGGGTTGTGCAGCAGTGGAGGAAGGTTATGAGAGGTGTAGACACAGGGTACATAACGCGCACTTGTATGGAAAGATGCGGGTGTGTGTCGAGCGTTCCCTATATGAATGTCCCGTGTGACATTAAAATTAAATGGACGTAGTAGGATGATCCGGAGCTGTTTCCCAAAGTTTGCGCTCGGAGCATTAATTGTGGTACAATGTGAATGAAAACATTTCACACAATAGCATGTTTCACACACAGTGGCAACAGTTCGTAATCGGACTTTTTCTTTACAGGTATAATAATCGTTCAGTCCACAAATTAGGGAAAATTTAACCGTCTTTCGAAGAAAACGAACTCAGGATCCCATAAAAAGGAAAAACCTATAAGGGAAGTAGAATGTAAATAGTAATAATTGTAATAATATTATGAAGGCACAGGTAAATGACGTAAAGCGCTATGATTCCTTTTAACGTTTCGAAAATACATTATGGTGCTTACATGAAACAAAAGAAATTAATACATGGGCTTATTATCGATTCTTATCTGTATATGTATAATAAGTCAACCTCCCAAACTACCTGTGCGTAAAAGATTCAATTGTAACACGAAGCTACTGTCCCACCATAGCGTAGTCAGTATATATATGGTTGCAGATATCACATTTGAGTGGTAAAGTTCCATTGTGCTTGTCGATCAGAGTTTTCTGTCGTTCCTCAGGTGTCAGGCTTTCTGCTCTATCGGTGAAGCTCGCCCACCACCGGCGCGGCGTCCGGCGCACAAACTCATTCCACAAAGTGCGCCTCTCTGTTCTGTCTCTATGGGAACGCTAAGTTCCTACTGTCTTGTTACAGAATCATTAGATTTCTTCGTGCCGTAAACTATGCTGCACTGTTTCTAAAAACATAATTTAATAATGAATCGATGACTTTCAGTTTATTCTATGATTTTATCCTAAGTAATCTATCCGTTTCTGTGAAATTGTATTCGAAGTCAATATTGAAGCTGATTACAGAAAGTTTAAGCGATTGTCAATGCTTCAAGTGTTGTTAATAGACTAAGACAACTATGACATTATAGCCACGATGAACTTCACAAAGGTGTATAAAAGGTTTTTAAAAGGTGCAAAACGATAACGTTTTGGTAACATATCATATTTTAAGGGAAGATAATTACCCTGCATCGAACGTCTAGGCTTATTTTTCTAATTAAAAGGTCCTGTTCATTGGAGATACTACAAAAAAATGGTTCAAATGGCTCTGAGCACTATGGGACTTAACTTCTGAGGTCATCAGTCCCCTAGAACTTAGAACTACTTAAACCTAACTAACCTAAGGACATCACACACATCCATGCCCGGGACAGGATTCGAAGCTGCGACCGTAGCGGTCGCGCGGTTCCAGACTGTAGCGCCTAGAACCGCTTGGCCACTCCGGCCGGCGGAGATACTACATTCATTTACTATTTCAGTTAGTTATACGAAAATTGCTACGTTTTCGACTTCCTCAGAGCTACAGAGCGCTGGACTGGGTTACAAAATTAAAAGCGTAAGTAAAAAACTGCATGAAAACAGAATGTGTTGCTATCCGCAAATTGTTTGTGTGCTAGCTGTGGGATCCGGACGGGGAACCTAAAACACAGTGCGCTCGACTTTTTTTGCCTACAATTTTGTGCTGGACAGTAAATAGTCAGAAGAATTGGTACAAATATCGTCTATCGAATCACAAGTAGTACGTAGTGTCATATTATTTCGCATATATTTATATATTCTTGATGTGTTTGTGAGTTGTTCACTATGTCCTAATGTTGGTTCTACATCTACATCTACATTTATACTCCGCAAGCCACCCAACGGTGTGTGGCGGAGGGCACGTTACGTGCCACTGTCATTACCTCCCTTTCCTGTTCCAGTCGCGTATGGTTCGCGGGAAGAACGACTGTCTGAAAGCCTCCGTGCGCGCTTTAATCTCTCTAATTTTACATTCGTGATCTCCTCGGGAGGTATAAGTAGGGGAAAGCAATATATTCGATACCTCCTCCAGAAACGCACCCTCTCGAAACCTGGACAGCAAGCTACACCGCGATGCAGAGCGCCTCTCTTGCAGAGTCTGCCACTTGAGTTTGTTAAACATGTCCGTAACGCTATCACGGTTACCAAATAACCCTGTGACTAAACGCGCCGCACTTCTTTGGATCTTCTCTATCTCCTCCGTCAACCCGATCTGGTACGGATCCCACACTGATGAGCAATACTCAAGTATAGGTCGAACGAGTGTTTTGTAAGCCACCTCCTTTGTTGATGGACTACATTTCCTAAGGACTCTCCCAATGAATCTCAACCTGGTACCCGCCTTACCAACAATTAATTTTATATGATCATTCCACTTCAAATCGTTCCGCACGCATACTCCCAGATATTTTACAGAAGTAACTGCTACCAGTGTTTGTTCCGTTATCATATAATCATACAATAAAGGATCCTTCTTTCTATGTATTCGCAATACATTACATTTGTCTATGTTAAGGGTCAGTTGCCACTCCCTGCACCAAGTGCCTATCCGCTGCAGATCTTCCTGCATTTCGCTACAATTTTCTAATGCTGCAACTTCTCTGTATACTACAGCATCATCGGCGAAAAGCCGCATGGGACTTCCGACACTATCTACTAGGTCACCCGGAATATCAAACTATGAATTTTTAGCATTGCTTTCTATGTAAAAAATTTTCACTTCCAATTAGAATTGTAAAGGTAGATATCACTCCGATTCCAGTCGACATGTAGGGACTGAAAGTGACCTTGCCGTCACACACGCTTATAGAAGAAAACAAACATGTTCGTTCATGAATGAGATTTTCACTCTGCAGCGGAGTGTGCGCTGATATGAAACTTCCTGGCAGATTAAAACTGTGTGGCGGACCGAGACTCGAACTCGGGACCTTTCCCTTTCGCGGGTATGTGCTCTACCAACTGAGCTATTCAAGCAGTTTTAATCTGCCAGGAAGTTTCATTTCGTTCTTGATGGGCCGGCCGGTGTGTCGAGCGGTTCTCAGCGCTTCAGTCTGGACCGCGCGACCGCTACGGTCGCAGTCTCGAATCCTGCATGGATGAGTGTGATGTCATTAGGTAGTTAGGTTTAAGTAGTTCTAAGTTCTAGGGGACTGATGACCTCAGTTGTTAAGTCCCATAGTTCTCAGAGCCATTTGAACCATTTTTCGTTCATGGTGGGAAACCTCTGACGACAGCATCCAAGGATAGATAGTTATTACAGTCCGTCATACTATACTTAATATTCACATTTGTATACTCTTATTTCCAGATTTCATATTACGTCTTGCAAAGGTGTAGAGAAGCCTCACTCTACATTTAACTTGTGGCTGCGATACGATTTCAATTTCTAACGTTCGATGCTCCCCCTGCAGGCGATGCTTGCCCTCACTATATTAAACATTATATTCTCGGACTGACAGCTCAAATATAGAGGTGTGGAGTATTGTTACTGTGGCTCGTTATTGCATGCAGGCTTTCGCGATTATCCATGTGTCATATAGTACAAATAAAAGTATGCATTAATGCAGATATTAATAAAAGGAACATGGTTGTTGTTACTGAAGCCGAAATTCTGCTGGTTCGGTAATTTTCAGTACAAGTACATTCACACTGAAAGCTTCCACATGTGTGACACACGATATTATCACCTGTCGTTTTCTCAAGATTTTGCATGTGTAATACTGCGCGATCTTTCAGAGACAACTAGCATAAATTTTAAATCAGGTGTGTATTCACTAGTAATTTAATAATCGTACTAATCTACATTCTTTATAAGGCAAATACTCTTTTTATATGTAAAGTTTGGAAGGCTGTATATTGAACCGTTCCTTTATTGATATAATTTCATGTAACCCGTTTCAGTGTCTTAGGGCCCTGTCAATCAGTGTGGCATACGCCTTAGCTTCTTCTCCAACGACTAGCTCCTGTACCTAACTCACCATCTACCGCACCATCGCAGTAACCAGAAAACTGCCAATATGTGTGTGTCACTTGATCTGAAAAGTTCTAAGACTGTGAATTGCGTTACGCTCTTCTATCGAAACTCCACAGCCATGTACTTCCAAATAAACAATGTTCGCTTTACCGACCTAACGTGTGGATTGCATCACTCTGCCGTATTCCAGAGCTACAGAGCTGTAATCCAAACTGTCCTCTCTTATGCTAATGTCACCTGGATCTCCACTCAACCACCGAGCGAGGTGGCGCAGTGGTTAGCACACTGGACTGGCATTCGGGAGGACGACGGTTCACTCCCGTCTCCGGCCATCCTGATTTAGGTTTTCCGTGATTTCCCTAAATCGCTTCAGGCAAATGCCGGGATGGTTCCTTTGACAGGGCACGGCCGATTTCCTTTCCCATCCTTCGCTCACCCGAGCTTGCGCTCCGTCTCTAATGACCTCGTTGTCGACGGGACGTTAAACACTAATCTCCTCCTCCTCCACTCAACCAAATTTATAATACTCCCTTCAAATCCTCGAACTCCTTCCTTATCCGTTTCTATGTTCCCACTTGAATCCTATTTGAGCTGATTAATTTCCTCCATTATTTATCCGATATTGAACAGTTTCGGATTTCCTTACATTTCTCACAGACTTGACACCAATCACTGAAACCTATCATCCGTTATTACCAGTTACACCTACACACTTTGTACGTCCTATTCAAAGGAAACCTCACAAGGGAGAGTCCCAACTGCACTCCCTTCAGATTTAGGCGTAGGAAGAGGGCCCAGTGGACAGCCCGTCAAAAACTCAACACGGATAAAGCATTAAAACAGGAAGAAGATGTACCGAACTGTGGGAAAAAAAAGCAAAATAGATACAGTGAACAGTCCAAGAACAAGAAGAGCCATATATAGCAGCTGAGGAGATAATTGTCGTCGTGGTGTCACAATCCGGCTTTCGCAGCCGTCCAATGCGGACGTGTTGTTTCCGCCTGTGGTGCGCACTCACTCGCTGTTTACTTTCAGCGGCCGTCACTTACGTGTAGTAGAACCATGACCGATTGTTTTCGAAAATCAACACTACGAGTCACCTTCTGCAACGACTACACTCGACCAAAGGCCTTGGAAGTGGAGCGCTTACTGTGCGATGTAGCTAAGATCCCAACTTCCGACAGTTCACGCATCCTCTTGTCCAAATGCGTTTGGCCGTTTACTAGTTGATAGTTGTGAATATTACATTATTTGTGATAATAAAAATTAGTAGACTGCCAAATAACATTGTAAATTTAATAAAAGTTCATCCGATTACACGTATTTTCCCCATTATATCAATTGTAATACAAACAATAAAGAAAATGGCTGTGTTGAAAATGAATAAAGAAAACTAACGAACGGAACACGATCCAGCAATCCAGCGGCTTGAACGCCAACCACTTTTCTTTAAAAAAGAATTTGTTCTATATTATTCGTTTAATTTGTTCAGGGCAGACGTCCGATGATACCCGTTCAGTTTGTTCGATGGTCCGCTCACTCAGTTCTTCTATTAGAAAGGAAAGCTAAGGCACTGACAGAACACGCTTTTTTATTTTGTCTCATTTTGTTCTAGATTGTTCGTTGGATTTGTTCGTGGCGGACGTCCGATGACGCCTGTTCAGGTTGATCGTTGATTCGTTCACTCAGTTTTTTGTTACAAACGGTAGCCAAACCCTCTGACCGAACACGCTGAGCTACCGTGCCGGCTGACTTTCGTTGTTCGTGCTGAACTACTGTGCCGCCACCACTCGGCTGCAGCCGCTTCATGGGTAAAATGGCCACGCACAGATATATATTTGACACCCGAAATTATCTTGCGATTTTCTCAGTAACGCTTGAGAAGTACGGACTACTGCTTACACATTTTGTTTTCCTCATGGAGTACTACGAGTGTACGAAGTTTACAGTAAATCCGCGTTCCAAACGTCGTGGCCTCCTCTTGTGAGCCTATGTGATCGTTCCATTTCATGTCCCTACTTAGTGTTACACCTAAGTACACTACTGGCCATTAAAATTGCTACACCACGAAGATGACGTGCTACAGACACGAAATTTAACCGACAGGAAGAAGATGCTGTGATACGCAAATGATTAGCTTTTCAGAGCATTCACACAAGGTTGGCGCCGTTGGCGACACCTACAACATGCTGACATGAGGAAAGTTTCCAACCGATTTCTCATACACAAACAGCAGTTGACCGGCGTTGCCTGGTGAAACGTTGTTGTGATGCCTCGTGCAAGGAGGAGAAATGCGTACCATCACGCTTCCGACTTTGGTTAAGGAAGGATTGTAGCCTATCACAATTTGCTGCTCGCGTTGGTCGAGATCCAATGACTGTTAGCAGAATATGGAATCGGTGGGTTCGGGAGGGTAATACGGAACTCCGTGCTGGATCCCAACGGCCTCGTATAGCTAGCAGTCGAGATGCCAGGCATCTTATCCGCATGGCTGTAACGGATCGTGCAGCCACGTCTCGATCCCTGAGTCAACAGATAGGGACGTTTGCAAGACAACAACCATCTGCACGAACAGTTCGACGACGTTTGCAGCAGCATGTACTATCAACTCGGAGACCATGGCTGCGGTTACCCTTGACGCTGCATCACAGACAGAAGCGCCTGCGATGGTGTACTCAACGACGAACCTGGGTGCACTAATGGCAAAACGTCATTTTTCGGATGAATCCAGGTTCTGTTTACAGCATCATGATGGTCGCATCCGTGTTTGGCGACATCGCGGTGAACGCACATTGGAAGCGTGTATTCGTCATCGCCATACTGGCGTATCACCCGGCGTGATGGTATGGGGTGCCATTGGTTACACGCCTCGGTCACCTCTTTCTCGCATTGATGGCACATTGAACAGTGGACGTTACGTTTCAGATGTGTTACTACCCGTGGCTCTACCCTTCATTAGATCCCTGCGAAACCCTACATTTCAGCAGGATAATGCACGACCGCATGTTGCAGGTCCTGTACGGGCCTTTCTGGATACAGAAAATGTTCGACTGCTGCCCTGGCCAGCATATTCTCCAGATCTCTCACCAATTGAAAAAGTCTGGTCAATGGTGGCCGAGCAACTGGCTCGTCACAATATACCAATCACTACTCTTGATGAACCGTGGTATCGTGTTGAAACTGCATGGGCAGCTGTACCTGTACACGCCATCCAAGCTCTGTCTGACTCAATGCCCAGGCGTATCAAGGCCGTTATTACGGCCAGAGGTGGTTGTTCTGGGTACTGATTTCTCATGATCTATGCACCCAAATTGCGTGAAAATATAATCACATGTCAGTTCTAGTATAATATATTTGTCCAGTGAATACCCGTTCATCATCTGCATTTCTTATTGGTGTAGTAATTTTAATGGCCAGTAGTGTACTTACATAAGCGACTTATTAACATTTTATTCAGTGGGTGCTATGTCCCTTTTTTGTGAAATACACAATTTTATATTTTTGAACATTTAAAGGAAGTTGCCAATCATTGCATCACTTTGAAATCTTATCATGGTCTGACTGAATACTTGCACAGCTTCGTTCTGACTGTATTTCGTTGTAGATAACAATATGATCTACGAAAAGTTTGAGGTTATTATTATTATATCCCGAAAAATCATTAGTATACAGCATGAGAAGCAAGGGACTCAACACGCTTCCTTGGGATACACCTGAACTTACATCTACATCTGTCGATACCTCTCCATCCAAGATAACATGCTGCGTCCTCCCCTTTAAATAAATCCTCAATCCAGTAACACATTTCGTCTGACACTCTATATGATCATACTTCTGAGTCAAATAATTTTCGGAAATGGAGAAATACTGCATTTATCTGATTGCCTAGATCCATGGCTTTCTGTATATCATGTGAGAAAAGTACATGATGTTTTCGGTGCTGGTTGGCATGGAGGGGTACCTCATTATGTTTGAGCTCAGAATATGTTCTAAGATTCTACAAGAAATGGATGTCGAGGATATTGGACGGTAGTTTTGTGGATTACTTCTACTATCCTTCTTGTACACAGTTATGACCTATGTTTTCTTCCAACTACTAGGCACAACTTTTTCTTCCAGAGATCTACTGTAGATTATACTTAACAGAGGAGGTAACTCCGATGCAATCTGGGTAGAGAATCAGATAGGGATTCCATCAGGCCTTGTAGTTTTGTTCAGTTTTAACGATTTCAGCTGTTTCTCAGTGCTACTGAAATAATATCTATTTCACTCTCCTTTTCAGTGGTATGAGAATTAAGCTGGGGCAATAAACCTGGGTTTTCTTTTGTAAAGGAACGTTTGTCAAGGATTACATAGAAATATTATACGACATTTCTGTTACTCGGTCAAATGAACCATATGTTCGTTAAATGTTCTTAATGTAATTGATAGTAAGAGTCACTTTCTACAGGCTCAGACAATTTTTCAACAACAGTGAGTTGCTCGTGATTAATAACAGCAGTTTTTGTCAGTTGGTTTTGAAATATTGTAACATTAGGCCGTGAAATTTAGCCCACTAACGAACTGAAAAGCTCATGAAAGGTCAGACGGCCATGTGTTCTTTTAACAAGTACAAAATTGCCCTCATTAGTAATGTGTGCGACACCTTGTTGAAGAGTATCCTTACGGAGATATTTAAAATTAAACGGCCACATGAAATTAATCGCTGATTGGGAAGATGCCAGGCAGAGTCATTGGAAGGATCTGCAGAGGGTGCAGACCATCAATAAAAGGGATAGCTTAAAAATCTCTCTTTGACCAATACTTGAATACATCTCGTCAGCCTGTCATGCGTACCAGACAGAGGAAAAGGAGGAGATCCAAAGAAGAGCAACTCATTTCGTTACAGGTTTCATTTATCAAGCGCGAAAGCGCCACGGAGATGCACAGCCAACTGCAGTGGCAAACGTTGCCAGAGACGGGTTCTGTATCACCAAGTTGTGTACCGCTCAAGTTGCGAGAGCGTACATTAATAGAAAAATCAAACAATATTTTGCTTTCTCCAACGTATATTCCGAACAAGACCAAGAAGATAAACTTAGAGAGATTCGAACACACACGAAGGCTTACCAACAATCGTTCTTCCCTTGAACCATTCGAGACTGGAACAGGAAAGGTGGAAAGTGATTGCTGTACAGAAAGACCCTCCGACACACACCGTAAGGTCGCTTGCGGACTATAGATGTAGATGAATTTACATAGTCATTCGAAGTTTCCGTAACTACCACCGTTAGCCCGAGTGTGCAGCCCAGGTGTATCCCGCAATCTTGTCTGCTACGCTTTGACGGCGTTCTCTTTAAGCTATCGCTAATTTATGAATACACTATATACGCCTATTCTCACAAGGGAACCTCCCCATCGCACCCCCCTCAGATTTAGTTATAAGTTGGCACAGTGGATAGGCCTTGAAAAACTGAACACAGATCAATCGAGAAAACAGGAAGAAGTTGTATGGAACTATGAAAAAAATAAGCAAAATATACAAACTGAGTAGTCCATGCTCAATATATGCAACATCAAGGATAATGTGAGCTCAGGAGCGCCGTGGTCGCGTGGTTAGCGTGAGCAGCTGCGGAACGGGAGATCCTTGGTTCAAGTCTTCCCTCGTGTGAAAAGATTAATTTTTTATTTTCAGACAATTATTATCTGTCATGTGACGCACATGCCGTCACCAGTGTCGTATAGAATATATCAGACGTGTTTTCCTGTGGAGGAATCGGTTGACCTATGACCTTGCGATCAAATGTTTTCGGTTCCCATTGGAGAGGTACATCCTTTCGTCTACTAATCACACGGTTTTGCGGTGCGGTCGCAAAAACACAGACACTAAACTTATTACAGTGAACAGATACGTCAATTAACGAACAGACACATCATAACTTTGCTAAAATAAACTTTTCACTCGAGGGAACACTTGAACCAAGGACCTCTCAATCCGCAGCTGCCCACGCTAACCACGGGACCACGGCGCTCCTGATCTCAGACTATCCTTGATGTTGCCTATCTTGCGCATCGACTACTCAGTTTGTATATTTTGCTTATTTTTTTCATAGTTCCACACAACTTCTTCCTGTTTTCTCGATTGATCTGTGTTCAGTTTTTCAAGGCCTATCCACTGTGCCAACTCATAACTAAATCTGAGGGGGGGTGCGATGGGGAGATTCCCTTTTCAGATATTTTCGCTTTTCCTTCACACCATGCATATTTTATGTTAAAGCTTCCAGAATCAACTTTTTCGTTTCCTTTTGTGCAGAAGTTTTTAAGCGCTCACTACCTTCCGAATAACAGCTCCACATTCCCTGAAGTGAACAGAAAAGCCAATGAATGGCAAATTTTCCTATCTGTAATAATACTCAGCTACATATTCACATTTCTTTACACGAACGTCGTGGCTATAGAATGTCAACATTTAAATGTAAGCGTGTGTTTCTAATTCCTCAGAGCCTAAGTCACTTATGTACCACACTCTGTATACCATAAAGATATAATAGAGTTAATTTCTCCCCGTTATTGCTTTCCTTGTCATAGTTGTTGTCCTGTTAACCGGATTGACATTGTTTTAGGAAAGTTTCTGGATACCTGGAGTGAGTCTGAAAGACGTTATCTTGACGCAGCTGCTAACCTTAGCTGGGAAAGATATCCGCTGATTATCTCTTGGAATTAGTGACAGGTAACGGCCCAGCTGCGAGGGCGTGACCCCTGACCTACCAGCTTCAGGCTGACGTATCTCGCGTGATCTGGAATCTGTACTGCAGCAGGGAGATGACACTTCAGCGCAGCACCTAGAAAATTACAATCTTTATTCGACATAATTCCAATTTTTTCAATAATCCTACTCTTCAGCACAGCCGGCTGCTGTGACCGAGCGGTTCTAGGCGCTTCAGTCCGGAACCGCGCTACTGCTACGGTCGCATGTTCAAAACCTGCCTCGGGTATGGATGTGTGTGATGTCATTAGGTTAGTTAGGTTTAAGTAGTTCCAAGTCTAGGGGACTGATGACCTCAGATGTTAAGTCCCATGGTTCTCAGAGACTTTTTTTTTTTTTCAGCACAAAGTTCGATTTGAATCCTCGAGGCACATCCCCTCCGACAGCGATCACTTCAACTGTAGATAGTACCGCTGAAGCTAATGCGAGTACGTGTTCTAACGTCATGCAGTAGAATGTTATTCACAGTATTTGATGATATGACTTCTATTGTTCCATGACTTGAACATTAAACTTTACATTGTTTGCAATGGCAGCACACACTGCCCATTACCGAGCGAGGTGGCGCAGTGGTTAGCACGCTGGACTCGCATTCGGGAGCACGACGGTTCAATCCAGCGTCCGGCCATCCTCATTTAGGTTTTCCGTGATTTCCCTAAATCGCTCCAGCCAAATGCTGGGATGGTTCATTTGAAAAGGGCACGGCCGACTTCCTTCCTCTTCCTTACCTAATCCGATGAGACCGATGACCTCGCTGTCTGGTCTCCTCCCCCAAAAACAAACAAACAAACAAACAACACTGCCCATTTTTCGCCATTATCCTGTACTTATCTACACTGATATAGCTATTTCCATCATTATAACAGTAATTATTACCACCATTGAAACCCATATTGTATATAAATCAGTAAATATAGAATATACCTTTCAGTTTGCAGTGAAGTTCGTAAGGAATATTCCAACTATTAAAACTATAAGATAAGTTTCCACGTTGAAATAACGTTCGGCACACAATTTTAACCTGCCGTGTCAAGATCTTTCATAAATATATCTGTTTACTTTGGCATGAACGTAGTTAGCTGGAAATCGCTGCTGCCGTTGTTAACATTGATAGCAGGTACAAAAACAGCTTCCAGCCTCACGTATTTTAGGTCCATCACAAACGCATCATTGACATCGAACACGACTGCATTAGAACTAGTGTGGATACTGCGATATATGTGGACCAGAAATAAACGTAATGGTCTTAGTTTCATGACATGAAAAGCGTCGCCTCGTTAATGGGCTACCCCCTCCCCAACACACATACCGAATGGACGATCGTTAAAAAGCTGTATCAATGGAGCAGAGCTCAACACAGAACCAACGCGATGAAAGCCAGAATTGATTCAATTTTCAGGTTTGTACTGGTTCGCTTTCTGTTTATTTCTGTGGACATTATTAGTCACAAATGGGATTTTGTGTGAAATAGGATTTTATGCTAAAAGTATGACTTATTTCGGTATCCAGACTACAAATGTTTGTTCGTCCATGAGCTCTGATATGGTCCACTCTTCAGTTATGACCGGCACCAAATTTCCGTGTTTTTGACGTATCTCTGTCACGTAGAGTCTTTGTATCGATATGATTGGAAATATTGCAAGAAAAGGAGATCGCTTGGTGTGAAACTCTTTCAAGAGCAAGAACATATCGCTCAAGTAGAACATGAATTCTGTTCTCGTTTCACAAAATGCCATTCTCCATGTGAATAGCGAACATACTATTCATCAAATTACTGTTAAGAGCGTCCTAAAGAACTAAAACATGTAAACATCTAAACGGAGTGCAGATCAGTTATACTACCACCAACCCACATCTCGAATAAGTACCACGAAGAGAAGATGAAGGAAATAAAGTCTCTTACGGAAACATATAGACAGCCATTTTTCCCTCACTCCATATGTGAGTAGAACGGGAAAAGGAATGACTAGAAGTCAGTATGGATGGTACGGTGGCTTGAGGAGTATTTATGTGGATGTATGTATGGCTGTATGACCGCAAAGGATAGATATGATTGAGCAGTAGGTTTCTATAACGTTCACCATTAAAATGATGACAGATATTCAGTAGCGCCACTTTATTCCACGCACATGAATACAGACCACCTCCAGCACCTGCCTGAACGACGCCCCTTTGGCAATCGAGATGCGTCCCCTCATGTGGCCATCGATATGTACCAGTGGATACTAAACTATCCATCCAAAAAGTGCCGAGGCTGACTCTAATTCTGGCTTACAAGCAACGTCAGCGCATGAGCTGCGGTGGCATTTTGAAATAACAACTGTAAATAACAGATGAACATTCAATCAGACAATTGTGAGCAGACAGTTATTAGTAGTGGGCGTGCTGCCGTAGTGTGTCAACGTTGTGTCACAAATAGCAATGGAGAAATATTTCTAAATCAAGTGTTCAAGACATTCTTCAGAATGTTTTGAAGAACAGGAAACTGTGTGCAAAGTTTGTCCTGCACACCTTGAAAAAATGGTTCAAATGGCTCTGAGCACTATGGTACTCAACATCTGAGGTCATCAGTCCCCTAGAACTTAGAACTACTTAAACCTAATTAACTTAAGTACATCACACACATCCATGCCCGAGGCAGGATTCGAACCTGCGACCGTAGCGGTCTCTTACACCTTGAATGCTGAACAAAAACAGCCACGTGTGGACGCCTGCAGCAACATGATTGTAATGCAGAACGCGGACAAATCTTTCCTGGAAAAAATCATCCCGGGAGACAAGATTTGGTGTTATCATTACGAACCTACCATAAAACGAGAAAGTGTAGAAAGTAACAAGACGGATCAACGCCTTGACGACATGATAAACATTCAAGCCAATGCGACGCGCGAGTTGAACAACATCCCGAAGAAGGACTTTCCTGAAAGTTTCATATGATTGTTTGAATGTTCTATGCGTTGTATTCGAGTGGCGGGGCGGGGGGTGGGGGGGGGGGGGGTAGACAATGGAAAATACGTTAGGTACTGACACCGTCTCAACTTTTCTCTATTTTGTTTTATTAATCCACTCTAAAACTCTTTCGACTGACAGTGTATTACACTTCAGTCCAGGTATCTTTTTTGCATGATTTCCGGGTCCAGTGGCGGTCTTCGAGCGTCCACTCTAATGTCTGCGTCTAATGACGTGCGGTGAGCAGAGTTGAGCGTGTCGTGCATTGGTTTCCTTAGAATACAGCGATCAGGTGCCTCTGGAGAGTATAGCTGCTGTCAGTGTGATCTTCGTTGATCAGTACTGAAATGGGTAGTGACTAGGTGTACTGTAACCTGTCTATCCGCTGGTCGCAGACGACCCCTGCAGGCCTCTCAGTGGGTAAATGTCTTAACGTGTGTAATGATTACTTTAGAATGGAACCATTTCGTGGTCCCTTTGTGGCGGGTGTTCGATTTTCATTTGACTGGTCGTTATATATCACAAGTCGGACGAGGAAGTACAAGAGCGGGAGCTGTTGTGGATCCGTCATCGGCCGACCGCGTTCTATGAAACAGGAATTGATCGTCTCTTCTCCATGTGTGGTGGTCACCTTCGAATGGATCCAATCCATGGTCTCTTTATGGCGAGTGTTCGATTTTCGTTTGACTGCTCCTCATGTGCAGGTTGCGCACGTTCACGTTACTATCAAGTTCACAAGTAACCTTTATCAGTGATACGATTAGATGGTGCTTCTTTCACATTAATGTGTTGAAGATAAGGTATGTGATTATAGTTTTTCACTGTGACGGAGGAGTCTAAAATTCACTAAGTAAATTTCTGACTTAATTCTCCATTCTTGAAACTGCTGTAACTTTTGTCATTGTTTTCACTACCAGATAACTTTAAAATGCCCAAGGAGGCGAAACAGCATGAACTATAGTGTTTATTTCAAAAATAAAACCAACCGACGCAGGATAGTGACTTCCCTCAAGAGATTCAAATCTGTTTGCTAGACTGAGTTCCAGTTCAACTATTTGTATTTCGCGGGCAGTGCCCTTATGGCTGAGCTATCATGGTACGATTTAAGACTCACCTTCATGTAGTAGTAGTAGTAGTACTTTTATCCCACCGTTGTTCGGGGCGTCTCCAGACCTGTCTCCGCTTTTCATCGGGGCTCAGTTCGAAACTGGGATCGTCACTGAAGACATTTCTAGTCAAATAAATGGCTCTGAGCACTATGGGACTTAACTTCTAAGGTCATCAGTCCCCTAGAACTTATAACTACTTAAACCTAACTAACCTAAGGACATCGCACACATGCATGCCCGAGGCAGGATTCGAACCTGCGACAGTAGCGGTCGCGCGGTTCCAGACTGTTGCGCCTAGAACCGCTCGGCCACCTCGGCCGATCCATTTCTAGTCCATGCAAAGAGGTTCCAGGGCGAAGAGGTGTCTGGAGACGTCCCAGACAGCGGTGGGGTACCAATCTGATTATCGCCTGCAATACGGCCCAGCAACCAGGAGTGATGGTCTAGGGTGTTATTTCATTTCATAGCAGGACCCCTTTCAACGATATTCTACACTCGGTTCTGTTTCCCTTCATGGCAAGCTATCCTGTGCTTACATTTCAGCAAGGTAATGTCCGCCCGCACACGGTGAGAGTTTCTACTGTATGAATTCATACTTGTCAAACCCTACGTTGGCCAGCAAGGTCGCCATATCTCTTCTCAATTAAGAACGTTTGGATCGTTATGGACAGGTCCCTCCAATTATCTCGCTATTTTGACGATCTAATGCGCCAATTGGACAGGATTTGGCACGATATCCCTCAGAAACTCTGTCAATCAGTACCAAGCCCAATAACTGCTTGCCAGAGATGCACCAACATGTTACAAACTTGGTGAATTTATGAAGCTCTTTCTCTTGAATAAATCATCCAATTTCTCTGAAAATGTAATAATTTGTCTGTCTGTACATGTACGTCAAATCTAGCAGCCTCCGTCCCATTCGAATAATTCCTTCGTGTGTGGTTTCATTTTTCTTAGATTGTATTTCCTTTCGCCATCGGAAGCATCCAGAACGATAATGAGTGGAGTGTCCAACAGCGCTCAAGGATCTGCCATATTGAACTGCTTAGTAGGATGTAGATGAATTATTGCCTTTAACTTCTCCCAGTATATCTGTCTGGGATCAACATACCCTGAAACCACACTGGCCTGTCTTCTGTCCTTATATAAGGGCGGATCAAAAAGTTCCGTTGGAAGAACATACAGTCCAGCATCGGTATGCCAATCTGGAACAATCGCCATGAGTACTGAGGCAATCATCCCAACAACGCAACTGGTTGAAGATAGCCGTTTGGTAAAACACCCTGCTGAGTGAAGAAGTCCGTGAATGTCTGCTGCACAGCCTCGTGCGACAGGAATCGTCGATCCTTTCAAAGGCTTTTTTAAGGGACGAAAGCGTGATAATCGCATGGAGAGAGATCAGGACTACAGTGCAGATACTCGAGGGTCTCCTACTTGAGTTGGCGTAGCTTCTGCGTTACGACATTTGCGATATGGGGACGTGTACCATGAAGCAGCAGCACCTTTTGTCGCAGTTTTTCATGGTGATGGTCTTCAACAGACATGCTACCCACATACATTCTTCATCCTCCGATGGATATCTACCGGTGATTTTCCTTCGGTAACAAAGAAAGAAATAACAGCACATTGGTCCTGTTAGTACGCATTTGGTAATAATGTCACCACAGTTCAAGTTTCTGGATTTACCATATGCACGTCGGGAAGATACGAATGCAACACTAATCCCGTGCCTACATATCGGTGTTTATATACCCGCCACGGAGTAGCGCTAAGTTGCATATACGCTGCAGCAACGACCTCGAACGGAAACGTTTTGATCGCTTCTTGTATCACTCTGTACAGAATGGTTGCGACAGTTTCCACTGATTTTTCGACAATGTTGTCTTCAAAGAAGAAAGAAAACTTTCACCAAATTACGTGAATAAATTTTTTTTGTTCTATTAGGAGGCAATTTCCATCGTCAACAAAAGTCCTATCCCCTCAATAAACTTATGTCGACTTCCTGTGTGAATGCAAAACTTGATTCCTATAGACTAAGTATGAGAAAGTTGACACGTACTACAGTAGTCCGTAGAAAAATAATTCATATAACGGCACTTTTTTTATTCGGCGTTTGGCAGTTTAGCCAGAGAATTAGAATTCTACGTGTCAGGATATGTAAATGATTCTTTCAGCATATTTGTTACCTTATCTACACAGTTTCAGTTCCATTTCTTCTCATTTGCTTTCATTACTAGATTAGGTGCACAGAGTAATGGTACATTTAAAACTTGCAACCATTCCAGAAGCGGGACTCAAACCTGCTTACCAAGTAGTTCATTGCAGCTGTTAAATAATCGCTTCCCGAATTGCGTCAATCTGCAGCGGTCGCGTTTCACGCCTCGCTGCAAAGCAAAGGGCTACATTCCAGCTGGAATCCTGTGCGAGCAGGCGTCTACATCAAAGTGGGCCCGTGGAGAAGCGGAACAATCTTAGAGTAAGGCCCTAGACGCCGTCTTCGTCTGCCGTACAGCACAACTTTGCGGACGCTGTCTGCAGTTCGCTTCATGTAGACGTCTGTACCGGGACCTTTCATAGAAAGTCGCTGGAAACCGCACTAGAGAGCGACGGGGAGGAAATAGATGGGGGTGCGCGAGCGCGAAACAGACAGAGAGAGAGAGAGAGAGAGAGAGAGAGAGAGAGAGAGAGAGAGAGACAAAAGGGCGAGGAAGAGAGAGAAATAAAGAGTAAACGTGTGTTTTGCGTGTTTGCATATGTGTGTGTGTGTGTGTGTGTGTGTGTGTGTGTGTGTGTGTGTGTGTACGTTTTTTCGATTGACCTTTGGTAACTGTTATCGCGAAATATTTACTTCGAGAGTAGTAGTTCTGATTATTTGGATGCTGCAAATGTTCATGAGAAAAGTCGTTACTGCGAAACCAAGGAGAAATTATCGTTCTTTATGTTTCACGTGAATTCTCGTTAAATCATGGAGGTTTGTTTGAGACAGCAAGCCAATATAATACCTGTCAGGAACACTTTCACAGTTGAAGATGTAGCAGAAATTACAGTCGCTAAAGTGCTGCAAATACTCCGCTCTATTAAATAATTTAGCGCTCGTACTGTAATGAAAATATATACGTTAGCAGTACATTATTCTGACCGATCATCTTAGCATGATAGCCGGCCGTTGTGACCGAGCGGTTCTAGGCGCTTCAGTCCGGAACCGCGCTGCTGCTACGGTCGCAGGTTCGAATCCTGCCTCGAGCATGGATGTGTGTGATATCCTTAGGTTAGTTAGGTTTAAGTAGTTCTAAGTCTAGGGGACTGATGACCTCAGATGTTATCTCCCATAGTGTTCAGAGCCATTTGAACCATCTTAGCATGATATCTATAAAGACATATAGTTAAAGCATGTAAATAATATTTACAATGGAGGAAGAAAGGCAGGCGTTGTGCCATCACTGAATTATGCTCATCCATCGAATATTGTGAGCGTACACCTTTCGATTTTCATACAGCGACGATCCGACATACAGGCTTCATAAAACGGTGGTGGTATCCTTTTGATATGGTCAATTACGTTACAGTCAATATGGCTTTCAATGCTCATGTGGAGACTACTCTCAGAGACGGGACGTACCATAGCGTGGACTGCAAGAAATGCTCAACAGCGCTGGGATGCAGTCTTTCTGCGTTGCCCACATGGACAAAATTGAGTTCTGTATGCTGCAGATTATTTGTGAAAGAAAAGGAACGCAAAGTTCAAGGGCGTCATTGTCCATAAAAAGTACCATTTGGTGAGTAACAGTGTTTTTCCACGAACGCCAGAGATTGAAGTCAATATATGAACGTGTCCCACGCTATATACCCGCCGCCTCGATCGTGCATAAATGATCCGTAGTCTCGTGCAGCTGATACCAAGACACACTCGCAGATCCATGCACATTAGTAAACATCAGACTAGCATATCTTATCCCAGTTTTCAAAAGTCAAAGTGGCACTTTCGTTGCTCACTACAATTAGTCTTAAGTGATAAAGTGACGTGAGACGCGGATGCCAGAGTGACCGCCTGCTAGATAACGTGCGGGCTTGCAGTGGTTAGCTGCTCCAACACACTGCCTCAGCTGATGACACGTACTTCGCCGGAACCAATCGCTATGGATGGCAGTTATCGCTGAAACAACGGGTTTTCAGTTATATCGTTCTTTTTTTTTTTCACGCCAGTTTAACCTGACTGTTAAAACCGCTCAAAATGACGGGTTTCTGAAATAACCAATTTTCTATTTTTTGTTTCTATTATTTCCAGTAATACACGTAGAAATCGAACAAAGGTTGAAAAAGTTTGACTCTCTCAATTTCCAGATGTATAAATCGAACTATCAAATCAAATAGGCAAATAAATGAAAATTTAGTCAGTCCACTTTTCGCTGCTTTTCGCGAAAAGTGATGAGTGGTTGAATACTACAAAAAATTACTAGCGTTTTCCTGTTGATTCTAGTTTTTTGAAACTCAGCTGAAAAATCATGTGCAATCGGTGATCATACCACATTTAGGCATTACGAATAGCGAGGTAAAAACTGAGGTTGAAGAACTCTGTTTTTCCTGTTAGTTTGTCCGTTTTCAAGAGCCACAAACAGATAAAGAGATATTATGGGGACACAGACAGCAGGTCAGCTACTTTCTATTTTATTGTATATTATAAATGAATTGTAAAGTTTCTAATTTATTGCTGTTACCATAATTTCCTTCCTCTTTTTGTTATTTCATAGAAATGGTAGACAAATCTTTAATCTTTTAAAGCAAATGATGCTTTACTGCAACATTACGTCGTAGAAATATGTCCACACTAGCGTTGGTGCCATTCTTAAAAACAACTGATGTGCGATAATGACATTACGGTGTAGACCAGGTGGGGGCAGTGTATGTGTGTGTATTTGTAGCGTACGGGCGCTCACCGCCGAGGTTATAAGCGCCCTTACACATTTCAAAGGAAACGAATGTGGAAACAATGCCTAAAATTGTAGTCACGCAGTGAGGAGGAAACCTATAAAACGACACTCATTCAGTCACGCTCACCCCACTCTCGTTGACCCACACAATCTAAATAGGGGCGAGTCATTAACACTGAATATACACGGCAACAGGGATATTATTGTCTTATCTGAGCTGTACCAATTCTTACGCCATGTGTTTATTGTTCGTTTCTGTCGGCAGTGTCTTTAAAATAAAATTAATCGCTTTCCCCATTTTGTATAATAACGCAGTATTGAGAACCAATGCAAATTTTACGAATAAAAGTTACTCCTTTGTTAAAAAGGGTTTATTTAAAAACGAAGGATTTTAGCACTCCTGCTATTGCTAATTAATATTTTTTTTTTACTTGGTTATTAGTAAAAATAAAAAAACACCTGTTATAACCGAGACCAAACAAATACCGATAAATAGCGGTTATTGAGAACTACAAATATCGGCGGTATCGTTTTCAACCGATCGGTTTTTCCCATCCCTACCGAGTGCGCGCCTCGTCTATCCATTTGTTGTCTCCTTCAGTTGTCTCTCCGCCTATTGTGTCCTCGTGTTAACGTGAATGTCCATACACTTAGACTGCAGTAGCTGCCGAACATCTTACAAGAGCTGCCGTCGAATTTTATCAGTTAATTTTTGTCGACTGATTTGTCTTATCACTCTGCACTAAATGTTGACGACATGAATGTCGTGCGGCTGTGCAATCGAGCTTATAATCTGGCAAAGTGCAACTATGTGTACTTTTTGTGTATGACACGAATGAATGATTCACAAAGTTAGATGATAATCAATTAGTATCAAACAGAAACAGTATCGCTCTGTAGAAGGCCTCGGTTGGACAAATAGTAGAGTCCGACAAGTAAAAACCAGCAGGGTTGGCTTCATAGTCTCAGAGAGCGTCGCTTCCTTGTAAAGGGGAGCTAATGGTAAAGATTTTACGCATGTGCACCTTTTTACGTCGTTATGCCCAGCTATGGAGAGAGATTCAACTTATTTCGCTGATGTGATTGCTTTCTGCTTCTCCCAAAATCTCTTCGTCTTCTCATTGTGGTTTCTCTAACGGTTTCTTGTCCATGTCCTCCCAGATGTAAAACTTGGCTTAGATTTAAACTGAGGCATATCAGTTAAAGTTTTCAGTGTAGCTGTGTCCTGTAGAATTTTGTTTTTAATACCCATTTCCTGAAGACCTTTCCAGTTTCAGGTACGAAATAGTTTCATTGTGAGAACAAAGTAGAGGATCGTGTTGGTCAGTTTACTATAATTCAATCTGAGAATGTGGCCATAAACTTTTAACCATCTTTTACTGGAAGCGTCAGAGATTTCCTCCAATTTTCGACACACCTCGTTAGACTTCCGTCTCATCCAGATTCCCTCAACACAAACAGGGCTAAATATTTGTCTTACAAGGTATCTACCCGGCAATCGGATTTCTGTAATTTTTTTTTATATTTATGCCACGAGAGGGCTAGGACTCAAATATCAATCGTCCAAAGTAGTTCGAGCCAACTCTCAAAAATTCTCTAGAACATCGATTTTAAACCTTTCCCAGGCTCTTAATTCGCTAAAAATAAGGCGATTTCTACCACCAGCCCTGTGGGTCACTTGGTAGCGTTGAAGAATAATTAGGTACACAGTGGGTGCTGGTTCCAATTGATCTCTTTTTACGTTTCATTCTTTCGTTCAGTTAGAGCACCTGCATCACTTAAATATAAAGTTCATCGAATATAAGCTAATTAACACATATATAATTATCATTTTTATGAGAAACGCACCTATTCTTCTTTCTAATTACATACCACACACAAAATTACAGGTTCAATTGCAAATATAAAGTCTTAACTACCGATATTTTATAGAAGATTGTTAATCAGTTTGTAATGTTTTCTTAATTTAAGCAATAATTATTAACAATATTTCATATAATACCGATAGTTACTAATTTATATTTGGAGTATGTGTGATATGTAATTAGACATAAGAAGACATGTATTTTTCATGAAAGTGGTGATTCGATGTGTAATTTTTGAGAACATTTCTCGTGGAGGCCAGTGATTTCGCAAAAGTGTTTTAAAAATGAACAGAAATAGTCTCTATTGCTTATTTTGTGGCAACCGGTTTCGGTCAGTTTTTGACATCTTCAGTCTTCGTACAATGATGATAGGCGATGGCCGTAAACGGAGAAAGTGTTATCACTTCGCCAGTCTCAACTGCTTTGAGCAGTTCGTGGATTGATAACACCTGCTCCGTTCACCGCCACTGCCTACCATCACGGTACATGGACTGAAGATAGTCAAAAACTGATCGAAACCGTTTACCACAAAATAAATATTTTTGCGGTCGAAACCGTTTGTTTTCATTTTTAAGATATGATATGTGTTAATTAGCATATATTTGATTAATTTTATCTTCAAATGATGTAGGTATTCGGTCTAAGCGAAAAGAATAAAACCCAAAAAGGGGCCAGAGAAACAATCGAACCAGCGACCCACTGATTACCCAATTACCATTGTCCGACACTGTCCAGGGAGTGGCGTCGCCCCTTTGTTGAAGTTACCTTAATTTTAGGAATTAAAGCTACTCGGAAAAGTCCAAAGTGGGTTTTCTCGTGAATTTTTGAGTTGCATCGAACTACTTTGGCGGACTGATGTTTGAGTTCTCAACATAAATTTAAAACTCCTACTGCTGGGTGATCTTCCTGTATTGTCTTCGTTTTTTACATCTTTAGTTAATGATCCAAATCCAGTCATTACATTTTCTGATGCACATAACGCTTCAGGTTTGATTACTGAGATGTAACGCGTTATAAATATTGCTTTTTTGTCGTACCTATTCCACTAAATTCTACAAGATTTTTGCTTAATGATTCTCTCTATGTTTGCTTCACTGTTTAATCCAGGGTGTTGAATGATTTCTTCTAGGTATTTAAATTTGGATAGTTGAGATATGTTCCCGAAATGTGTAAACATGGATTGTCCATATAGGTATTGAGGTTTTTCATAAGAAACCATAAGTACACTTTTAGCTGCTATTTCGTGGAGCTTTCCAAGAAAATTAATCGCCTCTTTTCTGTTGTTTGAAAAGATCACTAGATCTTATGCACAAGATAAACGTCGTAAATGAATTTTAGTTTCACGTAGTCTGCCAATGGTTACTCCTTTCACTTCTTTTTCTTGTGTCCTAATTCCTTTTTCTAGTACAGGCTTGAACAGTAAGGGGGATAGTGCGTCTCCAAGTTGGACCCATGTTTTTATATCGAAAGTTTCAGATATTTCGCGGTGGAATTTTATTTTTTAGCTGTTAATAATTTTTAAACTCTTCCAGTATGTGAAACGGTATACATCAGCTACCGTTCCTAAAATCTGTCTGATATGCGCCAGTTAAATGGTCCGTTTGGGCTTAAAAAGCTTGAAGTATGATTTTTGAAAGAGATTTTAGCAAATAACTGGCAGCAATGAAATTCATCTGTAGTTATTTATATACCCTTTCTTGTGTTATGGCGCACTGCAATTCTTGAGGAGTTGTATGTGGATTAGGATATAATTCATAATCTACGTTGGCTTCAAACTTTAACAGAGATATATAATACCGCTGAGAAACATGGAAGTCAATTTCGTGTAAGTCAGAAAATAATGAAGACTGTTTCAGCATTGGTTTGGTCACTGCGCGAGCTAAGATCCAGAAGCCAGTTCCTAAAAGAAAAAAAGTAATAACTCCACAGTTACCGAGGCAAATAGCAGCTTGTAGTTTACGCAGGAACGGAAGGTTTCATTGGACTAGAACAAGCCCCATTGTGAGCAAGACAAAGACAGGAACAGGTCAAATAAAACTTCAGGAGTTATGCGATTTCAGAATGGGTAGTTTCTGCCTATATTCTCCGATTCGCCGTTGTCTGCTTCATGAAGTGGTAATAAAAGTAAATAATATTAATACGCCTTATTTTCCATATAATCACATTTCCCATTAAAATATTCTTACATTTCTAAAATACGTATTCGAAAATGAATATATGAGTAACTCATATGCTCGAAGGTAAGTATTAGTCTTGACAACATGCATTATGGTCAAATGGTTCAAATGGCTCTGAACATTATGGGACTTAACTTATGAGGTCATCAGTCCCCTAGAACTTAGAACTACTTAAACCTAACTAACCTAAGGACATCACACACATCCATGCCCGAGACAGGATTCGAACCTGCGACCGCAGCGGTCGCACGTTTCCAGCATTATGGTCACCGTCCTCGACTGTCAAATGTGGCATTAACTGCATTTATAGGATGAAAGGTCTAACAAAATAATTCATACAGAAAATAAAAGGGGAAACAATTTATTCTGAGTTGCGACTACAGTCTGATCCGGAATCTGAATTAAATTGTTTCGAGGAATACTGGATGCTCTAAGCGTGAAATACCAGAGTTCAGTAGCACCCTTCGCTGTATTATTGCGTACGGGTAGCTGGCGGACTTCAGTGGGAGCGGAAATGATTTTATAGAAAATTAAGCTAAAAGAAATAAATTTTGAGTGTCAATGATTTTAGAGGGAATGTGACAGTGGAAGAAGAAAGTTTTTTGGACCGGTTCATTCTCGCCCATAACTCGTTAGATACAGATTTTCGTAAATCAGTGAACAAAAGAGTCTATCAGACAATCTTGAGAAACAGAAATTGGCTCGTTTTCGAAATTTCGTCTTTCTCTTCTTTGAAGCCAGTTACCGAGGGTATGCATTAACTGTTTCAATGTTACTTAGTTTTCACTGCATTTACATCCACGCAATTCGCCAGTCTGAGGAAATACCTCATGTTAAACCAGAAAAATTTTGTACTTATTTACAATATACACATTATTGGATCAAAAGTATCGTGACACCAGATGCCACGAGAGGCGGACCGACCATTATAAAAGGAGACCAGAAGTACTGTGAAGTCAGAAGATTAGTAGTAGAAGCAGAATAGGTCGGTCAGGACAGTTCAATGATTTCGAATGTTGAACCAGTCATTGGATGTCACCTGAGTAACAAATCAATCAGGCACATTTGTCGAAGTTAGTGATGTGATTGTGAAGTGGAAACGCGAAGAAACAACCACAGCTAAACCAGACCTCATGTACTGACGGGCAGGGGGACAGCATTGTGTACTAGGTACAGTAGTGGAACATCTGGAGACGACAATGAAAACTGTCATAAAGAAACATCTGTGAGGCAATGGCTTGTGGACAATGACATTCCTGAACTCAACTGGCATGTCCAGAGTCCCCACTTGAACCCAAGGGAACATCTTTGGGATGAGTTTGAATGTCGACTTGGCTCCAGACCCCAGCGTCCAACAACAGTACCATTTCTGGTTTCAGCTCTTGAGGAAGAATGGGTTGCCATTCCTTCACAGACATTAAAACACCTCTTTGAAAGTGCCCCCAGCAGTGACCAAGCCATCATAAAGGCGAAGGGTAGACACGCCTCATATTAATGTCGACAAATAGGTGTCCAGATACTTTTGATCAGATAGTGTACCCCAACAGTTTTTCACAGTAAAAATAAATGAAAAACGAGTTTGAGCTAAAATTAGATATCTGGTGAGTCTGTCTTGCGACAGTGTTCTTCTGAGAATTCGTGCCTATACTCAGCCGTCAGTCTGGCAGTCATGGCCGGTCCTTGCGGCCGGCCGCGAAGCCCTGACGAGTAGGAGGGTCACGGCGGTGGGCGCACAAGGGTCTGGGCGTGAGCTTGCCTGGAGCCGCCGTCGGTGCAGATCTTGGTGGTAGTAGCAAATACTCCAGCGAGGCCCTGGAGGGCTGACGCGGAAAAGGGTTTCGTGTGAACAGCCGTTGCACACGAGTCAGTCGATCCTAAGCCCTAGGAGAAATCCGATGTCGATGGGAAATGACCTAGTAGATAGTGTCGGAAGTTCCATGCGGCTTTTCGCGGATGGTGCTGTAGTATACAGAGAAGTTGCAGCATTAGAAAATTGCAGCGAAATGCAGGAAGATCTGCAGCGGATAGGCACTTGGTGCAGGAAGTGGCAACTGACCCTTAACATGGATAAATGTAATGTATTGCTAATACATAGAAAGAAGGATCCTTTATTGTATGGTTATATGATAGCGGAACAAACACTGGTAACACTTACTTCTGTAAAATATCTGGTAGTATGCATGCGGAACGATTTGAAGTGGAATGATCATATAAAATTAATTGTTGGTAAGGTGGGTGCCAGGTTGAGATTCATTGGGATAGTCCTTAGAAAATGCAGTCCATCAACAAAGGAAGTGGCTTACAAAACGCTCGTTCGACCTATACTTGAGTATTGCTCATCAGTGTGGGATCCGTACCAGGTCGGGTTGACAGAGGAGATAGAGAAGATCCAAAGAAGAGCGGCGCGTTTCGTCACAGGGTTATTTGGTAAGCGTGATTGCGTTACAGAGATGTTTAGCACACTCAAGTGGCGGACTCTGCAAGAGAGGCGCTCTGCATCGCGGTGTAGCTTGCTGTCCAGGTTTCGCGAGGGTGCGTTTCTGGATGAGGTATCGAATCTATTGCTTTCCCCCTACTTATACCTCCAGAGGAAATCACGAATGTAAAATTAAAGAGATTCGAGCGCGCACGGAGGCTTTCTGGCTGTCATTCTTTCCGTGAACCATACGCGACTGGAACAGGAAAGGGAGGTAATGACAGTGGCACGTAAAGTGCCCTTCGCCACACACCGTTGGGTGGCTTGCGGAGTATAAATGTAGATGTAGATGTACTTTGTTACAGTTGGCCACCTACTGAACCAAAATAAAACGTTCATATTTCAGGTTAAGTAGCACATGATAGAGAACGCTGGCAAATAGCAGTTTAAATAACTTCCTGACCGATTAAAACTGTGTACCTGGCCGAGACTCGAACTCGGGATCTTTCACGGGCAAGCGCTCTAACAGTAGAGTTCGCGAAATGCAAAGGTCCCGAGTTCGAGTTTTGGTCCAGCGCACAATTTTAATCTACTAGGAAGTTTTATATTTGCGCACACTCCGCAGCAGAGTGAAAATTCTCATTCCAGCAGTTTAAGTAGGTTATCTAGTACGTTTAGTACATATAATTTCACCCAAAATTTCAATCCAATTTCTGATTACTTTGTTGAAGGAAAGAAAATATCGCATGGTTATTGTATTAACCATTCACGTACTCAGATAAGTGGCATAGGTCTCCATAAGTGACACTCTGTGATAATGTGCTCGTTAGCTTTCCTCTGAAGGTTTAAAAACCTTTTCTTTCTGAGATGATAATATCCTATATTTCAGAATAAATTTCTCTTTGGAGCCTTTAGTCACTATCGTCGGGTCCTTTGTATTGACAAAACCCGTATTTAATACTATGTTGAAGTATAAGATTTACTCTTGTATACATGCTAGTTTGTCAAGAAACATTGTTGAAGGATGAAATTTTTTTATCCTAATAAACCGATCTTACCACCGAAAGATTTTGGAAAATTTTACGACTAATGAATGACCCTGAAATCTTGAAGTTGATGGGAGACATAGTATTTTCATCATTATAGGTACTTGCCTTTAAAAATTATTTTATTTTATGACTTTATTGGGTCGTCGTATTTTAAGCGATCCACGGCTAATGCTGATTCTCTTGACGTCCATTTCGTTACACGGCGTGAAAAAAATTATTATTATTATTAAGTATCATTAAGTATCACCTACTATTATAGTGAAACAGTTTGTAGAGCAAATTTGGATAGTAGATTGAGTATTTGGAGTGAACAATGAAGTAACAGCCCGATTTTCTCATGCCATGAGCTTACAGCTCGTATTCTGTTGTAAACACTTTCTGTAACATTTTCATAAGAGCTACTCTTAGACAAATGAATTTCAGATCTTACGAGTATGTAATCGTTTGATATATTTTAACGCATTTAGAATGCACACACGGTAACGGCAGGTTTTAAACCCACATTTATCTAGAGTAGAAACTCGAACCCGCAATAGCCTTTTTACGAAACACCAATACTACCCCGGAAGTACGGTGGTGGGCGAAACCTTAATCTTCTGTCACGCGCACCCTACTTGTGATCGCAGAGTCTGTTTCATTATAAATGTCTATAAAGAAAATGTTTTCGCTATGTTGTTCTTGCCGTTACAGAGGAACTGCGGGCGCTTGGAAACCAGCTCATTATTGAAAACACGAGTGAAGGAAAGTAAGACGCAAGATAAAAATATCGAGGTTACAGGAGACGCCAATCGATTACATCAGAATCGTGAAACTTCGTCTACGGAGTGTCAGAATGAGGCCCAGAAATACTTTGTGCTGAATGCGCCGCAGCTGGCGACACAAAGCCCCGCGTGGCTGCGCCGTTTATCGGCGTCTTTTGTCTTTGCGCAGCGTCACATTGCTGCGTGCCTGTGAACTACGGTTCAGCGCTGAGGCGTTCCTGGGAAAGGACACTGAAGGCGCGTTCCCTTCTAGCTAGCCGCTTCGCTTGTAAAATCCGAGCACAGCGAATACGAGTTCTTCCTGCGGGAGTTGCACTGCATTATCTCTCGCGGCTTCATTAGCCATTGCCGCTCCAGACAGAGGCATGCCCAACAAGAAAGTGAAGTGTAAGTCAGAGGTGTTTCTATTCTCTTTCGTTATCCCTGACTCATTTATGTGGTAGGAAGGTAAACAACGGCACAGGTCAGTGAATTAATTGAATAGTGCAACATACCGTAAAACTCCCCATCTTTGTGACACTTCTGAGGTTTTCTAACGTGGAAGGCTGTGTATTATACACAACGTAGCTACACATCTCATCCTTCGAATTCCGTCTTTTCACAATATCAGTGTCTTATAGGAGAGAATAGCGAATTTCTTTCATGTGGCACATTGCTGGAAGTGTATTTGCCCAGCAATGGGACGGTTCTCATTTTACATAGAAAAATCATCAATAGTGGATGTGTCAAATAATTGTAGCGCCTTTATTGGAATCTACACATTCTAATTGCTATGAATCGCAAATTTATTCAAAAAATAAACTTTTGGTAAGAAATCTTAAAAACAAATTTATTGTTTCTTGTGAGAATAGAAAAAACACCCACAAATACTTGAAGAAAGGGAATTGAACAAGGAAATTCATTGCTTTAGGTCGCATCAAAACCACCTTGTGCAACTTCTCGTAGTGGATCGATTCGGTTAACAATTTGGTGTTCCTTATACTACACATCAGGAGGATTGTCCTACTTTGGTCATGGGTGATATTGGTACTTCTCCTGTCTCGCCGGGAGCGGAAAGCCCGAGGCGAGGGTATAATTTCCCACAGTATTTCAAAAAAAACGTGGAGATAATTCTCTTAGTTGGCATCATGTCGTGAGTGGTGACTAACGGGGTGAAAACGGCAGTGGACACAACATTGTTGATTCCGTCAAGTCGAAAATACGTCACCAAAATGTCACATATTTGGAATAATCTCATGCTACATTGTTGGACACATAACTTCTAATTTTTCAATTTAACGGAATCAGAATCTGAATGTACAAACTATTCAGATGCCAAAGGGTGCATTTTGTACTTGATATTATTGTGATATGAATATCAAGAGCTCAGATGGAAACCCAGTTCTAAGCAAAGAAGGGAAAGCAGGAAGGTGGAAGGAGTATGTAGAGGGTCTATACAAGGGCGATGTACTTGAGGACAATATTATGGAAATGGAGGAGGATGTAGATGAAGATGAAATGGGAGATATGATACTGCGTGAAGATTTCGACAGAGCACTGAAAGACCTGAGTCGAAACAAGGCCCCGGGAGTAGACAACATTCCATTAGAACTACTGACGGCCTTGGGAGAGCCAGTCCTGACAAAACTCTACCATCTGGTGAGCAAGATGTATGAGACAGGCGAAATACCCTCAGACTTCAAGAAGAGTATAATAATCCCAATCCCAAAGAAAGCAGGTGTTGACAGATGTGAAAATTACCGAACTATCAGTTTAATAAGTCACGGCTGCAAAATACTAACGCGAATTCTTTAGAGACGAATGGAAAAATTAGTAGAAGCCGACCTTGGGGAAGATCAGTTTGGATTTCGTAGAAATATTGGAACACGTGAGGCAATACTGACCCTACGGCTTATCTTAGAAGCTAGATTAAGGAAAGGCAAACCTACGTTTCTAGCATTTGTAGACTTAGAGAAAGCTTTTGACAATGTTGACTGGAATGCTCTCTTTCAAATCCTGAAAGTGGCAGGCGTAAAATATAGGGAGCGAAAGGCTATTTACAATTTGTATAGAAACCAAATGGCAGTTATAAGAGTTGAGGGGCATGAAAGGGAAGCAGTGCTTGGGAAGGGAGTGAGACAGGTTGTAGCCTCTCCCCGATGTTATTCAATCTGTATATTGAGCAAGCAGTGAAGGAAACAAAAGAAAAATTCGGAGTAGGTATTAAAATCCATGGAGAAGAAATAAAAACTTTGAGGTTCGCCGATGACATTGTAATTCTGTCAGAGACAGCAAAGGACTTGGAAGAGCAGTTGAACGGAATGGATGGTGTCTTGAAGGGAGGATATAAGATGAACATCAACAAAAGCAAAACGAGGATAATGGAATGTAGTCGAATTAAGTCGGGTGATGCTGAGGGAATTAGATTAGGAAATGAGACACTTAAAGTAGTAAAGGAGCTTTGCTATTTGGGGAGCAAAGTAACTGATGGTGGTCGAAGTAGAGAGGATATAAAATGTAGACTGGCAATGGGAAGGAAAGCGTTTCTGAAGAAGAGAAATTTGTTAACATCGAGTATTGATTTAAGTGTTAGGAAGTCGTTTCTGAAAGTGTTTGTATGGAGTGTAGCCATGTATGGAAGTGAAACATGGACGATAAATAGTTTAGACAAGAAGAGAATAGAAGCTTTCGAAATGTGGTGCTACAGAAGAGTGCTGAAGATCAGATGGGTAGATCACATAACTAATGAGGAGGTGTTGAATAGGATTGGGGAGAAGAGAAGTTTGTGGCACAACTTGACTAGAAGAAGGGATCGGTTGGTAGGACATGTTCTGAGGCATCAAGGGATCACCAATTTAGTATTGGAGGGCAGCGTGGAGGGTAGAAATCGTAGAGGGAGACCAAGAGATGAATACACCAAGCAGATTCAGAAGGATGTAGGTTGCAGTAGGTACTGGGAGATGAAGAAGCTTGCACAGGATAGAGTAGCATGGAGAGCTGCATCAAACTAGTCTCAGGACTGAAGACCACAACAACAACAACAACATTATTGAGATGAATATAAAAATTTTACAGAATTCTCGGGAAACTGGATACAGTGAAGTCAGAGGAGGGTACATCAATCACGTTAACACAAGAATAGCTCACGGTGGATTGTTTTTTAAATATGTAGATACGTGCAGTTAAGACAGATTACACATCGAATCTGTTCCTTCTCTTCCAGACAGGCGCAGCAACCTCCCGGATTTTTTCCGAAACTTTAGCCTGACCATCACAGACGCTACAGAGCTCTCTATGTCCAAAAACGTGGGTGTCATATAGTTCGGTGCTTGTCACGTAGATTTACGGTACTGTCGAGAAAACGTCACTAGCTGCGAGTTCGCAGAAGTAGTTCAACCACCGCAATCGAACGTCTATTTCTTATTTACGCTCGTAATTAATTTCCTCCTTGAGTTGAGAGATGTTTTTATGTAATGCGTGATTCTTCGATATACATGCGTCGGACAAACTATGGAAACACAGCGAGAAATGCATGCTTGAGCATAAACGCAGACGCTAGCCAAACATGCACGTTGCGCCATTGTATCTGACTACCAACGATACCTCTCTAATGTCCTCAATACACTGCAAACTGCCATTCGCAGACAGAACGGTGTTCTATGTAGTTGTGGGTGCATTATGTCGGAGCTAAGTGAATTCGAACTTAGCCAAATCGTTGGTGCTCTTATGGTGTCTGCTTCCTTAACCAAGGTAGCCGAAAAGTTTGGTGTTTCAAGAGGCATCGTATCGAAGACTTATACCGAGCGAGATGTCGCAGTGGTTACCACATTGGAGTCGCATTCAGGTTTCGATGGCTCAAACCCGCGTCCGGCCATAAGGATTTTAGTTTTCCGTGATTTCGCTAAATCGCTCGAGGCAAATACGGGGATGGTTCGTTTAAAAGGCCGCCACCGATTTCCTTCCCCGTCCTTGGCACCACCAGAGATTGTGCTACTTCTCTAATGATCTCGTTGTCGACGGGACGTTAAACTTAATCTTCCTTCCTTACAAGGTTCATACCTTACACAGGGAAAGCGGAAAAACATCCACTAACTCACAACGCAGGCGAAAACGTGTATTGAGTGACAGTGACAGATGGTCACGAAAGAGGATTGTGACGAAAAGAAATAGGACGACAGCTGCAAAAGTAACTGAATGTCGCACTCAATAACCCTGTCAGCACCAAAAGAACACGACAGGAGCTCCAGAAGCAGGGAATTCCAGAGGGAGCTGGAACTCCAAAACCACTCGTTAGTAACGCAAATTCTCGTGACGGCAAAAAGTGGTGCCGAAGTCATAAAGTCTGGACTATAGAGCATTGAAAGAAAATCATTTGGGCGGATGAGTCTTGTTTCACACTGTTTCCAACTTCGGGCCAAGTTTACGCCCCATGAGTGAAACATGGCAGGGGTTCTGTGATGAATTGGACGGCCATATAATGAGGCCCATCGGTACTCTGCAAGGCTGCATCAATGTCAGGGATTATGTGACAGTTTTGATTGATGAGGTCAATGTACAATGTTTGTTTCCCAATGGTGATGCTGTGTTCCAAGACCACTGGGCCCCTGTTCACACAGCTCGCATCGTCCAGGGGTATCACGAGCTGAATTGAAGCATCTCCCCTCACCACCACAGTCATCAGGTCTCAATATTATTGTGTCTTTATGTTCTACTTTGGAGGCAAGAGTGTGTGATCGATGTCCACCTCTATTATCATTACCCAATCTTGCCATTATTTTGCAGGAACAATGGCATATGAGTCCCTTGAAAACCATACAGCATCAGTTTTTATACATTCCGAGATGAGTGGAAGCTATTTTGAATACCAAAGGTTTACCTGCGCCGTATTAGAAACGCTAATGTGTTGTGTTTTTTGTGTTTCTGTGATTTTGTCCACCCCTGTAGATGAGATAGTGGTGGAAGACCCCTCCCCCATGAAGCATGGATTTAGCCGAGGTGGTGTGACTTGAGTGACACAGTGATACAAATAGCCATAGTTAGGTGAAACTACATCTTCGGAGAGGCCAGACAGACGTCTGGTTTCTAAAGGAGGACAGCAGCTTTTCCGACGGTTACAGGGGTACTAGTTTGCATTACTGACTTGGCCTTGTAACGTTAGACATCATGGTTTCGCTTTGTGGGTACTAAGAATGGCTGAAAGGAAGGGGGAATATAGCTTTTATTTTTTAAGAGGGCAGGCACTATACTGTGTGGCTTATATATGGTGGCACAGTCCTGCGTGAAACATTCCAGAGGTAAAACAGTCACCTTTTGGGTCTCCAGGCGAGGACTATTCAGAAGAATGTTGTCACCAAGAGAAACAAATCTGATAATCGTGTAGGTAGCCTAGTAAATTTAGTAAAGGGAAATGGTTAGGCTTATGTTAGATATGGTGGGCTGAGCAAAGCGCACTTGTGCCAAGAACAGGACTTCAAGTCAGGCCAGTACAGGTTTATCAACACAGAATCAAACAAGAGCAATGCAGGAATAGATCTGTTGATGAATATGAGAATAGGAATGCGTGTGAGCTCTTATAAACAACACAGTGAACGCATTATAGTAGCCACCACAGTAGTAGCTTATATCACAGTTAGCTCCGCAGATGATTATAAGATCGACAAAAGATGAGATAAAAGAAAGCATCAAATAGTTAAGGGAGAGAAAAATTTAATTGTTATGGGGGGGCTGGAATTCAATAGTAGGAAAAGTCGGAGAATATGGACTGGTGGAAAGACACAAAAGAGGAATCCACACGGTAGAATTTTCCGCAGAGCAGTCGTTGGTAGCCCTTGTTTTAATAAAAGCATGTAAGAGGAGCCATGTAGGAGGGAGAGACTGGAGCCGCTGGAAGGCTTCAGATAGATAATGGTAAGGCAGAGATTTAAAAACCAGATTTTAAATTGTAAGACATTTCCGGGACATATGTGGACTCTGACAACAACATATTGGTTATGAACTGTAAATCAAAACGTAAGGAAACGCGAAACGTAAGAAAGAGGGAGGATGGCACCAGGATAAATTGAAAGAACGAGACATCATTGACAGTTTCAGAAGAAACATTAGGCAACGTTTCATTGAACCAGTAGAAGGGAATACAGTAAGACGCGAATTAGTAGCATTGAAAAGTGAAATATTGAGGGCAGCACAGGACCAAATAAGTAAAGAGACAACACCTAGAAGAAATTCTTGGACAATACAGGATATTTAACTTAATTAATGAAAGGAGAAACATAAAAATGTAGTAAATGAAGCAGGCGAAATGGAATAGAGACTTCTAAAAAGCGAGATGTAGAGAAAGTGCAAAATTTCTAAGCAGTAATGAATAAAGGACTGTAGTAACATGCATAACTAGAGGGAAAATAGATGCCACCTATAAGTAGATTAAAGAAACCTTTGAAAAGAGCTGAGATAGCTGAGATGGCAAGCCAGTGCTAATAAAAGCAGGAGAAGCTGAAAGATTGAAGTAATATATTGTAGAAAGGCAATAGAAAGTAGATAAAGATGGGATGGGGGATATGATAATTCGAGAATAATTTGACAGAGCACTGCAAGACCTAAGCCACGACAATGCCCCTGGAGTGGACTACATTCCTTCACAGTTATTGAGATTCCTGGGACAGCAAGCTGTGATAAAACAATTCCACCTGATGTGCAAGAATTATGACAGACGAAATACCATCGAGCTTCAAGACAATGTAATAACTCCAGTTCCAAAATAGGCGCATACAGACAGAAGTGAATATTACCCAACTGTCAGTTAAAAAGTCATGGTTGTATCATATTGACATAAATTATTTACAGAAAAATGGAAATACTGGTAGAATCCGACGTCGGAAAGATCAGTTTTGGGTTCCAGAAAAATGTATAAACAAGTGAAGTTGTATTGGCCGTATGATTTGTCTTAGAAGATAGGTTAAGGAAATCCAAATGTTGATTTATAGCGTTTGTGAGACTAAGAGACAACTTTTGTCAACATAGACTGGAATACACTCTTTGAAATTCTGTAGGTAGCAAGGATAAAACACGGAGAATGCAAGGCTATTTACAACGTGTGCAGAAAAGAGACTGCAGTTACAAGAAATGAAGGACATGAAAAAAAAGTAGCAACTGATAAGGGAGTGAGACAGTATTATAGCCCATCTCTGATGTTATTCACTCTGTTCATTGAGCAAGCAGCAAAGGAAACCAAAGAAAAATTTTGGAGAAGGAATTAAAGTTCATGAAGAACAAATAACAATTTGCAGTTTGTCGACAACATCGTAATTTTGTCACAGATACGAGCAGTTGAACGGAATGGAGGTTATAAGATGAGCATCAATAAATCAAAGTAAAATAAGAGTAATGAAATGTAGGTGAATTAAATCTGGCGATTCCGTGGGAAACTGATTAGGAAATTAGGTAACAAAATAACTGACGATGGCCTAAGTCAAGAGGATATAAAAAGTCATCAGGCTGTAATGGGAAAGGTATTCTGAAAAAGAGGAATTAATAAACACCGAATATAAATGTAAGTGTTAGGAAGTTTATTCAGAAAGTATTTACCTGGAGTGTAGCCTTCTACGGATGTAAAACATGGACGATAAGCATTTCAGACAAGAACAGGATAAAAGCTTCTGAAATTTAGTGCTATGTAGGAATACTGAAAATTTGATGGGTAGATCGTGTAACTAATGAGACGAAACTGAATCGAATTGGGGAGAAAATAAATTAATAACACAAATTGACTGAATGAAGGGATTGTTTGACAGGGCACATTTTGAAGCATTAAGGAACTGTCCGTTTGGTGCTGAACGGAAGTATGGAGGGTAAATTTGTAGAGGAAGATCAGGGGGTGAATACTGTGAGCAGATTCAAATGAATGTAGGTCGCGGTCGTTATTCACAGATAAAGAGGCTCGCCCAGGACAGACTATCGCTGAGATCTGCATCAAACCAGGCTTTGGAATAACGACCAGAACAATAATAGACTGATGGGAGAAATGTTAGATGCTAAAATTCCATCGAGATCGACGTCTTTTGAGACGGAGAACTTGGTCAACTAGAGCCTATTCGGGAAAGAAATCAGTCGTTTTTGGAGGAATCAACCAGGCGCATGTTGGAATGGATTTAGGGAAAACTTCAAAAATATGCCCGATGTCCCAGGAGGAGTGGTCAGTATTAAGGGATATTACAGGAACAATTATTCGAAGCAAAAATATCTAGTGAACATTGGCTCTAAAACATAAGAACTATGAACACTTGCTCAGTATAAGAGATATGTTTCACAGTAGTGAGGATGAACAAGTGCTTGTAGCTCGTAAGGTAAGCACTTTAGCGCCCATGTATACTATACATTTCTCCTGTTTTGGTCCATACTACCAGCTATCAAAATACGAAAACCAAAGAGCTTGCAGTAGAAGAGATTTTTTCACAGTATTGCACACAGCTATTAAGGCGTGCATTTTAGAGCCCATGTTTACGAGACAGTTTTGCTTCGAATGATCGTTCCTGTCACACTCTTGAATATTGACCAATTCTCCTGGGACACCCTGTAGATGAAACTCCTAATGGGATTGGGGGTTTAAATCTCATCGCTTCCAACTACAGTTCCGACTGGTGTACAGATTAACGCTTGTGAAATGTAGTGTAAGAGAGCGCTATAGACTATGAAAATAAATATATGGAGTCAATGCTGGCAAAAACGGACTGTTCTTGTCGAAAAGTGACGACTGTTCCGCCAGTTTCAGAGACAATTACTGCGACATATGCAGGGGGACATAAGCCAGGGGGAATGTCTCCGACATAGATGTATCACACTCACATCTCTCATACCTTCATAGAGACAGAGCGATGATGGAATTTTGTTACTGCCAAATTCACTACTCCCGCGTCACTAGAAATTACCAGCCGCGGCCACGGACGTTAGCAGAGAAAAGTGTTTCTTATGTAGGTTAATTATCATTTACAAATTAATTGTGTATTTTTGTAGCGTCCGTAGCTTGCTAGTGCTACAGTTCTACGAAGGAAGATGAAAAGTTTTGTTCAGGTATTGACATCAGAATGATAATAGAGCAAGGTTTGAATAATAAAATCTTGAAATGTCAATCGGTTACAGTGAATGCTTTGAGAAACAAAAGAATCACCGAACACTGTTTACAACTAAGATATTTTTATATAATTGGAAAATCGAGAAAACAACATGTCACTGGAGGCTTCCGTAAATAATCCCACACGGGCAGAGAGACCAACTGTTTGCCTCAGAACTACACTCCACTTCACAAAGTAAAAGGAATCCTTTAATAATGAAGTGCAAGAGTACGTGTTTGGCTACCTCCATAGTAACTAAGTACGTTATCGTTAACTGTCAAACATCTCTCTCTCTTTCCCCTCCCCCTCCCCCTCCCCATCCCCATCCCCATCCCCATCCCCATCCCCATCCCACCCTCCCTCCCTCCCTCCCTCCCTCTCGTTTCCCTTCCTCCTCTCTCTATCTTATTTTCTTTGGACTACGTTTGAAGTAGAGCGCGCGCGCGCGCGCGCGGGTGTGTGTGTGTGTGTGTGTGTGTGTGTGTGTGTGTATTATAAAATCACACAGCTTTTGCTGTTTAGGCGTCGGTCTTAGTTTCTCTAGAAAATCGTTGGTTGTTTATATTAGTTGGCAAAATGATTAAGAAGAATTTGTAAATTAAGCATCAGGTATGAAGTAAACTGCGCATTAGTGGTACCGTATTCTCACTAGAAATTGGGGCACTTTCCTTCTCTTGAAACACTTCGTAAGTGAGAAAGATATCCCTTCTACTCAATGGAAGTGTCGTTGCCACTAAACGTGCATATGATTTTCTATGTAGCAAACATCAGAAGTAAAATTATTAATATGGGGTCGGATCACATAAATCCCAACGTACAGCGGTGATTCGGCGTGAAATGAATACGTTCAGCCCGTGTAATGTTGCAGATAATTTTGTACTATTTGTCGACCACAGAGGTACAGTATATTTATGATTACGTTATTTGATAGAACGGTATAGTTCTCAAAGCCTATCACACGTGCCTCGAACAGCGCGTGAAGAGAATTAGAGAGAATTAGGGCACTGAACAAAAACTGGTCGTAGAATAACATCTGCACTTTATAACACAGTTCTTGTATACAGTATTTGTATATTGTGTCTGGAGAGTAACTCTTGCATAGACGGAAACGTATGAAACTACAGCCAACAGAGTATGAGTATGTTTAGTGCTAGGAAATAAACAATCCGGAACATAAGCTTCTTGTGATGCCTATCACGCCTACATACGACGGGTTGTGGAAAAAAAGTGATGATGTATCATCGGAACACATTATTCTCTTGTCTCATCGATAGTCTTTCCTGGATACTCTGTGTATCGTTTATCTTGTAGTAACATATTCTGTGCAGAGACTGGCAATTCGATATTACCACTCGACCACGAATGTTCAAATTGTACCGCTTATGCTGAGTATTGATAACAGTAGTATGTTCTTCGAGAATGTGGTTGCGTCCAGTCGTCATTTGTTTTTCATCGTCATAATGTCTCTCAAGTCCATTGCAGCAGTTATTTATAATGTTCACCAAATGCGTTTGATAAGCCGTACTTTTTCTAAACTACTTCTTTTCGCAAACGTCTATCTACGAGTCATGTCTGCCGTCATCGGCTAGCACATTATTGTCTCAATAGTCTCAACCTATTGGTAATCATCGATATATTTAAGTCAAATGGTTCAAATGGCTCTGAGCACTATACGACTTAACTTCTGAGTCGCCTAGAACTTAGAACTAATTAAACCTAACTAACCGAAGTACATCACACACATCCATGTCCGAGGCAGAATTCGAACCTGCGACCGTAGCGGTCGCGCGGTTCCAGAGTGTAGCGCCTAGAACCGCTCGGCCACTCCGGCCGGCCGATATATTTAGTATGCCTCCTTAGTTGAGTGGTAACGCGCTTGCCTCCCAAGCAGCGGGCCCGGGCTCGATTCCCCTCGTGGACTGGGTGTTGTGTTGTCGTCATCATCATTTCACCCCCATCACCGGCATGCAAGACGTCCAGTGTGGCGTCGAGTGAAATAAGACTTGCACTCGTCGGCCGAACTTCCCCGTATAGGGCCTGCGGCCAACAATGAGTCACGATCATTTCATTTTTTTATCGATATATTTAATGCATTTAATTTTTTAAAGCCTCAGGAACATGTGGTCAATTGGAATTCATCTACAAAGGAAAAAAAGAAAACGGAAAGACCCCATCCTCGCCCAGACTGGCCAGTCATCATCAGGCAGTTGCTTCATTTGGGTGCTGTGTGGGGAGGCGTGGGCTTAGCACACAGCTCTCCTGGCCGTTATCGGATCTGAAGACCTTGGTGCCAATACTTATCATTCAAGCAGCCCCTCAACTGGGATCACGAGACTGACTTGACCCGGTTCCAGTTCTCCGACCAAGGAGAAATTCCCTGGCAGGAAGTCGCTTACGAAATTATCGGTCGACTCATTCTTGAGTACTGTTCATGTGTCTGGGACCTTTATCAAGTCTCATTAACTGAAGAGATGGACAGACGTCGTGCACTTCGTCAAGGGTTTGCTTAGTAAGCTCGAGAGCATCACAGAAATGATCGACAAACTCCAATGTGAGGTACTATTAGAAAGGAGCTGTACATCACATAGAGGCCTACTATCAGAATTAATAGATCCCTTAACCCATTGGCCGTGCGGTTCTAGGCGCTTCAGACTGGAACCGCGTGACCGCTACGGTCGCAGGTTCGAATCCTGCCTCGGGCATGGATGTGTGTGATGTCCTTAGGTTAGTTAGGTTTAAGTAGTTCTAAGTTCTAGGGGACTGATGACCACAGATGTTAAGTCCCATAGTGCTCAGAGCCATTTGAACCATTTTGAACCTTATCCCACTTACCAATACGAATCAACAAGCATTCGTTCTAAAAGCTTATAAATGATGTAATGATGATGAGGCGGAAATTAGAACAATTCGGGCGATGATAGGAGCTTAGTGACAATCTTCCACTCCACTATTTGCAGGTATAATAGAAATGTGGTAAACTGAGTATGGCATACAATGAAACCTCCGCCACATACCGTAAGATGGTTTCCGGAGGACACTTGTGACACATTACACGACAAAATTTTAATATCACCACCTAGCGTTCTAAAGAGCAACGACATTCACTGAAGAAAAATAGAACTAAAATGACACCTATAGATCACGAGTGGTTAGTGTTATTACTTTAGAAAGGACTGTACTCCAGAGCACAATCCTTTCTGTTGTTTTGAAACCATTTCTGAATTTAGCCTAAGGCTAGATACGTGGCCTCGAAACACAGCTCCCCGAAAAAAGGAGGAAAAGAGGACGGTAGACTGTAACGACCCTACGGCGTTGGCGCCATTGACGACTGAAGAATTGCTCAGTCGTACAAAATTGCGTTCAGGTGTCTATCAGAAGAGAGCCACGAAAACAACGGAAAAACTGAAAATAGGATGGCCGGATTGACTTTTGATTCAGGTGTGATTCTCACACGTTCGCTTGATTCTAACAAGTCTAAACATCTTACGTCACGGTTACTATTTATTTATTCCCCAAATCAGCGAAAATTTTTCATCTGCGAAGACGTGTATGCAGATACTGCAATAAATATGAATCAGTCAGCAATAAGAATTATAAGAATAAACAAGTGTTTCTGTAGAGTGGTGACGACTGAAGCAGTACTTCTTATCATCAATCTGCAAGATAAGTTCTACTATATCTCATTCGTCAGTAGGTCGTAGGTTTTATCATGAAAATACAGTTCTCGGTACTTCGAAATCCTGTTTCGCCATCTTTCGATCTACCAGGACTGCGTGTAATGAGAAACCACTGTCTTATCTTCCATCTAACAACAGCAAAATGTTCCTAATTTCTTAAGAAACTACACAGCAGCCGGCTGTAAAATTTTGATTATTTAAGGTTTGCATTGTCGCGTATAATTCCTGTCTACAACCCAACAGAATAAGAATCACAGAATTTGGAAGAAAATCCTAACGACGTTTAATACCCTTCCCTATGTCTAATACCCTTTATTGCTTCGAGACTTCATTTCATCAGTAATCAGAGATGTGGATAGTAATCGTTTTATTCCCAGCTCAAGAGCAACCATTATACTGTATTTACAATAGGAGAGTGACAGTTATAATTTTCTAGTTTCTTTTAGTGTAACACTGAGATAGTGTTGCTCTGTTCTGTAACCCTAACGTTTGTGCGGCCATAGCAGTTTAGAAAATAGAGATTTATCACTACTTATTCCATAGTTTCTGTAAACTGAGACACACGCGTCGACCCAACACACAGGCTGAGCGACTGGTTATAACTGTTCCGATTGCCATGCAACTGACTGAAGCTATAGTCCGATTATAACCACTTGATATTGCCATTTCACTTGTTGGAGATGGTTTGCTCCAATAAGAACGCTCAGCGTCACATCCGAACCGTTCGTTGTTGCCAAACTGCCACAACAATTGGTCAGTTCACTTCCAGTTCCTTGTGTTTGGATGCCGAAATATTGGTCAGGTACTTTTATTTCGTATTTTATCACACATGATAACAACAGGGTAAACTTCACACACACACACACACACACACACACACACACACACACACACACATAACGTTACTAATGAAATACACACGTATCATACACAACACTAACCAAACACTACTGGATACTCCCGCACAAGGCGCGAGTCAGTGTCATATATACAGTTATCATAATCGCAGAGGTCGGCTTATGTTAGAAAACCTAAGCACGACATTGCGTGAAACCGAATTTTTGAAGCCTGCAATTCATGGTTGTGACTTGGTCACCACAGTCATAATAATACCTACTTACCCGTGAGTTGTAGGGTATCGTAGTGTACAACGTACAGATCCGACGTATATAAAGTCGTCAGTTCGAATCTGGTCAAACCTAGCGAAATTCGTTTTATTCCTAAATTTAATCGATTAATTGGTGTAAATGTATTTTTTTGCTTCTGATTCTCTGTCTCGTCATTTTTATCATCGTACTGACTATTTTATTTGCTCTTATTTTCCTTCCTACCACTCTTTTTTCGTTTGAAAACTACCTTTGTCTCCTATAATCTGAAACCAAGTGCCAACGAGAACTGCTGATCGGTTGGTAACGCGGCAGCTCGTGTCGCCAACGTGAGGATAGTTTGAGGTAAACAACGATAGTGAAAAATTACAGTTCTGTTTTAGTATTGAAACAGAATTTTTGCTGTTTTATGTTTGCTCATAGAGATTAGCTTTAATCGCCGTGATGTTAGTTCTGCCGCAGTTTGTTGACCGCCGTTTTCTCGGACACGTTGCACGTCACGAGGTTTTGGTTTACTTCGGACATTAAACTCAAGGCTGCAAAACGCGTCGTCTGCAACAGTTCAGTTATTGGTCACTTAAAAGCTGTTGCGACAGAGCAGCTCCCATTTCCGTCGTACCTCGTGGAGGCCATTTCCAGCATTGCTCCGCGTTACACATTAACAGCAGTTGTTAAATGACCCGCTGTGTTTGTGTGTCGCCCATAACCGAGCGGTAACCAACAGCCGACGTGGTAACACTGTAGGGTAAGTGGCAGACACAGCTATCAATTAATTTTAATCGAACTATAAGGAACCTGCCGCATTCTTGAGGTAAGTCATATAAGAGTTCTGTCGAACAGTCGGAAAAGCATTTAAATTCGAGCAGAGATAGTCCCTATGTCAATGAGTTCGATACCGACTAGATGTTAATCAGCGAACGTCGTCGCAAAACTCGTGATGTGGAGCAGACAAAGAGCACATTCGGATGCGCCTCACGTCCGATTCACGCCCCGGCATCCTGATTAGATTATCCTCATCACTTTATAACGGAGCGAGTTGGCAGTGCAGTAAGTCGCTAGAGTTGTACGCAGGAGTAAGTAGATCCGTTTCGCATCTAGCAAAATATGTATTTCCTCACTCAGTGTAGGTCAGATCTTAGGAAGACCCTCTTGGCTTGGAACAAAAAACATCTTATTAAGCAGCTCTTTTTCTCCATATATCCCTGAATTCGACGGAGATTGTCGTTTTTATGTAAATAACATATTCGGACAGCACATTTATTTGACAAGTGCGAGGCCGCAGCTCGTGGTCGTGCGGAAGCGTTCTCGCTTCCCGCGCCCGGGTTCCCGGGTTCGATTCACGGCGGGTCAGGGATTTTCTCTGCCTCGTGATGCCTGGGTGTTGTGTGATGTCCTTAGGTTAGTTAGGTTTAAGTAGTTCTAAGTTCTAGGGGACTGATGACCATAGCTGTTAAGTCCCATAGTGCTCAGAGCCATTTGAACCATTTTGACAAGTGCGATTTAGATACTTAAAGAGCAGCGCGAAGCATAGATCTGTTGACATGCTTAAAATCATTACGAATTTTAAGCATACGCAAGTGTCCGAGAATTTAAAGCATATTGGAGCATTTTATGGTTGATAGCGTAGAATCCGAATTGTCTTGGCTTTTCAGTGTTTTTTATTGTATCGACGCAATATTCTCGCCTAATCAGCTTGTTTCTGGTGAGACATTTTAAGTTTCCAGTTCTTCGGAATTAGTGAAGATGACAAATATGACACTGATCGAATCGTCGCATCAGGAAGGGGCTTTTACTCAGTGGATAACTCGTTAAGATTTCGTCAGTGAAATTCGGTGAGTTGGTGCATATTCTATTCACTACAATTATTACCAAACTTCCATAACAAAAAGCGGTACTTCAGAACTCATAACATCTTCATCTACATTACAATTTTAATCTTATTCTTCTGTTCTGCATCTTTTTTCCCTCATGTACATCACGTGCGGCCCGTAAAAATGTGTCATGTGGTGTATAGATGGAGTACCATTTCAGTTAGACAGTAACGGTTGAAGGAGGCGGCCACGATTTTATCTCAGAATTAGTCCCGACATTCACAGGCAGTGATTTAACGACAACCTGAATTCGATGGCTGGCTGCGGATTCGAACCTTACACCTAACGAATACGAGCCAAGCGTCTCAACCACAGCACGATATTTAGTAGACATACTAGAAGCGTCACTGTTTGCAAACCTGTTGACGTAGATGCGGTACGTAAAGAACGCGCGGAGCATGAAATAACTCGCTTTCTCTCATCTTCACACAGTAATCGAATTTAAGTATTAAGAGAGCCTTTTTGAACTCCTTCAGCATCTCTAAAGAAGCAACAATAGTTTCTTGGTGATGAACGGTTCTCGATTCCAATGACCACCATTCAGTGTAAAGATGAACCGATCTCCTTGAGTATTCGCAGTGCTTAGGAATCGTAAGGTGGATTTACATGTTGGAGCATCTAAAACTTGCACCTCTTTTATTTCGTTATCGGCGGATACAAATGTTAAGCGTATTACCCATGCAACAAAACTGGGTTAAAGACACAGTGTCGGCGGCTCCTGCGTCGCGTGCTGATATTGGAAATTCGTAGCCAATTGGGCGATGGTATACGGTAGCCAGTGAGAAGCGCTGAATCAATTATTTCTTTCGGTAGGAAGATATCAGTCTATTACATTTGTTTTCGATATGAAGAGTGAGAAGAAAATTTGATGGGCTGATACACTGACCTGTAGCGTAGCCCGAGGGTAAGGTTCAGTTGGCTCTGAGCACTACGGGACTTAACATCTGAGGTCATCAGTCCCCTAGAACTTAGAACTACTTAAACCTAACTAACCTAAGGACATCACACACATCCATGCCCGAGGCAGGATTCGAACCTTCAACTGTAGCGGTCGCACGATTCCAGATTGAAGCGCCTAGAACCGCTTGGTCACACCGGCCGGCCCGAGGCTAAGGTTAGGTTGGAATATGACAGTTTGCTTGTGCGTTAGCGAAGACAACGAATCTCAACGTGAAAGCACAATTGCCGTAAGAGGTCGGTCATACCGATAACCTACTTGTGTATCGCTTCCCCGATTTTTCCGAAATTTCAGTGGATGTGAGTAAATTCTAACCTATCCCTCGATGTGAGTAACCTGATAGAACGAAACACCAGCGAAGTTTATTTAGACACCAAAGCTGCTCATTCGGATGCGCCTCACGTCCGATTCACGCCCCGGCATCCTGATTAGATTATCCTCATCACTTTATAACGGAGCGAGTTGGCAGTGCAGTAAGTCGCTAGAGCTGTACCCAGGAGTAAGTAGATCCGTTTCGCTCATGCAGCTTCAACACGATACCACAGTTCATCAAGAGTAGTGACTGGCGTATTGTGACAAGCCAGTTGCTCGGCCACCATTGACCAGACGTTTTCAGTTGGTGAGAGATCTGGAGAATGCGCTGGCCAGGGCAGCAATCGAACATTTTGTGTATCCAGAAAGGCCCGTACAGGACCTGCAACATGCGGTCGTGCATTATCCTGCTGAAATGTAGGGTTTCACAGGGATCGAATGAAGGGTAGAGCCACGAGTCGCAACACATCTGAAATGTAACGTCCACTGTTCAAAGTGCCGTCAGTGCGAACAAGAGGTGACCGAGACGTGTAACCAATGGCACACCATACAATCACGCCGGGTGATACGCTAATCTGCGTTCACCGCGATGTCGCCAAACACGGATGCGACCATCATGATGCTGTAAACCGAACCTGGATTCATCCGAAAAAATGACGTTTTGCCACTCGTGCACACAGGTTCGTCGTTGAGTACACCATCGCAGGCGCTCCTGTCTGTGATGCAGCGTCAAGGGTAATCGCAGCCATGGTCTCCGAGCTTATAGTCCATTCTGCTGCAAACGTCATCGAACTGTTCGTGCAGATGGTTATTGCCTTGAAAACGTCACCATCTGTTGACTCAGGGATCGAGACGTGGCTGCACGATCCGTTACAGCCATGCGGATAAGATACCTGTCATCTCGACTGCTAGTGATACGAGGCCGTTGGGATCCAGCTCGGCGTTCCTCCTGAACCCATCGATTCCATATTCTGCTAACAGTCATTTGATATTGACCAATGCGAGCAGCATTGTCGCGATACGATAAACCGCATTAGCGATAGGCTACAATCCGACCTTTATCAAAGTCGGAAACGTGATGGTACGCATTTCTCCTCTTTACACGAGGCATCACAACAACGTTTCACCAGGCAACGCCGGTCAAATGCTGTTTGTGTATGAGAAATCAGTTGGAAACTTACCTCATGTCAGCACGTTGTAGGTGTCGCCACCGGCGCTAACCTTGTGTGAATGCTCAGAAAAGCTGATCATTTGCATATCACAGCATCTTCTTCCTGTAGGTTAAATTTCGCGTCTGTAGCACGTCATCTTCGTGGTGTAGCAATTTTAATGGCCAGTAGTGTATTTTGCAAAAACCTTGTTTCGATATCTCACATCGTTCATGAAGTAATAGCGCTGCAAATCTTGGGTGATTTATGCTACATATAACAATACGTACAAAACTTGCACTTAATTAGGAACGAAGTCAGTATACAAACCTACTGGTCGTGTTGTGATGTAGGCCGACGGGTAATAGCGTCGTAATATTGCATTCACCCTCGTCGACGGCCAGCGTCAGAGGATAATCGGAAAAGTGCGCGCCAAGTGTACGGCCGTATTCGCTCTGGATTTCGCGGCGGTCCACACGGGAGTTAAGTGAGGGGCAGCGTGGCGTGGCGTGGTGTGCGCGCCGTATCGGCGCCGCAGTGCGCGGGCGCGAGCCGGACTCGACGCTTGACGGCGGCCGCGGAGCGCCAGTCGCCGCCGGACCACCAGCTCAGCCCGCAGCGCCAGCAGCAGCCGGCAATGCCCGCGGCAGCCGACGGCGCGCACGCTCCGCAGGTGAGGCTTCGCGCGCTCTTCACACTTCAGTGTCGCCTCCACTGCACCGCCGAAGACAGCCAAATTACTGTACAATTTCACACGTTCTACGGGAGAAATGCGGTGACGATCCTCACGAAGACACCTCAACGAAATTCATCTAATGTAGTGTCACGAATATATTTCAAATTTAAATCGGACTTAGAAATAACAAATTATAAATTTCTCGAATTTATACGACGATCTCATCTTCTCTCAAGCCAGTTTCTTGCTTGTGAGCTCGTCACTCGTTGACAATTGACGGCCACAATCATTAATGACGCTTGACTTATCTCGAATGAAACAAGTTTGCTGTTACTAGTCGTCGTTAATTTATTTCCACAACGCGTTTCGAAGGTTTAAACCACCATCAGGTGGATGTATGTTCTGTGTTACGACTTTCAAATAAGCTGTGGCACTGTCTAGCAGAGAAAAACAGAACACTATTTTAGAACATGACTCATAATGTTGTGAAGGTTTTGGACTAAAAAGAAAATGAGAATAAAAGTTCGCATTTAAACTTAATGTTTCTACTGTTACAAGACTCACTTCTCATATAATGTTGACCTAAAATTATTCAAACTAGCTTATGACAAAATACTGTCTTTTAACCTTTTAACACAAACGGGCCCTATTACTGTAGAGGTTTGTAACAATGAAACAGCAGTACGGTATTTTATCAGTAATCGCTTTCGGTGAAGCTGATTAATCATCGAAACCGTTCATGTCGCCAGTGAAACATGTAACTAAAATTACTGTTTCATTACTATAAACAAAAATTGTTTCAGAACAAAAAACAATGTTTGTGTTACTATTGTCATTCTCTACTAATCAGCAACAATAATGCGGTAAATGATAATTTTTTTGGGAAAGGAACGCACCGTAATTCTTGAACCGACGAATACCCCGAGCTGTTAATTAATTAACGTATTTATACTTGAGTACACAGCCCAGTATAGTTTTAGGTGTAATGAAAAATTACACAAAGTGTTTCCATTAGTTTCGTTAGTAAACATATCCAGTATCAAAGAATCACGTATACCATAATGTTACGTCCAGTTGTCACCAGAATTTTGAAACTATCGGTCATACCGATAACCTACTTGTATATCGCTTCCCCGATTTTTCCGAAATTTCAGTGGATGTGAGTAAATTCTAACCTATCCCTCGATGTGAGTAATTCTAACCTAATAGAACGAAACACCAGCCAAGTTTATTGAGAAACCAAAAACAATTACAAACGGGGATTCAGACTGTCTACCGACAATTGACTCGCTATTCGTCGTATTCAGTTCTCATCCTTGATTATGCAAATTATTACCAACATCGGTACGCAACGCAGCATCTGCGGACGCCGTAAGTGCACTTTAACCCAAAATTACCTGGCCCTCAGCCTACTATTATTTGGCGAAAACCTCGTTTCGATATCTCAAATCGTTCACGAAGTAAAGTGTTATCATATGTTTTCCTGGACAAAATATTCCAGTGTAGATTAATATGATATTTGTGTGTTGTGTTACGACTTTCAAGTAAGCTGTGGCACTATCTAGCAGAGAAAAATAACACGCTATTACAGAACATGGCTCATAGTTTTGTGGAAGTCTTCGATTAAAGGATGAAGAAAAATATAAATGTGAAATAAAAGTTCGCATTTAAACTTAATTTTATCTATTGTTACGAGGCTCACTTCTCACGTAACTATTCAAACTAGTTAATGACAAAATATTTTCTTTTAAACATGTACTGTGGAAGTTTGTAATAATGAAAGAGTAGTAATATATTTTATCAGCAGCCGGTTTCGGTAAAGTTGATTGGTCATCGAAACTGCTTAGGTCGACAGAGAAACGTGTAACAAGAATTACTGTTTCATCACCATAAATAAAAATTGTTTCAGAACAAAATAACGTTTCTACTGTTATTGTCATCCTCTACGAACCACCAGCAGAATTGAAGTAATTGATAAAACAAATGTTCCGTAACAGAAACACACCGTTTTCTCATGCCGACGAATAATCAGAGCTGTTCATTAATTAATTATCTTAGTACTTGAGTTTTAGGTGTATCGAGCAAATATAAAAAGTGTTTTCATCAGGTTCGTTAGTAAACCTAATCAGTATCAAAGGATCACGTGTACAGCAAACTTACGTCCTCGTCATATGATCATTTAAGCATATAACTGTCCCAGACAAATAGTCGAGAATATGTATTACTGTAGGTTATTGGTCTGCAAAATCGATTTAAATGGAATTTCCTAAATTAATGTAAAATATTCCGGATAGTAATGTAAAGAATACATCAAAAAATATGTATTCGAGATATGTCTGGAAAGCTGCGTTTTGTCTGTTTCATTTTTTGTCGGTAGCTTGTTGAATATGGATTCTACAGAGTATAGCACACATTTAACCCCAGTCTTGAAGCTGGGTAATTCAGGTGCACGTTACTATTTTGTTCACAAAAGTACACTGTACGTTAATTATTGCGTAGATGTTACCCATAGTGAAGACTGCGAGAGTCAGTTTTTATTTTAATAGCCGCGCTTGAGAAACGTGTTACAAATTCTTACAAGGAAACCATAACGCAATTCTTCTGAAGGGGAATAATAAAAGAATTCGGCATTAAAGTTGGTTTACTGAAAAGAAAGATAGACAATGAGCTTCGAGTAGACAAATGCTCCGACGGAACTTTATGTTCATACGCATGTTCCGATCAGTTTCATAAATTTTGGAATAACGGGTTGATTACATCCAAGGAATAAAACATGTGCTATAATTCTGATAACGTCTGAGTATGTTTAATGACAAAATTAGTCTTTTGTATATACGGGTCCACAGCCGTTGTAATTTCCTTGAGAGAAGTCACTTTTCCATGGAGGTTATTTTATTTTGAAATAAGCAGTTTCTTATGATTTAACTATTAGTTAATATCGCCTCACCCACTTTTGAGTATTTTTAAGCTACATGGCAGCAAAAAATTATAATGCATGTAGCATGATATATTTCACGTCCGAAATTGTTGTGCGCGCTCTAACTGTGTATGTGCGGAATCCATTTTAGGGACACCATCACATATTGCTTCCTCCATGAAGATATATGGAATATATCATGCTATATGCCTGATAAGGAACAAGGGGGCGAAATTAGCTAATCGCTAAATGATGAAATACAGTCATTATTTCAGTATAAAACAGTCTACGCCGGAAAATGATTTCCCTCAAGAAATGACAAAATTGTCCTGAAAATGTATGTCGGAAGGCACGCTGTTGCAGATTATTTCTTTGCAAAACGGACTGCTCTAAAATCTGCCAACGTATTCGTAATACGAATACAAGGAATATGTCAGAAGTAAACATTTCAAGATAGATTCCAAAACTGAGGTTTATCTCTTAATATTTTCATTTCCACCCGAATTCATTTACAACGGATTGCAAAGAATAATGCACACTTTTTCCCAGAGGTTTTATTAAAGTGTGTATTACTTTTCTACTTCATGCCCGTTCATTGAATGTCGCTATTATTTATAATTGATTCATTTTATTAATAGCAGTCGTCATTGAAGACTACATATACAAAGACGTCGGTGTCAGACTTCTAATCACGCGAGATGACACGAATACTTTTTATGGTGCGGTGCTCTTATTTATTAGTTGTTGTTTGTTTCTGCATTCCTAGGAAATAACATAACAGATATGGAGGCAATAGCAGTATCCAATTCAACAATAACACTTAATCAGCTATAGCTCTTACCTACCGCTTTATTACTTGTGGTAACGTTGTCTCAGGTCTTTGTGCATGTTTTATGACTTACTTCCTAGGACTCGGAAAATCAAAGCGATTCAGAAAATCGTGAATACCAATTGCTGTTATGCACACTACGTGTGAAAGCATGACCTTCGCTTGTAAACATACACTGTTTCTGAAAAGTTTGGTACGTTTTTCACAACGTTCAAAATTACTAGTTCACTTGAAGTGATCTTAATTGTAAGAGAATCTAGGCATACGAAGCTCGAGTCGAATAAATTAACTCCTTTCTCTACTAAATTTTCGTAATTTTGGTATAACGTCTTACATGTCTGATACGCTTTCTGTTTGACTCAGTTCCAGTGAACTGAGTGAGTAAATACGTTATTTATAAGAAATACGTTTTAAATTCCATATTCAGAATCTAATTTTATAAAAATCTGTTTCCACTCGACCTTTATTGTTGCTTAAGTCGTCTACATAGATCCATCCAAATTCTCATTTACCTGAGACAAATTTAGGAACTATATGCAATGAAGTTTCGTTTGCTACAGTCTTCGTCATTAAGAGAGAAAGTATTCATTGCACAAAAGCGTGCAATCAGAATAATAGCTAGAGGCCACCCAAGATCACCTTGCAGACATTTATTTAAGGAACTCGGGATATTCACAGTGCCTTCGCAATACATATATTCACTTATGAAATTTGTCATTAATAACCCATCCCAATTCAATAAGTAACAGCGAAGTGCCACAACACTAGAAGAAAGGATGATATCTACTACTCTGGATTATATCTCACTTTGACACAGAAAGGGGTGAATTATGTTGCTACAAAAATCTTTGGCCATTTGCCAAATAGTATTAAAAGTCTGACATAGCCAACCAACATTTAAAAGCAAATTAAAAGAATTTCTGAATGACAACTCTTTCTACTCAGTAGATAAATTCTTATATATGAAGAAGTAACTGTAAAAAAAAATTATTTTGTGTAAAGAAAACTCATGTTAAAGTGACACGTTCCACCTCATTACGAAATATCGTATTCATGATCTGTGGAACAAGGATTAATGTATGTATGTACAGTTGATTACCCGCCCGCTCAACCGCCAACCCGGAAGTTTAGGATCTGCCACCAAGGCCTACTGCCGGAAATGTGTTGCATCACCTCGCTTACCACAGACTCCCCCCCCCCTCCCTCCACTAATCACTAAGTTGTGTACCACGTTTTGTCTGTCTCTGCTGGAAAAGCATGTACGTCTTGGATAGCCAGTTGGTAGCTATGCTCCAGTCAGCTTGTGCTTATATTAGAAGCTGAAAGTACTAATGGAAATAGCCGGCCGCTGTAGCCGAGCGGTTCTAGGCGCTTCAGTCTGGAACTGCGCGACCGCTACGGTCGCAGGTTCGAATCCTGCCTCGGGCATGGATGTGTGTGATGTCCTTAGGTTAGTTAGGCTTAAGTAGTTCTAAGTTCTAGGGGACTGATGACCTCAGATATTAAGTCCCATAGTGCTTAGAGCCATTTGAACCATTTTTTTTTACTAATGGAAATAAAACAGGCGTGATAGATACTGCTGGAAAATTAACAGACCCAGAACCGATAGGTAATGGTGGGTCGCTCAAATGTTTTATTATTAATAAAGGCATACAAATAAATGACTCCTCACTGCTAAATTCACTCACTTATGTTGATGACCTGATCAATATTTGGAGCTAAAAATAGGCAAACTTAATTAATTCATAACCCGGGGGTGAAACTCATATACGGACTTCCAGCATTACGACCTCGGTTCGCTGCCAGGCCACTTGGAGCGCTGCACGTTCAACAATCCTCCTTCATAATTCATAAACTTAATTAATTCATAAGACTAGAACAGTGACTTAAAGAGAAATATGTATTTCGAACAAAACTGTTAATGACAGAATATTAGGTCAGGAAACTGCTTTGGTTATGAATTATGACTTTGATAATGAAATGCAAAAAGTACTGAAAAAGTTTAGCGTGGCTTTTGGAACACTCAAAATGCATAAAAAAAGTTCAAGACAGATCCTATCAACAGATCCCCTCTTTTAGTCAATTTCAGGAACTCAAAAAGTGCCTGTTCTTATATTTCGATTTGTCGTACCGTAACGACGACGACTGGATTTCGAAAGCCGCTCTAGCAGAACTCGAAGCTTCACGAAGGTTCGAAATTCAAATATTTGGAAGCCCTGTCATTTAACTAGAAATGTTACGAAGAACGGGTATACTTTCACTGCCATGTTTAAGAAGCTATGACTAACCAGTTATTCCAAAACGTAGCGCTATTGCACATTTAGAAACGATAATGTTAATACTTCGATACAGCTTTGTTTGAAATGAATATAATCGCTAAAATTAACTAACCGATTCAAAGACAGTAAATGGTCGATTGAAATGTCCCTACTCACGATGATGAGAGTGAGGGATCTGCGACTTTTTGGAAGATATTTTCTAAACTAAACGCCGAATCTTGACTGTTACTAACAAAACGTCATTAAACCGCAGTGCGTTTTGACATACTAGTCTATTAGACAAGTCAGAATGTGTGATTGTGATAACTCTCAGAACGCAAAAGGTAACTTTTTTCTCATTTATAAAATGAAACAGAAACCATGATTTGCATTCTAATCATTCAGCATCTGCTGCAAAATCTACACTGTCATTCATAATGGATTTCCGGTCACGATCACTGACAACGGCGGGACAGGGGTGGGCTGATCGCATGCTCCATATCCGCGTCCAGTGACGCCTATGCGCTGAGGATAACACAGCAGTCGGTCGGTACCGTTGGGCCTTCACGGGCTATTCGGACGGAGTTTCAGTTCAGAATAGATTATCATTTCAATTAAGACGACGCAATGAAAGCCCGACCATAAGATTTTAAGTCGCCATCAAAGCTGCTTGAAAGAAGTTTAGTACAACCCTCATGACACGCGTAGGTTATCTTTTTAAACATCTTCCTCAGAACTTTTTTGGCCATAAGAAATCGTTGTATACAGCCTGTGTAATGGGACTAAAAGTGAACTCATATTCTGAGTGCAGTTGTAATGAGCCTACTGTGTCTCCAGTCGTGAAGATTTAGCGTTTAGTGTTTCGTCAACAGCGCCGTTATTAAAGACGGAATACAAGCTGGGATTACGAAAAGATGAGGGAGGAAAGTGGGCGTTCTGTTGTCAAAGGAACCATCCAGGCATTTGCCTGGAGCGGTTTATGTAAATCACGGAACATTTAAATTTGTATAGGCGCCCGGCAATCTGAACCGTCACCCTCCCGAACGTGAGTCGGGTGTGCTAGCCACTGCGGCACCTCCTTCAGTAACCGCGAATAGGACGATGCGTTTTGCGTATAATATTCAGCCTGTCAAGGCGCTTCGAAGGGTCATTTCAAGCTCAGACCGATTGCGCGTCGTCACTTCACGACGAGAAGGGTTGTTTCCACCAGAAGTTGCCCGCCGTACTGGCGTATACTACAGTGACGTCATTCGGAAAATACATTCGCTATCGTAAGACACGAAACATTAAAGATCTGCCTTTTTGTGGTCACATGTAGTCAGTAACTTTAGTTGATAACCTCTACGTACAAATTATGGCTCGTAGGTACTCAGAGGTCACTGCAGCAGAACTGCGCGCTACTTTTTGTAGGAAACCGGGAAGGCTGCAAGACGGTAATTAACCGTCTCCACGCCATTGATTTGGTCTCTAGGCCTCGACTACGAACAACGGAACAAACCTCCGAGCACCGTGATGCGCTAAGAAAGTGAAAAACATAACACTCGAAATGAATCCTGGGACAATGATCTCGTGATCATTTTCACCCAGGATGAAAGAATCAACAGAATAAGAAGGCCTCAGACATCTTTGGACTTGAACACGATTTACCATCCTTGAGGCACGCGAAACGCACAGTTCATCGTTGCAGGAACACTTCTCGTATAGTGGATGACCACGGGAGGGTGGCAGTCGAATACTGAAAGAGCCAGCAAAATGTGATGACGTTTTGGGATGGCGATATGCACTTGGCGGTAGCATCGCATTCACGAGGTACAAAAGGGCAGTTCACTGGCGCATCGGTCACTTGTACTCAGGTGATTCATGTGAAAAAGTTTGCGATGTTATTAAGTCCGCACGACGGGAGTTACAGACTTTGAACGCGGAATTGTAGTTCGAGCTAGATGCATGGAACATTCCATTTCGGAAATAGTTAGGGAATTCAGTATTCCGAGATCCACAGTGTCAAGTGTGTGCCGAATACCAAATTTCAGGCATTACCTCTCGCCAGAGACAACTTAGTAGCTGCCAGCCTTCATTTAAAGACCGAGAGCAGAGGCATTTTCGTAGAGTGGTCAGTGAGAACAGACAAGTAACACTGCATTAAATAACAGCAGAAAGCAGTGGGGGACGTACGACGAACGTATCCGTTGGGTCAGTGCGGTGAAATTTGGCGTTAATTGGCTATTGCACTAGACGACCGAAGCGAGTGCCTTTGCTAACAGCACGAAATCACCTACAGGGCCTCTCCCGGTCTAGCGATCAGATCAGTTGGACTCTAAACCACTGGAAAACCATGACCTGGTCAGATGAGTTGCGACTTCAGTTGGTAAGAGATGGTAGTAGGTTTCGAGTGTGGCACAGACTCTACGAAGCCATGGATCCAAGTTACCGGCAAGGCACTGCGCAAGCTGGTGCAGGCTGTTTACATGAAATGGACTGGGTCCTCTGGTCAAGCGAAACAATCATTGGCTTTGAGACCATTTGCAGCCGCTCATGTAGTTAATGTTCCCAAACAATGATGGGGTTCTTATGGATTGATTTCAGATTCGTTGAAACGACGTTCTTGATAATTCGAGCGAATGACTGGGCCACTGAGATCGCCCGACATGAATCCCAAAATACATGTTTTCAGTTCGAGCACAAAATCCTGTGTTGGCAACACCTTCGCAAGTTTGGACGGCTATAGAGGCAGCATTGCTTAGCTTCTCTTTAAGGGACTTCCAACGACTTGAGTCCGTGCTGTGTCGAGTTGCACTACGCCCGGAAAAAGGAGGTCCGACACGATATTATGAGGCATCTTATGACTTTTGTCACTTCAGCATATTAAGAGGAAATGTACATTGCGTATGTTTAATGTGAAGATGTTGTGTGCCGGCCGGTGTGGCCGAGCGGTTCTAGGCGCCTCAGTCTGAAACCGCGCGACCGCTACGGTCGGAGGTTCGAATCCTGCCTCGGGTATGGATGTGTGTGATGTCCTTAGGTTAGTTAGGTTTAAGTAGTTCTAAGTTCTAGAGGACTGATAACCTCAGATGTTAAGTCCCATAGTGCCCAGAGCCATTTTGATGATGTGTGAAAATATTGCTAAAAGTTAACTTCCACTGTACGAAACTCGAACATTAGTTTAGTCTTGAATCCAGCGAACGATTTCTAAAATAATGAATAGACTTCTCAATTGGGTTGTCCTGGGCGGCGAACGTAAATTCCGATATTGTCTTGAGGCGCGGTGTTGATACTGTTGATCTAACAGTTATACACACTGTATGAGCAGAACCGCGCGTCCGCTTATATCTGCATTTGGTGGATTGCAGTCCGTTGGGAACGATTTGCATGACGAAAGTCAGTGCTGTGTGCGCCCCTATAGCGTCCGACAATAACTACTCGTATATTGCGCGTCTCTGGATTCTGGCCGACAGTTGTGTGCTGTATCTCTGGAGGACACAGCAGGTGCATAATTTAATTCCAGCGGTATACACTCACAATTTATTTCTGTTACACAGGAATCGTGGCTATAGCCGACTCTCAAAGAAGTTAAAGTAATAACTTCACATTTATTTCAATACCACGCTGAAACTATGACACGAATTTCATGGGACCTTCTGTTCACATAGTACAGCATTTGTACTTGCCATTTTGCAGTTTATCTTAATTTCTCTTGACTTTTACAACCGTTTAAAGTATTTTTGATAACAACAGAGTCAGACAGTTTAATTAAGACCTTAAACCTAAAGACTAAACTTAAAGAAAGACAGATTTTAATGATATTCAGAAGCTATGAAGCATAAATAGCCGGAAACATTCTGAACGGTTTCAACTACAGGAATATTAATGTTATCGATTTCTGAGTAGAAACACAACAAATGCTACTTCCGATTAAACAGACGGCGAGTGCAGTATATTAAACCATGGTATTCCGTATCAAACTTCTTTCCAGCCAATCTCCCTGAATGGCTATTGGTTACAAACCCTGATAAAAACTGCAGCTACAGACTCAAAGAGCCAGTTGTTCCTGAGACCAGAAGCCTTAAAAGTTTTCCCTAAGGCTTCAAGTTCTTTAATAATTTAATATTTAATTAATTACTCTAACGGAGAAACAGTCTTGTCAAGCTTCCTTCCATGAAAGTTCACCTCTCTAGCTGAGCGATTAGTGTGTTATGGAAGGGACGGGCAAGGGAACCCATCAGTCTCGTGAAGAAATGTTAAGAGCTACTTGTCTGGGGAGTAACCGCTCTGGTCTCGAGAACAGACAGTAGCGGCCTGCCAGTACTGTCGTCGAGTGACACCGTGAGACACAGGCTATCAACGATTGTTTAGGGATGTGCAGTACTGTGGGTCTGAGCATATAGTTGTTTTAATTTTGTTTACATTTTTAAAAAACAATGAAAATTACATCTCGACGTGTCTTTGATGAGTGTGTGCTACGAGTTTGCCCTTAGCCCACATTGTCATCCACTGCCTGACCTAGCATGCGCAAACCCTGCGTATTACAGCGGTACTGATAAGCCTTGTCTCGACAAACCTGGCGCAGGACTCCTTATCTCACTAATATTTGGGACTCGCCTTAGCGAGCGCCAACCCGGAACTTCTTCACAACCATTAAGTTTCTGCCCTTTCCGTGAAGGCTTGGATTCATAATATTCTCTTAACTCCTTGAGGGGAAGAAACATCTTTTAAACGAAAACATGGAATTTGTGAAAATTATAAAATTTCTTTACAAACAAAACAATTTATTTTAGTACAATTTTACAATATTTTGCTTACATATTAAGTTCTGGTTACCTCTGTTAAGCACCGCCCATAATACTCGCTAGTTATTTATTTGTTGACAAATATTGAGAGATAAAATGAAACAAATTTCTTGGGAAATTGTTTACACAACCAGCTCACATACACATTATTATTGAGAATGAAATGTCTCAAAGCAAGCTTTGCCTAATCTTCAACAAAGACAAACTTTACATGTTGAACACATCCACATTGTTCTAACGGGAACACCACACTTGCTGCATACTGCACATCTAAATGTGGTCTGTTTTGGCTGACTTGCGCTACCTTCCAATCCGATTTGTTTGTCCACATGTGGTTTATGTTTACCGAGAGTTAGCTCTTCCGTTTTTTATTTATGTCACTGCAGTGGACAATCGCTCTGACATGCAGTCCTTCGTACAATTTCCTTTGGAAGTGTGTATTCCTAAATTACTCCATCGCAGTTTCTTTGTGTAAGATAAACACATTCACTATGCACACCAGCAAAGTGAAAAAGCCTATGCCACAATTTTCTACTTTTGTTATCACAATCATAGTCTTCTTTTAGATGATCATGACTGACAACAAAATTTATGCCTCAGTAAAAGTGGATGTGCCTCTAAGTGGTTTCTCCATTTTTTTCCTTTCTATTTACACTTAAGTTGTCACTTCGATCATGCATAGTGGAGATCAGGTTCACAGCTTGTTTCCAGCCCCATGTAAAATGCTACACCATGAGTGCTGACTCTGCTGTCAAAGTCTACTCGTTTTATTTTTTGCTCTTCCTTTAGTTTTAGGAGGACTTTACGTGTAGGGTTCACAGTTCCAACTGCAAATATTTTCTGGGCTTTTAGTACGAACAAGAGCTTACAAGATGTAAAAAAAATTATCCATGAAGTCAATATGATTTTTACCATAAAGTTCTTCACATAAATCTGTCGCTACCTGTGTACCCAGTCCCATTTCACACTTATCTTTAGCTAATTTTTCAATATAAATTTAGAACTTCATATTATATATAGATTCATCACAGAGCATCCTATTTTACAGCCTCTTTTCACAGGCTTGTCCTTTGTATACTGCTTCGCTGAGCTTCTGGCTATAAGTTTTAAGTTTCTGTAAATAATCATCTGATTCTTTGCCACTTTCTTTGGAATGTGATAAAATAATATTATCACAGCGTGGTTTGTATGCAGGGTCATTATCAGAGTCTTGAAACAGACTTATTTCACTATCTGAGTCTGATGGATGGTTCAAAAATGGTTCAAATGGCTCTGGGCACTATTAGACTCCACTTCTGAGGTCATCAGTCCCCTAGAACTTAGAACTACTTAAACCTAACTAACCTAAGGACATCACACACATCCATGCCCGAGGCAGGATTCGAACCTGCGACCGTAGCGGTCCCGCGGTTCCAGACTGTAGCGCCTAGAACCACTCAGCCACTCCGGCCGGCCTGATGGATGGTCCTCAAAAAGAATTTCATAGTCACTAACACACTTTCGAGCCATACGGGATGAGAGTTGTATCCCAGTTGCGGGTAGTCAGCAGCGCTAACAAAGATTAAAGTAACAAAAATATGAAACAAATAAAGTTGTTTCACATAAATAATGCGCTGAAGTTCATTATCACGAACTGAAGTTACATATGAAAATAATTACTTGAAAATAAAAGTAGTATATATGTGCCAAATTTGATCTTCAAAATGTAGTCCACCTAAAACACGCAAACTGCGGGCAGCCAACAAATAAACTGTAATATACAGACAATAGGAAGGCAAAATGCCTGACAACCAGTCCCACGCCATTTAGGGAGAACACCTTCAACTAACTGTGTGACACACAACAAGATCTGCGGCCCCATGCAGTCACCAGGAGTCGTAAAATAAGTGGTTAACATCGGTAACTACGGCGCTTGAAAGGATTAATGATTCTAGGATTCTTTTTAGTCTTGGCCGCTGAAAATTTAAGTATCAAAGAAAACAGATCTCTGCCTCACGTCGCTCTGAATCAATCAAACCGATTCAAACACATTTCGTTTCTTCAGCTTGCACAGTCTGATTTATTTCATTTACATCCACGTATGAGTTTGCATTCCACGATTTCGACTTGCGCTAGGTTTGTGATGTCTTATTACAATCCGAAAGATTAAAGTGTCTTCTGTAATATGTTATGTTTAGTCAAAGGCCTCAAGATAACAACGAACTGGAACTTCCCAAGTAAAATGCCCTTCCTCCACTACTGATAACGATGCGACCTTTTCCTTCCCTTCTTGCTGTAAAAAGGAACATCACGCAGTAATGGAGCTCAAGTTCTCATCAATAGACAAGATGCCAACTATCCGATTTTATGTGCAATTAATCAAAATATCCCAGGAAATGAGTAGCGTTATTATGTATGCCTCGGAAGACAGTAATTAAGAATGAGCAACATTAATAATTAGCTCGACCACCTCGCTCGCTGATACAGTGTAACGTAAGACAAAGGAGGGAAAATGTGCGAAGAGATATTACATATAGCAGATGCTGCTTCGTTTTTATTCCCTGGCTCTAGCTGAGAAAAAGTTGCAAGCAGTCGATTCGCAACAGGTGACTGTCCGTCTCGCTGCTGCAGCCGCTGACTCAACACCATTAACCAAGTTCCGTGAAGCGAAGGAACCAAATTGCGAACTTCTACATCCGGTGTTTCTTCCCTTCATGTGTGAGATACAAAGTGTCTATAGTTTTAATTTCCCCCCGATTCTTCTCATTCTTGAATTTTGCTGTCCGTAGCCGGCCGTTGTGGATGAGCAGTTCTAGGCGCTTCAGTCTGGAACCGCGCGACCGCTAGTCGCAGGTTCGAATCCTGCCTCGGGCATGGATGTGTGTGATGTCCTTAGGTTAGCTAGGTTTAAGTAGTTCTACGTTCTAGGGGACTGATGCCCTCAGATGTTAAGCACCATAACGCTCAGAGCCATTTGAACCATTTTTTTTTTTTTTTTCTTTTGCTACCCGTAACGTACATCGTACCAAGAAATGCGTAACGTTTTATGAAGCACTAGTACAAATGGATGATTTTTTTTTAGAGATGATCTCCCATATGTCCCCCTTTCTCATCAGTTTTTACATAATGATGCCTTGCTACCTTACTGTATCAACAGTAATAGTTATATTCGCTTCTGAAGTTGTTGCTTCCACATCGGTTGTACACTTCGAGCAATCTACGCATATAAACATTGGATCCCTGGAGATTTTTATTTCTTTTCTACGAAGTTTTCACGTCCCATAAACAGGTATATTCATAGAGAAGCAGCACTATCTCAACATTATGATAAATGAGTCTAGACATTTTTAATACTCTTTCAAAGATTAAGCGAAATCGCTAAATCTATAGCACTGAGTCTAAGGAAGAAAGTTATACGATTTCAAACAAATCAGATCTTGCCTAATCCTGTGGGCTGAATCCAAAATCATTTCACTTTGTTTCGCGCAGTTAAAGTATGTGTTCTGTTGATAATGATTCGTTGGTAATGATCCGTTAGGTAACAGACGTTAAACTGGGGGTTCCCTTTGGTACTACTGGAGAAGAGTATGCAAGGTAGAGACAATGGATTTTAACCCTTACATTTCTTTGATTACATACTCGTTTACAACGTAACACTACACTGCACAAGAGTTCATCACAGCCATCCGCACGACTCAACACTTCAAAAGCCAGAGGAAGCCAACGGTAAACCAGCTCCACCTGGTTCTTGCGCAGCACAATTATACAAAATTCCCGTTTCTTCTCCGACACTCACCTCTTCAGTGTGTAACTAAGTTTAATTTTTTTATTTGTACTAATAATACAATTGTAAAACGTGTGTGTCTCTGTTTGAACACACTAATCTCCAAAACTGCTAGATAAATTCTCATGGGATTTTCACAGGTACCTTGAGCGTAGCTTGGGGCCACGCATAGGCTTTATTTCATCAAAATCGTATCACGAAAAAAAAGAGATATCGTAATTTAAAGTTATAGGAGCCTTCTGAACTTTGTAGTTCGGATGATTACCTTAATGGCGGCGTGGTACACCAAAGAACCAGTATATGGCGCTGTTAGTTTTTTTCACCTCGGTGACAGAAATATTTTCGGGAGTTAACGCCAGTGACACAATTAAGCGCCGCAATGTTATCTTTACGAAAACACGCTGACACTGAATTTACTTGGCTAGGATACACAGATTTGTTGGTTTCGCTTTGTGAGTTCAAAACTTCTTCCATAGGTTTCACTTATGTTTGGCTTCTTGGCTAGGAGAAACGGTTTTACTGACAGAGTGATCCTATAATGGTTCCGTTTTTAGCAATTGAGACACGGAGCACTAAAACCCTCCTTTAACTTCCGCTGTCAAGCACAGGTGTATAGCTAGTTGCTAAATATGAGTCCACTGCGTTGTCATTGTGGCTTCGCACTCTGTACAGCGTGATCTGCCAAGGCAGCAAGAATATATACTGATAAGCAGATGAATTACACACACCTGCCTATCTTGGAGAAGCACATTCACTTTGATAACTGAGATGATTTGTCAGCACAGAAATACAGTAGTACATCCAAAGCATCTTGAAAGAATCCTATGTGTACTCCACAGGATTAAACTCAGCTTACAGCCACCGAACCATGTGGCACAGTGGTTAGTACACTGGACTGGCATACGGGAGGACGACGGTTCAAGCCAGCGTCCGGCCATCCTGATTTAGGTTTCCCATGATTTCCATAAATCGCTTGAGGCAACTGCCGGGATGGTTCCTTTGAAAGGACACGACCGACTTTCTTTCCCATCCTTCCATAATCCGATGGGACCACTGACCTCGCTGTTCGGTGTTCCCCCCCAAATCAACCAACAAATCAGCTCACATCCCCTCCGCCCGCCGTTGTGGAGCCAGTATCTTCCTACCTTCCAGTTTATCCAAGGACACTGACACACTTGTGGAATGATGCATAGTTACAGAGTTCCATTGAGCAACTGAAGATCAACAGACAGCTGATTGCAAATATTTGACAGCTTATTCGTGTACCAACTCCTTGTAAGAATATTAGTAGACGAGCCAAGAGACCTTTCCTGGCCGGCCAGTGTGGCCTAGCGGTTCTAGGCGCTACAGTCTGGAACCGCGGGACCTCTATGGTCGCAGGTTCGAATCCTGCCTCAGGCATGGATGTGTGTGATGACCTTAGGCTAGTTAGATTTAAGTAGTTCTAAGTTCTAGGGGACTGATGACCTCATATCTTAAGTCCCATAGTGCTCAGAGCCATTTGAACCATTTTTTGATGAAGATGCTAACGACTCCCGCACTTTAGAGACAGAGTTTCTCATGTTCCAAACCCGGAGAGCTAGTAATGTTGTATGGAATTCTTTCCTGTAAGAGCCCCATGTGTAGAACTCACTAAAATTCTTCCGGGAGTACGGCCACGTCCTCTTGTGAATTAATTAAAGTACTCAGGGAACCAAAACAATTGCAACACTATGGAAGCGGCATGCAACAAACATCAGATTGGCATACAGTGTTCTACATACTTGGTCATTCCAATGAATAACATTTCAGCGCTACCGCACAAAGAAGGTAGGAGTAAAGCTACAATCTGCATATAAGCAAAAATTAAGCAGTGGCCTTTTCTCGTTCCCAAATCGCATTTGCCAGTTAGATTATATTTTTCTTCATTTAAGAAGTAGAAACGTTTATTAGCATTTACTGTAATTCTTAAGTGGCAGTATCTTGTCCTATCAAGACTGTGGTTTAAAGTTCCACGATATTCCTGCTCGTACTTGTAGTCAGGATCCCACTAGTTTCATGCACATATGGAATCGATGGGTTGAGGATGGGCGTATTCAGCTCCATGCAGGATCTCAGCTGCCCTGTGCCACTAGTGCCCGAGGGGACAGGCCCATTGTTCGCTCAGCCTTTTAGGTTTATGCAGCCACATCACATACCGTTAGTCAGGAAATGTGCTTGTTCACAGCGAAACAAGGATCCACAGGTATATTGCGAGGACGTCCAAAGCACCACGGACTGGCAGAACCCGGGGGTGAAACTCATATACGGACTTCCAGCATTACGACCTCGGTTCGCTGCCAGGCCACTTGGAGCGCTTGACTTTCAACAATCCTCCTTCATACCGTTTTCTTATTGGGTGATTTAAAATTTTCCATAGTTGTTTCCGTTTCGTAATAAACAGAAGCTGGCTTCATTGCATTGTGTTCCTAATTACGACTTCTTTTATGTCTTGCACTCTTTGAATTACATTGTAAATACGCTGCTTGTACTCTGTTTGAATTTTGGTCACATTCGTGATACTGTGTGTGGTAAATGATTCCATATTTGTTTTCCTTTTTCACATAAAACAGAAGCTGGTTTCGTCGCATGGTGTTCTAAAGACTCAGGTAAATCTGTTCCTGTTTACGAATCCGCGTGTGATCTGGTCAGTTTAACTGCATTGCAAGTATACTGCCCGCATTCTACTTTATTTTCGTCCACATCCGTTTTCCTCTCATTTAATGGAAAACTTCGTTTTAGCAGCTTTTGACAGAATCGATATTCGACTTCACTACATCTTTTTTTGTTATTTATTGGCTTTCGGTACGAGCGTACAACAGTAGAAAGACAATATGACTACGTGTTGCGACATTCATTATGGTCAAGCCGTACCCTGTTGCGAACTTACATAGGCATATACACTCCTGGAAATGGAAAAAAGAACACATTGACACCGGTGTGTCAGACCCACCATACTTGCTCCGGACACTGCGAGAGGGCTGTACAAGCAATGATCACACGCACGGCACAGCGGACACACCAGGAACCGCGGTGTTGGCCGTCGAATGGCGCTAGCTGCGCAGCATTTGTGCACCGCCGCCGTCAGTGTCAGCCAGTTTGCCGTGGCATACGGAGCTCCATCGCAGTCTTTAACACTGGTAGCATGCCGCGACAGCGTGGACGTGAACCGTATGTGCAGTTGACGGACTTTGAGCGAGGGCGTATAGTGGGCATGCAGGAGGCCGGGTGGACGTACCGCCGAATTGCTCAACACGTGGGGCGTGAGGTCTCCACAGTACATCGATGTTGTCGCCAGTGGTCGGCGGAAGGTGCACGTGCCCGTCGACCTGGGACCGGACCGCAGCGACGCACGGATGCACGCCAAGACCGTAGGATCCTACGCAGTGCCGTAGGGGACCGCACCGCCACTTCCCAGCAAATTAGGGACACTGTTGCTCCTGGGGTATCGGCGAGGACCATTCGCAACCGTCTCCATGAAGCTGGGCTACGGTCCCGCACACCGTTAGGCCGTCTTCCGCTCACGCCCCAACATCGTGCAGCCCGCCTCCAGTGGTGTCGCGACAGGCGTGAATGGAGGGACGAATGGAGACGTGTCGTCTTCAGCGATGAGAGTCGCTTCTGCCTTGGTGCCAATGATGGTCGTATGCGTGTTTGGCGCCGTGCAGGTGAGCGCCACAATCAGTACTGCATACGACCGAGGCACACAGGGCCAACACCCGGCATCATGGTGTGGGGAGCGATCTCCTACACTGGCCGTAAACCACTGGTGATCGTCGAGGGGACACTGAATAGTGCACGGTACATCCAAACCGTCATCGAACCCATCGTTCTACCATTCCTAGACCGGCAAGGGAACTTGCTGTTCCAACAGGACAATGCACGTCCGCATGTATCCCGTGCCACCCAACGTGCTCTAGAAGGTGTAAGTCAACTACCCTGGCCAGCAAGATCTCCGGATCTGTCCCCCATTGAGCATGTTTGGGACTGGATGAAGCGTCGTCTCACGCGGTCTGCACGTCTAGCACGAACGCTGGTCCAACTGAGGCGCCAGGTGGAAATGGCATGGCAAGCCGTTCCACAGTACTACATCCAGCATCTCTACGATCGTCTCCATGGGAGAATAGCAGCCTGCATTGCTGCGAAAGGTGGATATACACTGTACTAGTGCCGACATTGTGCATGCTCTGTTGCCTGTGTCTATGTGCCTGTGGTTCTGTCAGTGTGATCATGTGATGTATCTGACCCCAGGAATGTGTCAATAAAGTTTCCCCTTCCTGGGACAATGAATTCACGATGTTCTTATTTCAATTTCCAGGAGTGTACTTGTCATCTGACGCCATGCAGACGATTTTCGTGTCAGTTATGATGATATGAAGATAAGTACAACACAACACCCAGTGCCCGAGAGGAGAAAACCTCCGACCAGCCCGGGAATCGAATCTGGGCCCCTTCGGTTAGCAATCTGCAGCGCGGTCCCAGCACCTACCGAGGCGGACAAACTCTTTATTACTTCTTGCCACGGAATGAATATGCTTTGAATGGTGTTGCTTCTTGCCACTGAGTATGCTTTGCGGCCTTAGTGACTAGTGCATTCTTCCTTGCAAACGCTAAAAATGCAACACTAATTTCGCAAATGTCTTCACACGCTAACAGGTACTTCATACAATATGTTTCACCAAAAATCAATGTACTAGAATTAGTCTTCCACTCCAATGAAAACTTCTGATGTCTCCATTAGTCATGGACTGTGCAGCTGGTCCCGGCGGAGGTTCGAGTCCTTCCTCGGGCATGGGTGTATGTGTTGTCCTTAGAATAATTTAGGTTAAGTAGAGTGTAAGCTTAGGGACTGATGACCTTAGCGTCCACAGTTCGTGGTCGTGCGGTAGCGTTCTCGCTTCCCACACCCGGGTTCCCGGGTTCGATTCCCGGCGGGGTCAGGGATTTTCTCTGCCTCGTGATGACTGGGTGTTGTGTGCTGTCCTTAGTTAGTTAGGTTTAAGTATTTCTAAGTCCTGGGGGACTGATACCCATAGCTGTTAAGTCCCATAGTGCTCAGAGCCATTTGAACCATTTTTTTGATGACCTTTGCAGTTAAATCCCATAACATTTCACAAACATTTGAACCTTTTTTTGTGTCCATTATATACGAGGAAGTGTGAAAAACTGAGATCAAAAATAAAATGGAATACAACCAATATACTTACAATGGATGTGAATCGAGCACTTCGCACACGGATTCGTAAGCAGGAACAAATATATATATATATATATATATATATATATATATATATATATATAATAGGTACACAGAATAGCATGCGACGAAACCAGCTACTGTTTTATATGAAATAAAACAAATATGGAATCATATTATGGATGCGAGCTAAAAGTAAGCAGAATACCAGCAACATACCTACAGTGCAGTTTAAAGAGTGCAGTTCACCCATGAGATTGTAATCAAGAAAACAATGCGATGAAATCAGTTTGTGTGTCATGCGAAAGAGATGACTTTTATGTCTTGTCGTTTCCTAAAGCGCAATTATTTCCAGTTTATAATGACCACTTGGTTGAATTTGCGATATTTGGTTTGATAAATAAATAGTTTTACAGTCAAAGGGCCACTTACAATTTTTTCGCATGACTCTAAACCACAGCTACGAGAAGCTAATCTTAGTTTTTGAATAATTTTTCTCGAACATATTTTTTTTTTTCAAGGTGACAGAAATATTTCCCGGCCCACCCACTAAAACCCACTGGAACTATTATCATCTAATATTTGTATTTCGCAGAGGAAGAACATTGCTTTTGACGCCGGATTTTCCCATATTCGAAGTTTACTGCCAGGCCACTAGGAGTGCTACTGGCGTTCTCTGATTTCGTACCTTAACATGAGCGGTGCATTTCTTGTAGTTTGGTGTTCCGTGGTCAGCACAGCGACCATTGTTGCCGCTACCCTTGAGACAGCAGCAGAGAGGCGCGCCCAACAACTGCATTGGACACTGCCACTTCGTCTTTTCAGACGAATCCCAGTTCTACCTACAGCATCACGATGGACGAATCCATCTGGGGAGACTTCGAGCAGAACGAACGTTGCCGGATTGCAATAGTCATCGTCATACGGTCCTAACACCTGGCGTTATGATACGGGATGCCACTGGGTACACAACACGAACACCTCTGGTTCACATAGCGTGTAATTTAGACAGGAGCCGTTTCATTTCTGACATTCTGACGCCGATGACTGTGCCTTTCCTTCGATGTGTCCGTGACGTTACTTTCCAACAAGACATCGCCAGATAGCATGTTTCTCATGCTGTCCTGACCTACCTAGATAAAGAGCGCTGCGACTGTTGCCCTGTCCAACAAGTTCTCCAGCTCTTTCACCCACTGAAAACATCTGGTCATGAGCACCCGGGAGAGCGGCACGCCACCACTCGCCAGGCAATACGATTGACGCATTCTGAAACATATCTGAACCACTATGGAATGACGTAAACGTACCTGTTGTCCGAGGTCAGTTCGACTCGATGCCCAGTTGGGTTAGAGCCATTTTTGCTGCCAGAGGTTGGAACTCAGCTTACTATTTTCGCACCGTGTATAACCATAAATCACAAACAAATCTAAACATATATTCTTCCTACTAAATATTCTGTAGGGTGGTCCAACTGCCCCTACCGATGGGTTTTATGCAACCCGCAATGCCTTCAAAAATCTCGCGACAGATTTTCAAAGTCCCTCATTCTCTATGCGTAAACTACTAGTCCTGCAGAAAAAATGAACAGGACATTTTTGTAGGAAATTTAATGTAATTAAATTTTGTACTGAGATACGTTTCCGCTGGAGGCCACGGCTTTAGAGTTATTGAAGAAAAACGCGTTTGAAGGTCCTTTTGTACGTTTTTCTTGAATAACTCGAAAACCGTGGCCTCCAGCGAAGACGTATCCCAGTACAAAATTTAACTAGATTAAAATTCCTACAAAAATGCCGTGTTCATTTTTTTCTGTAGGACTAATAGTTTGCGTATAGCGAGTGATAGAACCTAAAAACCGCAGCAATGGTTTCTGAAGGTGTTGCAGGTTGCCCGAAACCCACATATAGTTGAAGCTAAAATACACTGTTTGTACAATAAGTAAAATTCCGTTATTTGCTATCCTTCGTGGTGCTACAGTTTTAATGGCCAGCTGTGTACTGGAATATCAAAATAGTGATGCTTTGTTCGTGTTGCATCAGCATTCTGCAGGGAGAAAGCCTACTTACTCATACCCGGAGGTTAGGTCCAGCCAGCTAAACGGAAATATTTTCTTCCTTCGTCAAAAATGGCACGTTTCCTTCAAGAAGTAACTTAAATATGTTATGTTAAGTATGGTTGACTGAGATGAGTGGGTGTAGATTTTTGTATTAGTGCTGTTGGTGTCAGCGAGGAAGATAAGAAGGATGACACCTGACACCAGCACCTAATCTACTCCTCTCGAACAGGTCCATGCTGGCTGTCGAGATACCCGATGGGTGGGTCACTACCAGAAGTGTCACATGTTCACAATCCGTGAGAGGTTACGGGACTCAGTCGAGTATATTGACGCTGTGGTAATGAAAATCTGTATGGTGGCACGTCTGCTCACGTTGGCGGCCAAATACTGATAATGAAAAACTTGATACACCCCGTTATTCGAACTTACTAACTTCAAGTCGAGCGTCTATGCACGAGAGTGTGTGAGCTTACTAGCTACGGAGGCACGTTAAGGCTTTTCTCTTCTGCCCCGATCAAAGACCAGAATATCGTATCTCACCCATCCTGCGCCTGTCACGTGGACGGTTATTACGAGGTCTAATGACATAATGTATGTACCACGTCAAACCGTACGACTCGGCAAAGCGATAGGATCGCTATCTCTACAACATGGAAGCTATCTCTAATCTAGATGCTCATCAGAGACCAGCCATTTGTTCATGCCTGTAGGAGCGTATGTGATTCTTTCTCACCTTAGGTTAAATGACAATACGACGACTGGTACGGAATAGAATGTCGAAAAATTATAACGGCTGAATTCATAATGAACTACCATCATGCGTGAATCCCGCGAAAGATAAATAACGCCAGGAAAGAGAAGCGATCACATGTAGAGCACGCTGTATAAATAATAAACTACTTGCACACAGTCTGCAAAGGGGCTGAATTATCAAAAATTGTGGCCATGCCAATGGTAATAGTGAAAAGAATTTTGAATTATACCAATAAAAAGTACAAGGCAACGTGTTTGACCGATGATAATTATATTAAATCTACAGTAACGGGAAAAGAAATCGCAGCACCAAGAAAGAGTTGTGCGACGTAAATGATAGTTGGAGGAGTGTTTCTACACCTGAAAGATAATGTCTGTTCAAATTTCGAGCCAGTCTCACAAGAGTGACGCTAGTACCGCCACTATGAGAGTTCAAATCAGACTTCCTTTAAATACACGCTCTAACTGTAGTGAGCGTTAGTTACCTTTGACATTGGACGTGATGAACTGATGTTTGCCAAGAATGCCTTTAAGGTGACGAAGAAGCCATTATAAACAACTTACCGAGTTTGAAAGAGATCGTGTAATATGGCTTCGAGAAGCTGCATGTTCCTTCTGCGATACTACAGTGAGACTTGGCAGAAATGTAGCCACTATACATGACCGCTGGCAGCGGTCGTCACGAGAATGTACAGCCGCAAGAAGGCTGGTTTCTGGACGGCTACGGGGAATTACCGAGAGGGGAGACAATCGTTTCCGACGGGTGGCTCTCGCGCGTCGTACTGCATCTACAGAAACAATTTCGTCAGCATTTGGCACCACAGTGACACAACGAACTGCTACAAATTGGTTAACTCAATGATAGCCCGGAGCCAGACGCCCTGTAGAGTTATTCCATTGACACCAGACCACTACCATTTGCGACTTCAGTAGTGTCAAGCGAGAGCTAATTAGTGGAGGACTCTTGTGTTTTCTAATGAAAGCTGGTTCTGTCTCGGTGCCAGTGATGGCCGTTTGCTGCTTAGAAAGAGGCCAGTTGAGGGCACTCTCGAGGTTATCCCACGCTCCCTGACTGCAAATTTGTACGTCAGTCTGGTGATTCGACCTATTGTGCAGACATTCTGAACAGCGTTCTAAGGAGTGTTTTCCCACAGGATAACGCTTCCCACATACCGCTTTCGTAACCGAACACGCTCTACAGACTGTTGACACGTCGCCTTGACTTGCTCGATCCCCCGATCTATCTCCAGTCGAGAACGTATAGGACATCGTCGGACAACTGCGGCGTCATCCACACCAGCTATATTCACCGATCAAGTGCAATAGGCATGGAACTCTATCCCACAAACTGACATCCGGCACCTGTACAACACAATGCATTCATGTTTGCATGCTTGCTTTCAACATTCTGGCAGCTACACCGGTTATTAATGTACCAGCATTTCACATTTGCAATGCCTCACCTCGCCCTTACATAAACCTGTGATCTCACAATGTTAAACACTTAAATATGTTACCTAGACAAATGCATACCCGAAATTTCATTAATCTACATCAATTATTCCTTTGTGTTGAGATTTTTTCCGTCAGTGTATATAGTAAATCTGTGTATGGATTCGAGAACTGTCTCTTCAATTTTCTTTCTTCATTCCTTAACGCGTTAGTGCCATTAATCGCCTTTGATGTAGACTTTAAACATAATTAATATAACTAGTATCTGGAACAATGCTCTCAGCAATCGAACAGTATTTAATATCCACCAACACACACGGAAATTCGTGGACTTTACATGTCAGTGCCTGCTTGTATTTTTTACTCATATTAACAACAGGACAAGTGCAATCAGGGCTCGTGCACTGAGGGTTCCATACAAACTTAATTCTGTTTACAGATAATAATTATTTCGTGTGGCTCAGCGACCTGGTGCAGTTCTTTCTATTGGACGCCTTTTAGGTCAACTATGTGGCCCTAATGTACCCTAGTTATCCAGTATGGAAAAGGGAGCCTACAGTTTAAAATGGAATCGGAACCACGTCTTGTTTCTGAAGACTTCCAACATCGTTGAGAGGCGAAGTCTAGGTTAAAACGAAGACTCAAAATATCGATCGTCCGGCCGAGATTCGATCCCGCGGCTCAGTTTTCAGGCACACGCTTTACCATACTTTTTCCACGCCTGTCTTACAAGATATGCTTTTATATGACTAGTAAACATCCAAACTGACATTTGATAGATTTGTTTTTAGCAACGTGAATCAGATATGTTTTCTACGAACAATGTGCCGGAATGCATGTCAATGCGGCGAGATTTCATTCTTACGATGATGTGAGAAATCTTTATGTTTTGCGTGTTTCTATCGTAAGTTTAATCCCACTGATTGAGAAAACTCTCACGAATAGATGATCAGCTAGGACTACACAATAACATACTTTAGGAGTATTGTTGCACTGTGTATGACAACCACTAGACCACCAGGCCCGACATGTATAGAGTGTGAACTTTAATAAAATCAACAAACAGCAGGGATTTTTCAATGTCAATAACCTTACCAACATTCGTACACTTTAAGATATTTTATCTTATTCTGAAATCAACAGGTTTCGGAAATTCATTTTGCCATCTTCAGATCCCATACGCTTTATACAAATCGAGGAACTTATCGTATAGTCCCATGAAACTGGATATCGTGAATTTCAGTCGTTGGGCAGATGCTTTGTACGAAGACGTGCTGTCACGGCTGTTGGTAACGTTTATTGTTATTGAAAAGTACGTACCAGCCGCTGTCCCCTGATGGTAATGGACCAACTGAGATTGCAAGGCAGGGACGGATTCCTGACTGGGAATGGAGGAAAAATTGTCCTATGAACATATGTCCCAAAATGCATCGTTCTCACGGTAGATGGCGCTGGCGAATGAAAGAAGAACTTCCGTTTGTCAGCGCTACCTACGGTGGCAACGATCTATTTCCAGACCCATGTTCATAGGAAATTTTTTCCTCCATTTCCAGTCAGAAATCCGTCCCTACAGTTTGTCGGTCTTATTAATGTTCGCCCTGCATGGACAATTCATATACAGGGTGGTCAGAAACAGTCTGAAAAGCTGGCCAAGGTATTTCAGGGTAGGTTACACTGAGAAATAATTGTTAAGAAAAATATCTGTACGTTACCCAGTTCCCAAATTATTAATCATTGAAGTTAGTCATTCAAGACGTTATGCTCGCAAATTGAAGTAGCCCGCCAGAGACGGTATGGCCAAACGTGTTCTTCGTTTGGTTTCCTAAAACCGAAAAAGAGAGCGATACAAAAATTGAACATTCGCCATTTATGAGGATCGAACCCGAGCCAGATATTAAACAGTCTCGTGTGCTATTATATACGCTATGAGAACAACTGACACTAATTGTAGGTGGGGGGCCGCTTGAAATTGAGAGCGCGACGGCCTGATTGGCTAACTTCACAGGTAGTTAACTCGCAAACGGCGCAGCGTGTCGAACAGTTTTGCTAACAACTATTTCTCAACACAACCTACCCTGAAATACCCTCAAAAGGCTTTTCAAACTGTTTCTGATCACCTTGTACAGGGGTTGATGAGTGAGTTAGCGACCGTCATTATAAGTGGCACATGTGAGGGTATCTTTTGATTACATTGACTTAGAAGCTTAAATTTTTTAAACCGCCTAGGGACCATTGATCTCAGTATTTGATATAAATTTCAAATTGATACGCTTGCCTATTCCTGAGAAAAAGGCTTCGTTACAGGCGGCCACACCTTTTGATTGAACTGACTTGAAGGTCAAATTTTTTACACCGCCGAGGGGCCGCTGACCTTAGTACCTGACATAAATTCGAGTTGGTACCTCTAGCCGTTTCTCAGAATAAGGGGTCCCAACAGACAGACAGACAGACAGACAGACGAACAGACAGGCTACAAATGGCAAAAATATAGTTTTGATGTGATATAATTACAAATTACCGCCTGGTTAGGCGAAAGCGCTAACGCGCTGCTTCCTGGACCCGGGTAGGCGCGCCGGCCCCGGATCGAATCCGCCCGGCGGATTACCGCCGAGGACTGGTGTGCCAGCCAGCCTGGATGTGGTTTATAGGCGGTTTTCCACATCCCACTAGGTGAATATCAGGCTGGTTCCCACGTTCCGCCTCAGTTACACGATTCGCAGACATCTGAGTACGTTCACCCTACTCCATGAGTTCCACCCGATGCAGACGACTGGGGTACACTACTTCCAACCTGCTGGTTACGGGGTGGCGGCAGGAAGGTCATCCGGCCATCCCTTAACATTAACCTTGCCCAATCCGACCCTGCGAAACCTCGGGATAAAGGCATAAGCAAAATAAAGAAAGAAAGAAAAGATAATTACCAATTTTTTTATTTTTTTCATTTGCTTGAACTCTGAAACCTTGCTTCCTATGAAATTTCATGTGTCTACGTCATCGGAAAGTACCCCACATATTTTGATGAGTGGGTTCGTGAGTATCGAAATGTTGCAACGCAGAATTAATCACAGCTAGTAATGGCTGTACCTTTTGATTGCGCTGACTCTGAAGCTTCAATGTTTCACAACGCCAAGGGATCGTAGACATTAAATTCAATTTGATATTACTACCTGTATCTGAGAAAAAGGGGTATTAATAGTTGGACAAACACATCGACGGACGGTATTATAAGGGTTCCGTTCTTATCGACTGAGGTACGGAATCATAAGAAACGAAGTACACAGCGATCAAAAATACCTGAGACCTCACTGTTGAGTACTCTAGCGCTCTTTAATATGTATGATGACACACTTGTTGAGGATTTGAATAACATATGTGGTGTGTGTGTGTGTGTGTGTGTGTGTGTGTGTGTGTGTGTGTGTGAGAGAGAGAGAGAGAGAGAGAGAGAGAGAGAGAGAGAGAGAGAGAGAGAGAGAGACGAGAACATTTTGCGATGCATATGAATAATTTCAAGACATAAATACCAAAAGTAGTAACGAAACATAACCGATAAATATTACACTAGACGGGAAGAAACATGAGCGAGGGAAGTTCTTCACTGACGCAGGACGCGCGCTTGCGGCAAATAAAAGCTGTATCGGTGAAATAAAAGGAAAATAATAGCATGTAGAAAGGAAGTCTTCTACAAAATACAAGAATTACTACCAACACGAGCTACAACAAATTACGTAAAAGGAGATATGTTAAATGCATTGATTTGATTGCAGTTACGTATGATTCAGGAATATAGAAAATAAATACGAATGGGGAGAATATTTGGAAACCTTTTCTGTGGAGAAGAGAGGAGGAAATTAAAATGGGAAACGGTGTTAGGAATGATGAAACGTTTGAATGGCTGAAGAAAACAAGAAGTTTCTTAAACTATATTGACAAGAGGAAAGCAAAGTTGCTTGAATACTTTCTATGAAATGAGTATTTTCAGAAAACTATCATTGAAGGAAACAGAGGAGGAAGTAATAGATGATACAGCAAATCTGCCAGGTATGGAGAACGGAATGTCATAAAAAGGACTAAGGGAAGCAGCAAAGAGTCGGACATTATGAGGAATAAATTTCAGTAGATTCATGCCTTCTTTACAGATGTATGTATGATAGTTGCTGTCGTAAAAGGAGGTACACAAAAATAATCTAGTTTGCAGGGAAAACATTTTAAAACTGTAAAAATATGTAACGTGAACTATATAACAAATAATTCACTTAGTGATTTACAAAAAAAAACCTTAATTTGATTTGTTTCGCAACCTGCTTATGCATTTTCACGAATCATATAAATAGAAGGCAATGTATTTCATGAAAAAAAATTGCTTTGTTAAAATTTCAAATATCAGTTATTTTATTAATAATTTAAAGTGCAACTGAGGACGTAATTTTTTGACAAAGCCATAAGAAATAGTAATTAATACTTACGTAGCAAGCAAGAAGCTGATAGATTATGAAAGGCTGTCAATTTCACTGTGTTAGTTATATGCCTCCAATTTTCCTGCGCGTCTTACGCAAACGATCCACGCGGATGTAGCAATGCTGTAGATTTCCTCGTATGTCTTTCGATATCCAGAATTTTAAGTATACTGTTCCTCTCCTTAGTATATGACTGCACCTGAGCCAGTACTACCTCAGCTGAGTTATAATGGCAACATGTACGAAGTACTAGCATCCTGCAAGCCCTCTTTTGTTAATAAAATCACCTTTGCTAGCAACACTGAACGAGCTGGTATGGTGGTAAGGCACTGGACTCGTATTCGAGTGGACGGTGGTTCACAGCTGGCCATCAAGATTTACTTTTCTGTGATTTCCACAAAGCTCCTAGGGCAAATTCATGGAAAAATGCTTCGGAAGGGTATGTTTGACTTCCATCTCATTCTTCCTGAATCCGAATTTCCGTCCCGTCTCTACTGACCTCGTTATTCTCAAGGGATCCTTAAGCACTAGTCATCCCTCCTTTCTGCCACTAGTTTCGTACGATAATTCCCAATTGTTATATTAATAAAATATACATTAATTTTTTTCAATCGTTTTGGTCACTACATAAAGTAACTTCGTGAGCCGCTGTATCAGGATTCAGGCAATGAAAATCCACATCAGTTAAACATCTCCTACGAAAATATTTGTGGTGTTTGTTAAAATGAGTAATTTCTCTCAAACAAACATTATTCCCGACGCGTCGTTTAATAGTTTTACATCACTGTTTGAATCATACCATGCTGGGAAGATACGAAGGCGTTCTGAAAAGCAATTCCTCCTAATTTTTTACATCAAAACTCTTAAAGCTTTTCAAAGAAAACAAATGTAACTATCGTTCAACATCCTTATTCCTCATGTCTATATATTTATTTCTCAACATATTCGTCCTGGCGCCGAACACGTTTCTCCCAAAGAGATACCAGTTTGTTGATACTGTCACTGTAGAATGTTCGACTTTCCTGACGGAGCAACGGCTTCTCATCAGATCACACTGCATGATCACCATCAAAGCGAAATCCTAGAAGGTGTTCTTTACGTTTTGAAACAGATGAAAATCGAATGAGCCACGTCGGGAATTTATGGAGGATGATCGATGACAGCGAACAAATGGTTCAAATGGCTCTGAGCACTATGGGACTTAACATCTGAGGTCATCAGTCCCTTAGAACTTAGAACTACTTAAACCTAACTAACCTAAGGACATCACACACATCCATGCCCCAGGCAGGATTCGAACCCGCGACCGTAGCGGTCGCGCGGTTCCAGACTGTAGCGCCTAGAACCGCATGGCCACAACGGCCGGCGACAGCGAACAAAAGGCGTCTGATTGTTGCAGATGGTGCCGCTCTCGTGCGTGGTCTGGCATTATCGTGCTGAAGAAGAGGTGCTCCATGTGTGGACGAACTCTTCGAATTCGTAATTCGATTACAGATCGCTGTTGCTCACGCACTGACACAGTTATGTTAAAAACCGTAATGTTACACGCTGCAGTCCCGAGTCCTCCAACGGCATAGGGCTGCAAGTATGTAGATATGAAGAATAAAGATGTAGGATGTTAATAATGTTAGTTTTAAACTGAAGCGCCAAAGAAACAGATATGGGCACGCGTATTCAAATACAGAGATATGTAAACAGGCAGAGTACTGCACTTCGATCGGTAACGCCTATATAAAACGACAAGTGTCTGGCGCAGTTGTTACATCGGTTACTGCTGCTGCAATGGCAGGTTATCAAGATTTAAGTGAGTTTGAAAGTGGTGTTACAGTCGCGGCAAGAGCGATGGGACACAGCATCTCCGAGGTAGCGATGAAGTGGGGATTTTCCCTTACGACCATTTCACGAGTGTACCGTGAATATCAAGAACCCGGCAAAATATCAAATCTCCGACATCGCTGTGGCCGGGAAAAGTTCCTGCAAGAACGGGACCAACGACGACTGAAGAGAATCGTTCAACGTGACAGTAGTGCAATCTTTCGGCAAATTGCTGCAGATTTCAATTTTGGGCCATCAACAAGTGTCAGCGTACAAACCATTCAACGAAACAGCATCGATATGAACTTCAAGAGCCGAAGGCCCACTCGTGTACCCTTGATGACTGCACGACACAAAGCTTTACGCCTCGTCCGGGCCCGTCAACACCGATATTGCACTGTTGATGACTGGAAACATTTTGCCTGATCAGTCGAGTTTCATTCAAGTTTTATCGAGCGGATGGACGTGTACGGGTATGGAAACAACCTCATGAATCCATGGACCCTGCATGTCAGCAGGGGATAGTTCAAGTTGGTGAAGGCTCTGTAAAGGTGTTGGGAGGGTGCAGTTGGAGTGATATGTGACCCCTGATACGTCTAGATACGACTCTGATAAGTGACACGTACGTAAGCATCCTGTCTGATCCATCTGCATCCATTCACGTCCATTGTGCATTTCGACGGACTTAGGCAATTCCAGCAGGACAATGCGACACTCCACACGTCCAGAATTGCTACAGAGTGGCTCCAGGAACACTCTTCTGGGTTTAAACACTCATGCTGGCCACCAAACTCCGCAGACATGAACATCATTGAGCATATCTGGGATGGCTTGCAACGTTCTGTTCAGAAAAAATCTCCACCCCTGTCGTATTCTTACTGATTTATGGACAGGCCTACAGGCTTCATGCCGTCAATTCCATCCAGCACTACTTCAGACATTAGTCAAGTCCATGCCACGTCGTGTAGCGGCACGTCTGCGTGCTCGCGGGGCCCTACACGGAATAGGCAGGTCTACCAATTTCTTTGGCTCTTCAGTGTATTTAAAAAGCTTTAAGATTTTTCGCATAAAAAATTGGGAGGTTTTACTTTTCAGCAATCCCTCGTATATTCGTCTGAGAGGGTCAATCAGTTGATTTAATATCTGTTTACAACTATATTTACAATGCTGAAACAAGTAGCAACCCTCATCAATCATCTCTTGTACTCCAGCGCTAATAACTTCGCCGTCAACGGGACATTACACCTTGATGTCCATTAATTTTTCCCAGTTCTAGGCGCTTTAGTCCGGAACCGCGAGACTGCTACGGTCGCAGGTTCGAATCCTGCCTCGGGCATGGAGGTGTGTGATGTCCTTAGGTTAGTTAGTCCCATAGTGCTCAGAGCCATTTGAACCAATTTAATTTTTTCCCTATCAGTACAACAGGTCAGTACCTACAGGAGGAGAGTATCGTGAGTGGAACATGTTGCAAGCCTAACAACTTCACCCAAGTTTCTTTCTATAGAGCATGTGAAGAGCGGCGGGTAGAACAGCTCAAATCGATACAAGAGATGAATTCAGTTCGTGAGAGGATCTTATAAACAGTTATTAAGAAAACCGTTTCCCATAATTTTTGTCTCGACTAGCTGTCAGACTTGATAATAAAGGAAATAAGAAAGAGATGGCAGTCCAGTTATTCATGGACTATTCTTAACTTATAACTATTGGTTAAGCGTTGAGATAGAAACTCATACTTGAAATACTCATTCGAAACTAAAGATGTTCCCCTACTCAGCTCGTAATTTACGTCGAATAGAGAGGGTAAGTTGAAAACGTCACTGTATCTGTTAACCCACTGAGTCCCAACGGTTTCTGCTGCAGATCACAATTTTACCCATTCCGTTTTGAAATATCAGTTACTTTAGCATGAAAACACCGATGCTGCTATAGCCCTGATTCAGTGCTTTCGTAGCATCGATAGTTCATGCTGAAGGTACTTGAAAACAAAATGAGTAAAATAGTGCGATAAAAAAGTGGTTTGCGGCAAAATTCACTGGGGCCCGAAGGTTTAATTATATGGACGTTTGACTGTAGAATACCTGTTTGTAGCCAAACAAGGTAATTACAAGAGCACTGCACATTTCTAGGTCAGCATGGAGGCGCATCTATTGGATTTCATGCGTCTAACAACGCTGTCACCCACTATGTTCGTAGAGACCAAGGTTACTGAGTTCGGATAGTGGAAGGCTGCGAAGGTGATCGGCCGCGTCTTCCTGAAAGGGACTCATTCTGACATTTGCTATAATCGATTTCGACACTAAGCCAGAAGATAACAGGACTGTCAGCCAAACGTCGCGCCATTTCGACTAAATCGCTCGGCAGTAACACTGAAAACTTCTGACATTGTACACGGATGGCCTGATTGTTTAATGTGACTGCTTGCGATAAATAGAAGATCTGTTTTCCATGTTGCATGCCTGATACAATTTTTGTTGTTGTGACAGTTTCATTAAATTGCAGACACAGCATTTCAGAACAGATTACACGGATATCACCTCATATCACTGCATTTCATTGATTTCACACCCATTCATACTATTTACTTCATTTTGGAAAATTTAACTTCTCGTATATTCGTATACTCCTACGGCAGGGTAAGAGAGAGTCTTCCATCTTATACAGGGTGTTTCAAAAATGACCGGTACATTTGAAACGGCAATAAAAACTAAACGAGCAGCGATAGAAATACACCGTTTGTTGCAATACGCTTGGGACAACAGTACATTTTCAGGCAGACAAACTTTCGAAATTACAGTAGTTACAATTTTCAACAACAGATGGCGCTGCAAGTGATGTGAAAGATATAGAAGACAACGCAGTCTGTGGGTGCGCCATTCTGTACGTCGTCTTTCTGCTGTAAGCGTGTGCTGTTCACAACGTGCAAGTGTGCTGTAGACAACATGGTTTATTCCTTAGAACAGAGGATTTTTCTGGTGTTGGAATTCCACCGCCTAGAACACAGTGTTGTTGCAACAAGACGAAGTTTTCAACGGAGGTTTAATGTAACCAAAGGACCGAAAAGCGATACAATAAAGGATCTGTTTGAAAAATTTCAACGGACTGGGAACGTGACGGATGAACGTGCTGGAAAGGTAGGGCGACCGCGTACGGCAACCACAGAGGGCAACGCCCAGCTAGTGCAGCAGGTGATCCAACAGCGGCCTCGGGTTTCCGTTCGCCGTGTTGCAGCTGCGGTCCAAATGACGCCAACGTCCACGTATCGCCTCATGCGCCAGAGTTTACACCTCTGTCCATACAAAATTCAAACGCGGCAACCCCTCAGCGCCGCTACCATTGCTGTACGAGAGACATTCGCTAACGATATAGTACACAGGATTGATGACGGCGATATGCATGTGGGCAGCATTTGGTTTACTGACGAAGCTTATTTTTACCTGGACGGCTTCGTCAATAAACAGAACTGGCGCATATGGGGAACCGAAAAGCCCCATGTTGCAGTCCCATCGTCCCTGCATCCTCAAAAAGTACTGGTCTGGGCCGCCATTTCTTCCAAAGGAATCATTGGCCCATTTTTCAGATCCGAAACGATTACTGCATCACGCTATCTGGACATTCTTCGTGAATTTGTGGCGGTACAAACTGCCTTAGACGACACTGCGAACACCTCGTGGTTTATGCAAGATGGTGCCCGGCCACATCGCACGGCCGACGTCTTTCATTTCCTGAATGAATGTTTCGATGATCGTGTGATTGCTTTGGGCTATCCGAAACATACAGGAGGCGGCGTGGATTGGCCTCCCTATTCGCCAGACATGAACCCCTGTGACTTCTTTCTGTGGGGACACTTGAAAGACCAGGTGTACCGCCAGAATCCAGAAACAATTGAACAGCTGAAGCAGTACATCTCATCTGCATGTGAAGCCATTCCGCCAGACACGTTGTCAAAGGTTTCGGGTAATTTCATTCAGAGACTACGCCATATTATTGCTACGCATGGTGGATATGTGGAAAATATCGTACTATAGAGTTTCCCAGACCGCAGCGCCATCTGTTGTTGAAAATTGTAACTACTGTAATTTCGAAATTTTGTCTGCCTGAAAATGTACTGTTGTCCCAAGCATATTGCAACAAACAGTGTATTTCTATCGCTGCTCGTTTAGTTTTTATTGCCGTTTCAAATATACCGATCATTTTTGAAACACCCTGTACATTCCCTTCGAGGTGCTGTTCCTATAGTAGAAAAACCCGTTGACTTTTGTTCAGAAAAATAAGAGGAAAGCACAAGTGAAATGAATGTGTGTACCGCCCCTTGTAAAGCAGTCATAAGGTCAAATTTATTACTTTGACTCGTTTGAGATAAGCCAGTGATCTTGGTTCAAACCCCGCACTTTCTTCGGTTTTCGCTTGTCACGATATATTGAAGAATAATCTGTTATTAACGACGAAATTGCTGAAATTACTTAATGAAAATTCCTTGAAAAACTACATTGCGTTTTATTTATGTTCTTCGATGTCATGTGTTGGAGTTACCAATATTTCTTAATGGTAATTTCGAATTTATGTTTATTTTATGCCTTTATCTTAATGAGAGATATTTTTGTGACAATCAACATACACACATTAAAATGTGTCCCCAGTTTTAAATACTCTGATTTAATGTAATCTCAAGAAATAAAAGTTGAGATCGTGTATTAGAGTCACTCGTAATGAATAGTACCAGAACGAAGCTTTTACTAGTTTGAAAATTCCTGATAACGTATGCTCGTGATCACTTCTATTAAGAATAAAATTTCTACTTCTTAGTTTTTCGATGTGCAATTCGGATGCAGTTCTATCAAACCGCTCGGAGCACATGGCATACGAGTTGCAACCAAACGCCGGCCTGTGTGGCCGAGCGGTTCTAGGCGCTACAGTCTGGAACCGCGTGACCTTTACGGTCGCAAATTCGAATCCTGCCTCGGGCATGGATGTGTGTGATGTCCTTAGGTTAGTTAGGTTTAAGTAGTTCTAAGTTCTAGGGCACTGATGACCTCAGAAGTTAAGTCCCATAGTGCTCAGAGCCATATGAACCATTTTTTTGCAACCAAACGCAGCAACCGGTTGCCGTATTTTGCTATCACAATTTATTTTGCTATCGTCGTTTTAAGAATTGAGGAAATTTAGTACAGTGTCCCGTCGACGAGGAAGTCATTACACACAAAACCTGAGCTACAATAGGATAAGGGCGGGAAAGGAAATCGGGAGCCATTTTTTTTTTTTTATCTGAAACCGATCCAGTGTGTGCTTGAAATGGTTTGAGGAACCACTGACAACCCACATGTGGATGGTCGGGCGGGGATTTGAACGACACTACTCCCGAATCCGAGTCCTGGGTTTTGCCGATCGATTTTCCTAGCCCAGTAGATCAAGTACTGCATTATGTTAGTGAAACTGTCACATTGTCACAATATTACTGAAATATTGCTTCTGTTTAATTCACAAACATTACGTTATTGAGGATTGTTCAGCTAAGTTGTTCCCTCAGATGTTTCTCACGCTGTTTAAGATACCACATTTCTCTTCTCACCCTAATGAATCATGAAGGATCTCCCTAAATGACGTATAGTCCTGTATCGTATCTAAATTAGTTACAGAGATATTGGTATCAACTTCGCTTTTTTAAATGGAAGTGTAGTTACTTGCGATGCTGGCATCGTAGTTCTAAAACAGACGAATCAAACGGCGTTTCACTCTTCAAATTCTGATTAGAAATTTCGGTTAAATAACAGTATTTAGAACTTAAGGTTTCCCTGGTTTTATTATGAAAGCGATTGCTGTCTTACGTGGAATTTCATGTTGTTGTTGTTGTTGTTTTGATGGGCGATCCAGTTTGACGCAACTAAGAGAGTCTACTTACAAAAGCGGAATAGTGGGGAAAAGATTAATTTAAAACTGGTACTAATAACATTTGGCTACATGTGATTGGACCGACACGCCAACTGGTAGACAGCGGACGTGGCTTCTAAGGACGATTCACCAGTTCATTACGTTAACATTTTTGGTTTTGTTCCTGCCAGATCTGGAAATAACGGTACATTTAAAAAAATGAATGGATTTGTAAAACATGGAATTGAGGTATAAAGATGGGTAAATAATAACTTCCCGACGTGAATTTGATGTCAATATACACATCTACATTGCAAAATTAAATCAGCAATAACAATAAGAAAAATCGCAAAAGTTTGTGGTTATAAACTGTTGCCAAAAATTCCATTTATGTCGTACAGTGTTAGAAATGCACACCGTCTACTGCAATATAAGTTTGCAGTCGTTGGTGCAAGGAATTCTGGGCAGGCTGAAAAGATTCCATCGATATAACTACATATACTGCAACGATGCGATGTTTTAAACCCTCTTGTGTCGTCGGAACTTATGCATAAACTTCGGCTTTGAGTAAACCCCGGTGAAAAAACTTCGCTGGTGTTAAAACAGGCGAACGTGCAGGCCAATTGATAGCGCCTTCAAGTTTTATCCAGCGACAAGGAAAGTGCTGCGTGAGAGCTTTCCTATCCACAACACGCAGTGAGCCGAACACCCATAGTGCTGGTACCACATGCATCTACGTATTTCAAGTGTCATTTCCTCTAGTTGAACCGGTACCACATTTTGTGTATCTTTTACCTATTAAACTTTCTTCAATGAAATAAAAACCAATCGCACACTGTCTCCAGTAATTCTCGATCAAACGTTCACACTTCATCACCATTGATACTGAACCGGCCTCATCAAGTGCGGATTCCCCGCAGTTTAATAACGCATATTTCTTACATTTCCATGATTTGTAAAGGTAGCTACGTCGGTAAGAAGACTTCCTTGAAGTGTGAACCTATTGTTCTGATGTCGCATCAGAACCGAGCGACAGAATTCGACGCGTTTTCTGCAGTCCCGGTGCTTAATCTGCTGGTGAAGTGACACTTGATACAGATGGAAGCTCTTTGTGAGCAACACGCGAACAGTTCTGGGCTGACTTACTCCAGGGTATTCGCAGTTTCACTGGAGCTAACACAGGCTTGCTCCTTAATCTCTCCATAGTATTCCTGTGCACTTCTAATAACAATTTACTACACATTCCATAAACTATTATTCTTGTTGGAGATCGTCTCTCTGGATACCTTTGTGCATACGGCTCAACTGTTCTCATCGCGTTTCCTCTGAATTCTCCGTAAGGAAGTGGCATATCCAGCTTGGTTTTGAAACACATTCACTTTTTGATACTTACCAGCATCGACAAACCTTAACACATACGGAATGAAAGCTGCACGGTTGCTTTATTATTTCTTTGAAAGGAGTAAAATTCAGTGTTTATCTTTCTGACATTTACAACTAGTGTCGATTGAGTATAGGTTTGGGGGACATCTCTTTATTTATGTTTCATGTGGTTGCGGGAACTACTGTTTGGTAATTTACTTTAGGTGTGGTCCTTTTATCTGCTTAATATGAACGCCGGCCGAAGTGGCCGTGCGGTTAAAGGCGCTGCAGTCTGGAACCGCAAGACCGCTACGGTCGCAGGTTCGAATCCTGCCTCGGGCATGGATGTTTGTGATGTCCTTAGGTTAGTTAGGTTTAACTAGTTCTAAGTTCTAGGGGACTAATGACCTCAGCAGTTGAGTCCCATAGTGCTCAGAGCCATTTGAACCATTTTCGTAATATGAACACAGACCGCTTACTTCTATCTTGTTTGTCATTAGGTCTCGCAGTTGGCGGATAAATGGGTTTGTTGGTCCTGTTGTATGCTTGTAGAATTTTACAGCTTTTCGCTTAAATTTTTCTAAGACTTCCATTTCTTCGATGGCTCCGTGTTAAACAGAGTTCTGTAAGATGGCCAGCGCGCAGTACGTACCGCAGGGTATGGGGCCCCTGCATATGGCCTTAGCAGCGTTACCCTAAACAACGCTGCCGTAGTCAATAACGGAATGTCCTGTAGATAGTGAGCCCAGACTTAATAGAAAATGGCTCTGAGCACTATGGGACTTAACATCTATGGTCATCCGTCCCCTATAACTTAGAACTACTTAAACCTAACAACCTAAGGACATCACACAACATCCAGTCATCACGAGGCAGAGAAAATCCCTGACCCCGCCAGGAATCGAACCCGGGAACCCGGGCAGACTTAATAGAAAGCTCAGTCTCTGCATTAAGGACTGGGTGCAGTGTCCCAAGCCGCTGTGGTGTCCTGTTTATAACTTTTCGTTTATTTTGCTGCCACATATGTTGCCTGTCAAAATATTTCGCTCTGTCAGTCCAGTGGATCGGTTGCGGGAACTACTGTTTGATGCTCCATGTCACGGACTGGGCGGCCACTCCCGTTGGAGGTTCGAGCCCTCCCTCGGACATGGGTGCGTGTGTATTATTCTCAGCAAAAGTTAATTTAAGTTAGTTTAAGTAGCGTGTAAGTCTAGGGACCGATGACTTCAGCAGTTTGGTCCCTTAGAAATTCATACATATTTGAACACATTTTGATCAGTTCTCCGACAAGTGAGACCTTCAGGATCGGTGGTCTGCGACATATTGTGATTATCATGGTCTTGCTCTTGGTGGGGTTCAAGCCATTTCACTATTGTGATGCCCAGGATTCTAGCGCTTGACAGGCGTCTATGAAAAGTCCTTATTCCCTGCGCCCCATTTATAGCGACAAGGGGGGGGGGGGGGCGGCTGACGCAACACAGTTTACTCTTATTTCCATGGCGTGTTTTCTTATTTGTATGAAATCACGAACTTCTACATAAGCAGCAATGAGTTTTCTGTTTAAAACAGACAAATCGAAGTTCTAAGTATTGAAATTACTCTGAAACAAATAACCGGATCTAGAAGAGTGAAATGCCGTTGAATTCGACTCTTTTAGGAAAAGGATACTAGGAGCAGAAATTCCTGTAGTTCCGTCAGAAAAAGTGAAGTTGGTACCGATATTTCTACAATTAATATAGCTATGAAAAGCGATTACGTGTCGTTTACTGCGAACATCGTTACAGTTCATCTCTGCGAAAACAGAGCTACGATTTCTTAAACGGTTCCGAAAATATTTGAGGTGAACAACTTACCGAATAACTCTGTATATCTTGAGGTACGCTGTTCACTTATTTGTCAAGAACGAACTGAAGTGGAAACTGGCATTAGTAGTATAATAAAAACCTGCATCTAGGTTACAGGATATTTAATTCCGGCTCCTGCAGAATGATAATACTTCAGTACCTCTTACTTCTGCATCACCTCGTTCGGTCTATAGAAACATTTCTTAATTTTTGAACTTGAACTCGGCGTAAACGTTGTACTTGGGGTTATGAACTAGCAGTTACAGCTATTTTCCAAAATACTGTAAGAAAAACGCCCTCAAGTGAACCAGGCCTCTGTTTCACTGAAAGTATCTCTGTCCAACGCTGACACGTACTTAGCTGTCACATAAATGCCTCATCCAAACAGAAAGCAAGACTACGAGTTGCGCCTGGATTAAAGACAGCGCTTTTCTTCCGCCTTTCCGTCTGCGGCAAATTGTTTTCAGTGTCCAGCTGCAGCGCGATTTGACCTGCAGCAGAAGCTTTGTCTGCAGTAGCAGCGGCCCTGGCCAGCGGTCTCCTTTTGTTCCTGTCGTGTCTACAATACAACTTAAAATTTCATGAGAAGTCTCTTCCGTTCGGGCCCTCGCATGAATTATAACCGCCGAGCAGACAGAAAAGACTCTCTGCCGCTACCGTGGATTTCTCTCTTGGCATTCTGCTGCAGGGCACGCTAACTCAATTTCCCTGTTCTCTGATACCGGCTTCCGCGACGGCAAGGTAGGTAAAAAAACCTTGCATACACTGCCCCCGTCTTCTGCTTAGAGATATGAGTGACGCGCTATGCAGCGGCAGAAACCTTCCATCTGCTATAACGGTTTCGCTCTAGTTTTGAAGAACAACATTAATTAATAGGCACTTCTGTCGGTAAGCGACACTCCTTACCAGCGTCCTCTTTCTAGATATGTGCTTCCGAAGCGGTGTGACTTCAGTTAATGGCCATGCCCAGCTAAGCTAGAACATCTTTTCAGATCACTTAAAATCTAAAGAGAAAAGGAGGAAACAAGCAAACAAATTAAACAACTTAGAGCGGTGTCTGTATTTCACAGTAAAAAAATGTGTGACTAGGGCCTCCCGTCGGGTAGACCGTTCGTCGTGTGCAAGTCTTTCAATTTGAGGCCACTTCGGCGTAGTAGGACAACAGAACACCCAGTTCCTGATGGAGAAAATCTCCGACTCAGCCGGGAATAGAACCCGGGCCCGTAAGACTGACATTCTGTCGCGCTGACCACTCAGTTACCGCGGGCGGACTTATTTCACAGTGTCTGTATAGTTCGATGTATTTCATGCCAAAGCAAGGCAGTCTGTCGAACAAAAACAATCTCTCTCCCAGTGCGTGAATCATACTATTTATATACCAGCACTATGTGACATAGGTACTAGCATACATGGATGTCTGGGTCTGGCCGTGAGTTGCGCACGGGTAGCTAAAGCGGTTAAGGCAGCCGCTCGCGTAAAGCGGGAGATCCAGGTTCGAGTCCCGGTCCGGCACATATTTTCGTATGTTACTAATAAATCGTATAGCCAATGTACGCAGGCCGGTGTGGCCGAGCGGTTCTAGGCGCTTCAGTCTGGAACCACTCTGCCGCTACGGTCGCAAAAAAAAAGGTTCAAATGGCTCTGAGCACTATGGGACAACTTCTGAGGTCATCAGTCCCCTAGAACTTAGAACTACTTAAACCTAACTAACCTAAGAACATCACACACATCCATGCACGAGGCAGGATTCGAATCTGCGACTGTAGCGCCTAGAACCGCTCGGCCACTCAGGCCGGCCTACGGTCGCAGGTTCGAATCATGCCTCGGTCATAGATGTGTGTGATGTCCTTAGGTTAGTTAGGTTTAAGTTCTAGGGGACTGATGACCTCAGATGTTAAGTCCCATAGCCGGCCGCGGGGGTCTCGCGGTTAAGGCGCTCAGTCCGGAACCGCGCGACTGCTACTGTCGCAGGTTCGAATCCTGCCTCGGGCATGGATGTGTGTGATGTCCTTAGGTTAGTTAGGTTTAAGTAGTTCTAAGTTCTAGGGGACTGATGACCACGGAAGTTAAGTCCCATAGTGCTCAGAGCCATTTGAACCATTTTTTTTAAGTCCCATACTGCTCAGAGCCATTTGAGCCAATGTACAATCACATTCGCAACTTGCTAATGAGTTCCATAAATTAAACAACCACCTATGCTATTTGTGTGACATTGCAATAAGGGAGGAAGATCAGGGTTAATGTCCCTTCGGCGGCTATGTCATTAGGAAAGCAGCATGGGCTCGGATAGGAGAAGGACGGAGAGGAAATCGACCTTGGTCTTTCCAAAGGAACCATCCTCTGATTCGCCTTAATCGGTTTAGGAGAACCACGGAATATTCGAATCCGGATAGTCAGCTCGGAATTTGAAGCTCGTAGATCCCGAAAGCGAATAATGTGTTCAAACTACAGCACCACTTCCTTTGATTATTATCTCAAGTGATTACAAAGCCACAATTCACATCTTCTTGTTGAATTCTGAGATTATACGCAAATAATATAAGTGAATTTGATCAATTCTTGTCATTTAAAGAAAGGTGTTGGCCGGTAGCTGGATTTGTCTATAATCATTGAAGAAATTCACATAAATCAGAATTGCTGATTGAAAAAAGATTACAATACCAATTATTCTCTTATTTATTTATGTAGGGGAGCGGCTTATTGTGAAGGTGTATGTTGATTTCGCTATATCGTGTCTCGCTACGAAAGGAACTCTGAGTGCCCTCGTCTTTATACTGGAACTAGAAAATTGAAACTTCAGGATAGCATGTCAACAGCGTGATAAATAAATTCTGACATCAGTTCCTCTTTGCCTGATAACAACAAGAATAAATGTTTAGTATTCAGAGTGAGAGATTAGAATTCATCCATTTGATATTTTCTTATGAATTACTCTAATAATAATGGCCTACATACACTTACATGTAGGTCATCTCCCTCTTCTTCGACGTAAATTACATGTGCGGCTCTCGTACTGTCTTCAGTCGACAGTAAAACGTAACGTATGAAGACTGTTCACAGTAGGCTTTCCGGAGTTCACATCACTATTCAGAATTTTCGTTTTCCCTATGGACTTGATTGTGAAAGTGGTTCTAAATGATAGCGTAGCCTGATTCCGCTTCTTATACTCTGTGTAATCGGAGTACTTTCTCTACGACTACAGCTCTCACTTACAGAGCAAAGTCCAATTTTTTCCTTCATCCAAATTCAGGATCAGGTGTAAATTCTGAACGCTACTCCAATTTTGTTTCATAAATTTGTCAGATCATACAGTGGACCCCATAGGACGGGATAAATGCGAGGAAAGAAAGGCTACAATTGGGTTACGTAGGTTATTTGTTTCAGTCAGATCGATGTTGTTGGCAGGAATGCTCTTCACGTAGTTCTCAATTACAGATTTGTCGAACGTTGTGATGCAACTGGGCTGTAGCTTCAAACAAATATTTCTACTGATGAAATGCTCTCGTGTTTCCAGCTAGGCGGCAGTGTTGAAATGCCACCACGTTTCCAAGAGTGTCATACTCATAATCTATTGGCGCGGTATTTCAGCACCGCCACCGGGCTGGAAATCCGTGAGCTTTTCATCATTACTATAGATCGGGAAGTTCCACGTCAGATATTTCTACATTTGTAGCCTTAATACGTTTCTAAAGTCGCGAAGTGAAAATATTTCGCGATACACTGGTATCCACTGAGAACGGCAAATGTCACAAAAACTTAAATATCTCCGTAAAAAAATAAAACAATTGACGTTGAATTAGAGTGTAGAGTTAACACAGTAATGCTGTATAAAAATACGACTTGCAAAATCGTGTCGCTTCAGTCCGCGTGTATACATCGGAGAGGAGGGCGACAATTTGAGGTGGACAATGATCGAGAGGTAAGGTGGTAAGCTTCGTTGGAGAGCCTCGAAGTATCGTCTATAGACGAACTTCGACTGGAGACCTTTGAGATGCAGAGAGAGCTAAGCACGTGATTGTACGAGCGTCTTTCTGTTGCACATAGCTTGTGGCAACAAATTATAAGCAGATGCAGCCAAGGACATCAGGGAGAAGCGACTTACATTGATGACTAGGGAATGGATTCTCGCGTGCTAAAAACTTTTAAGAGTTTTATTTTTTATGTAGGGAAAATATAAAATGTATTAGTAAGAAACGCAAAAATATTTTGTTTGAGTATTACAAAACTGTAAATACTTATGTTAAAAAATCACTTACCTATCATGCTGACGCAGTGTTGGACGGAAACAACTCGCTGTCACAGAGAACCACGAAAACTTTCTTCAAGTTTTCCATCGAAGACTGATGTCGGTTGTCTCGAAACGACGCACAATACCCGGAGAAGGACCTTTCAACTTCACATTATGATAGGCTGCATATTTGATAAAAGGAATTTCACTGGCACACACGTTTTCAGTTTCACCAGCGTCTACTTCCCCTTCCAAAACCTTGGCAATTTTACACATAATATAATCAACCATTATTTTCTAACAATCTTTCAAATTTCTGTTTAATATATTACACTTTTGGACCTTTGACTGAATTTTTTTCTTTGAGTGTCCTGCAATTTATTAACTGTCCAGTTAACAGACTGGTTGATGTTTCTAAGTTTTTGATAGCGAGAAACAAAAAACTCAGATTTGCAGATACGCAAGACAATTCATTTTTTAATGTATTGTCGTTGAGTAAGTTCTCAAAAACTTCAGTTGAAGGAGCGTCATCCTTATTTAGTTCATCAATCACGTTTTAAAATTTTCGAAATTGTTTGCGTAACACACTGCTCCTTCCAACCATGTCCCCTAACAAGAAAGTGTGGTCTATGTGTAAGTTCAAGATCTGGATTTTTGGCTCCGAACAAATCATCTCTTTTTGGCGCTTTCATAAACACTTCTTTACTATTTGATATCCATTTGTCCACTTTACGATACACTGTACGTATCTGCTCACATACTCTGTGTAAACCACGTATTACACAAGTCAGGTGTATCATGTGTGCGAAGCTTACAGGGAGGCCATTGGCTGCCTTCTTCATATATGGAGCAGCATCCATAAGTAAGAGTAAAAAACTATCAAAGTTCACTCCGTTCAGCCATAACAACTGCAGAGCTTCATTGAGTAAGATACCCATTGTTACTTAATTCGATGATGGTATTTCTTTCCATGCTATTAGAAAACACCGCTTGAAAATTATTTCATCATTTTCTAACACACCTAACACAACATTTCCCACTTTCGTATCGCTAGGGTCTGGTGATTCGTCAATGCTTATCCATTTTTTTTTCGCTTTCTGCTCTGATCTTTCTTAACATTTCTTCGTAACAGACACACTCATACCATTTTCTTAATGTTGATTCTTCTGGTATTTCTAAATTTGGATATTTCGTAAGAAAATTTCTGAGCGCTGAACTTCTTAGTTTATATAAAGGAATATCACACGAAAGAAAAGTGCTGCATAAACCTGCGTAATATTCAGAACTTTTTGAGACTAAATTATGTGAAGAGGAAGATGCTTGTCTAGAAGTTGCCATTAAGTGTGTACTCTCTTTTTAAATACTGCAAGACTTAAGATTGCTGGTCTACCTTTACTCATTTCTCACTTTTCTGACAGAATAAAATTCTTCAACCACTTGTTAAGATGCCACTAAATTCAACAACATTTTGTTGTTAATGAGAGAGAACATTTCACTTTACTTTCTGAATTATTTCTCCAATCACTTTACTGAAGATACCGTACTTTATAAACGCTCTGCTTTAAACAGGACTAGGACAATGACTTAAGACTGTTGTGTACACTGCATTACCCGTCCACATTGTAAATAAGGGATTCCCCTATCAGAAAGCGAAGCAGTACGTGTAGTGGAGGTCACTCACTACGCAGTTTTCGGGAATTTCTATCCTAGTTAGCGTTTTTTATCTGTAAGCAAAAACAAATTACTTAAATAAAAATCCGTTCCCTACTGATGATCCTTATGTGTTGTTACTGAATATCACAAGCACGTACTAGTTCTGCTGTCAACAAATTGCTTATCCTCATTTATTAGAATACATATTCCTTGTAAAGATGCTTAACACCAAACCATGAAGGTAAGTTCACTTGTTCATTGTTCAGATGGTAAAATCTATAGAAAGAAAAGGTAAATAAACACTAAGTTAACGGCAGAAATTGGTGAGAATGCAATTTTTCGTTCCAGCTATTTCGATCAGAGCCAGCCACATGCCTCTGCTATCGCCGGTTGAACCAGGGAGGAATTTTCAGTCGCAATCTACCATGCTTGTACCCACATACCGAGTAGTTTCAGCTCAGCTGCTTCCTCTGAATCTGGCCGGTCGAAGTGGCCGTGCGGTTAAAGGCGCTGCAGTCTGGAACCGCAAGACCGCTACGGTCGCAGGTTCGAATCCTGCCTCGGGCATGGATGTTTGTGATGTCCTTAGGTTAGTTAGGTTTAACTAGTTCTAAGTTCTAGGGGACTAATGACCTCAGCAGTTGAGTCCCATAGTGCTCAGAGCCATTTTGAACCTCTGAATCTGAGGGAGATAAACAAACTATAAATAAACACACCTTTCTAGTTGGCTTTGACTAATGCTTCCGTACTGTGACTTTCTTAAACACGTGCTAAGTGATAGTTTCAAGAAACGGGGCAATATATTAAAAAAAAGAAAATGAGGCAGCAGGGAAGTAAACTCCGCCTTTGAACGCCAGCACGTAGTGATGAAGAATTTTGTCTAAGAGAATACGCTCGCAACAAAAGTCACACGGAATTCCCCTAAATAAATATTCGGTAGCAAATTCTGTTTTATGCTCTGTGATTATGTTAAAATCAATTGATGTAATACTTTTCAATCTGAAAAAAACATTTAAAAGTATATTTTCATTGTGTTCAGCAATGTAGGCGTTATGAAATTGTACCTAAATTTCAAACGCTTCACAAGACAGTTCATGCATTTTTTTCTCTAGACAAAAAAATTAACGCGATAGAATTATGTAAAATCAGTTTACAGAAAAAGGAAATTCCGTTAGTATCAAGAACCGTTTAAGCAATTTATTCTAAATTGCATCTGATTTATCTAAATTTATGTTTAACGTAGCGAAGCAGCTTTAACCGAAACGCCAATCATTATCGCTAACGCGGAAAGGACGCACTCTCAGTTCTAACGTAATGACATTACCCTGTTCGGATCTCATCAGTCTACGTAAACAGATAGCTGCAATTTTCAGGATACGCGTCGTTCCACAGCAAATGCTGTCAAAGTAAAAACGCTGAGTGATACGACATTTTTTTACACCGCAGCAAGTGCGTTTACATGATGCCGCGTTTTCCAAACCGTTATTGTAAAAATGTTTAGTCCCTATGTACAGTCACAAGACGGCACATGTTTTCCACAGTTTGCCTGTGTTTGTAGTCAGCACAATCTATTGACCGAAGCAGCCTTCAACTGCAGCCCCACTGCTTGTTCATCTTCATCTGTTTAATCAGATATGCCGCGTAAACTCGGACGCCGTATCATGCAACGTCATAAATTTTTATTGCTCGGCGCTACCTCATAGGAGGGCTCTGTCTCAGTGATACGAATTAAGATATAATGACTTCGAATAAAATCTGAATTGCATTTCATTTTTCACCGTTGCAACAATTGGACGGAAACAAAAAAAATGGTTCAAATGGCTCGGAGCACTATGGGACTTAACTTCTGAGGTCATGAGTCCCCTAGAACTTAGAACTACTTAAACCTAACCAACCTAAGGACATCACACACACATCCATACCCGAGGCAGGATTCGAACCTGCGACCGTAGCGGTCGCGCGGTTCCAGACTGTAGCGCCTAGAACCGCTCGGCCAATCCGGCCGGCTGGACGGAAACAGAATTCCATAATAGCCGCGCGTGAACACATATTTAACGGGAACATATTTTTCACGAAAACGTGTATTCCACGAAAACGTAACTTCGACTTTGATGATGATGATGATGATGATATTTGGTTTGTGGGGCACTCATCTGCGTGATTGTCAGTGCCCATACAAATTCGCAATCCTTTCACTGCCCAATCTCGCCACTTTTCTGAATGATGATGAAATGATGACAACACAAACACCCAGTCCCCGGGCGGAGTGAATCCCTGATCCGACCGGTAATCGAACCCGGGACCCCGTGGTCCAGAGGCAGCAACGACAGTCAGTAGTCCGTGAGATGCTGACGTTTGGACTTTGAAAGACAATTTTATTGGTTCACATCAATTGTTATTTTTCTTACTGTTCACACATTAGTGAAGCCAAGAAGAGAAAGGAAGCTTTAGAAGTGTGGTCGTACAGTAGAAAACAGAAGATTGGATTTGTAGATCGAGTAACTAATGAAGAAATACAGAACCGAACTGGAGAGAAACCACCTTTATGGCTGAACTTGACTAAAAGAAAGGTAGGCTAGTAGGACACGTTCTGAGGCATCAGGAAACACACATCTCTTCTCTCTCTTGGCCTTGAGGCCTTGACCACGCATATCCACTGGTCGTTATGTTCATTATTGGGTTTGGAAATCTTAGTGGTAGAAGGTGGCTGGCAGCTCCCCCCCCCCCCTCCCCCCTATGAAAGTGTACGTACGTTTCCTAAATGTTTGCCGGCCGGTGTGGCCGAGCGGCTCTAGGCGCTTCGGTCTGGAACCGCGCGACCGCTACGGTCGCAGGTTCGAATCCTGCCTCGGGCATGGATGTGTGTGACTTCCTTAGGTTAGTTAGGTTTAAGTAGTTCTAAGTTCTAGGGGACTGATGACCTCAGATGTTCAGTCCCATAGTGCTCAGAGCCATTTGAACCATTTTGAACCTAAATGTTTGAAATGTGTAACTGAGGCGGGACTTGGGTACCAGCCAGGTAGTCACATAGTCAGATATGAGAAACCGTCCAGAAATACACGGCCTGACAAAAAATTTGGAGCATCAAGAAGACATGGTCGGATGTCAGTGTAGCTTCGTAGGCGTACTCGCCATCGAAGGGTTTTAGCTGATTAGTGTCGCGACTATTTGTGGCAGGTAGAAAGGTCACCATGATGCATTAATGTTGTTACGAGGGGTAGTTGGGTATATAAAGGTTGCGGACAGCATCAGATGTTGAGTGACCACTGTGAAGGACACGGAGATATAACGCACTCGCATTAGACACCATCATTAGTGCCGGACAGAGTCTCAAAGGGGCCAGATTGTGCGTCTCCATTTGGTCATCTAGTCGTACCGTGCAATATCCACATTTTTGGGCATTTGTATGTTACAGTAGCTCAGTGTTATACCGTATGGGAACGTGAGGATAGGCGTAGTCGTCGTCAAGGTTCTTGTCGACCACGTCTGAACACCACAAGGGAGGGTCGCCGTACTGTACACCATATCAACCTCTGTTCTCTGCTGCCATCAGAGAACAAGTAATGGACTCCCTGCACCATGCTGTGTCAGTCCGCACCACTGGTCGGGAACCATCGGCAGCCATACTAGGGAATTACTGTCCCATGCGTAGGCTGCCGTTAACACCACAACGCAAATGGCGTCGTCTGGAGTTGTGCAGTGACCGGGAAACATTGGCTGCTGATGTGTAGTGTCGCATTGTGTTCAGCGATGAATAGCTTCCAGTCTTCCAATGTTTTGAGGAGGCATAGCAGTATTACTTCTGGCGTCATGGCTAGGAAGCCATTGGGTATGAGTTACGGTCACACCTAGAAATGACCGAGGGAACTCTGACGGCAGAGCAGTACGTCACGGGCATCCTGCACTCCCACGTGTTAGCTGTAATGTGGTAGTCTTAGCAGGACAGAGCCCATGCACACATGACACGTGTCTCCGTGAACTGTCTGCGTGCTGCTGATCCGTAACAGCGGGATCCCTAGATCCGTCCCCGATAAAACAATTGTCGGACCACTTCGGACGTCAGTTTCATACCATTGTCCGTATCCGTGATATCAAGGACGAGTTACAACAGTTGTGGACCAGAATGTCTCAGCAAATGATACAACGGCTTTGTAACATCCTTCCTAACCGAATCAGTGCACGCGTGCAGGTTACTGGGGCCGCAACGTCATGCTGGTAATTGGGCTAGTACTGCCAAGTTCTTTGTAAACTTGGCTTCATTTTGCACTGGGTGATATAACATCACATATCCTCTCAAACCTTGAAGTTTCATTTCGCTTCCTCCTCCCCTTCTGGTTACTTCACTGTTATTGTGAGGCAGTGTAGTTAATTTGGTAATGGGAGGATACGTGAGGTCCTAGAGCGGGCCACAGTGTGTTCAAACGGATGTAGGTAGTAGTAGTTACACGAATTTGATAATACTTGCTTAAGGGCTGCATCAAACCATATTCAGACTGATAAGATCACCACCACCACCACCACCAACAACAACAACAACAACAACAATAATAATAACAACAGCAACTCAACGCGGATACACTTTCACACAATAATGGGCTATGAGAATCCCAATTCTGGATGAACTACATGTGAAATATGCCCTGCTAGCATAATACTGACCTCTGCCTGATTTTTTTTGATTTTATTAGTATGTTATCTTAGTGAATTAACTCATACGTATGCGATATGTTTCTCAAGATGTGTCATCCTCTTTTTTTCTGATTTTTCATTCTATGATATTATTGTTATTATTATTATTATTATTATTATTATTATTATTATATAAAATCTTGTAATCTCAGTTTTCTCATTATGCGACATTCTCTAAATTGCTGAATACATATCGCAACCAGCTTTACCACAAACATTAAAGTTTTAGTTGCCCCACATTTACTCTTATCAAACGACATATTTCTTCCTGCTTCAGTTTTCCTTAATTAAAAAGCTGTTCACTTTGGGTGCTGATAGTTCCTTTAATTTGTAGGAAATCTATCTTCCTCACGGCTGATATTGTACTTACACTTGTTCCTGCTCTGTGTTCAAACTCACAAAATTATTTCTCAATCACTGTTCGAAATTTTACATTTCGTCTCCTACTGTCAAAGTTTTTCCAGATCCCACTGTAATGTGATGGTAAGTCTCACGTGCTCTGGCGATTGAATGATTTTATCTTAAAGGAAAACGGAAGTCTAGAGCTTAACGTCCCGTCAACGACGAGGTCATTAGAGACGGAGCCAACTTTGGAGTGGGAAGGTATCCGAAAGAAATCGGTCGTGCCCTTCCAAAGGAATTTGCTTTAAGAAATTTAGAGAAATCACAGGAAATCTAAATCTGGATGGCCAGACGGGGATTTGATCCGCCGTCCTTCCAAAGTGAATCTATATCTACATCTACATCTACATTTATACTCCGCAAGCCACCCAACGGTGTGTGGCGGAGGGCACTTTACGTGCCACTGTCATTACCTCCCTTTCCTGTTCCAGTCGCGTATGGTTCGCGGAAAGAACGACTGTCCGAAAGCCTCCGTGCGCGCTCTAATCTCTCTAATTTTACATTCGTGATCTCCTCGGGAGGTATAAGTAGGGGGAAGCAATATATTCGATACCTCATCCAGAAACGCACCCTCACGAAACCTGGACAGCAAGCTACACCGCGATGCAGAGCGCCTCTCTTGCAGAGTCTGCCACTTGAGTTTATTAAACATCTCCGTAACGCTATCACGGTTACCAAATAACCCTGTGACGAAACGCGCCGCTCTTCTTTGGATCTTCTCTGTCTCCTCCGTCAGACCGATCTGGTACGGGTCCCACACTGATGAGCAATACTCAAGTATAGGTCGAACGAGTGTTTTGTAAGCCACCTCCTTTGTTGATGGACTACATTTTCTAAGCACTCTCCCAATGAATCTCAACCTGGTACCCGCCTTACCAACAATTAATTTTATATGATCATTCCACTTCAAATCGTTCCGCACGCATACTCCCAGATATTTTACAGCAGTAACTGCTACCAGTGTTTGTTCCGCTATCATATAATCATACAATAAAGGATCCTTCTTTCTATGTATTCGCAATACATTACATTTGTCTATGTTAAGGGTCAGTTGCCACTCCCTGCACCAAGTGCCTATCCGCTGCAGATCTTCCTGCATTTCGCTACAATTTTCTAATGCTGCAACTTCTCTGTATACTACAGCATCATCCGCGAAAAGCGGCATTTGGCCGTGCATTCCAGTCCAGATCTGGTGCTGCAGGACACGCATTTCTTTTTAAATGTGAGACTAAGGGTCCCAGAATGATGAGGGCTTCTAGTGTGTTGTAATAACCATACAACCACCTGACAGAGGTAAAATTAAAGGAGTGTTAAAGTACGTCGAATGGTTCATTTTCTTCGATGGCTGTTCGTAGAGAAAAACAAAAGAAGAACTTCGTTTTTGAAACATAGTTAGAGAATATCGTTGTAGGAATAATATCTATCGAATGACCTACGTCCACATTGTAATAAAGTCGCAGTAACTGTGGACTGTGATATGATTCATAAAGTTGTGGAAGGGACAAGATTACATTTCCTGTAGAGCGAGTACTCATTTCGTTCAAAATGTGCTGGTTATCACATGTTCTGGTTTACATGCAGAGGCAGAGTCATTATGTGTCACATAACTCGGCTGCCCGTAAACTGTAAGGCATTTTTTCAACTTCAGAGATACACTTAGTATTTACCATAGGTGAGGCTAGACTGATATGTTTATGAGAAATACTATGTCAAGTCTCATAGTGACACTAGCGTATATTGTCTGTTTCAGTTGTGAAGCCGTCTGCGAATACTTTAGTTCCTTTAATCCCATGAAGGGCTTGAGTCTCCTCATTGGAACACATTCCATGAAAGTTAATTACTATACAAGCGATTCACGCCAACAGAGACGACTTGCTTGCCGTAATCAGTAATCAGCGTATCTCCCAGCTTATTCTGACGCCGAGTTTGGCCAAGACGTCTCCACGGGCTATTGAAAATGACTTTTCAGTCGAAAACGTAAGCATGTGGCTTTAATAAACATTATTGTTTCTCGAAAACCTTCTGGCACTTTCTCCTCTCAAAGCGAAATGATTAAAAACTTATCGAGCAGCTCAGTAACGCAGCGTTTAGGAGGCTACAATTGAGGCAAAGCAGGTATTTGGCTCCTGTTGTGTTTTAAGTGTCCAGTGTCGTCTGCGCTGTTCCCAACACTGTGGTATAATTGTTTCTTAATCAAAATGTCAATTATTCGTCTTTGACAGAATGTGATAGAGTATTCTACCAACGATAATATTAGCACCGAACGTGTGATGAAATACTGAAAAAAGAGGCTGGAACTAAAATTTAAAAAATGCTATATTATGGGGTGGCTACAGCCAATATTATTCTTTAACAAATCAGGCGTCGGCTGTACTTCTATTTTTGCAGGATACTTCCACAGAAAATCATAACGCTACACGAAAGAGAGTGTACAGGACTCTCAGACCTTCATAACGTTCCATGCTGTTAAGCTGATGCGGCGTCATGATGGAGCAAATATATCCTCAAGGAGCAAATCGACTTCACTACAGAACCTACGATACGGAAAAACGTTTATTATGTACATCAACCTAGTTAATCTACAGATTATTACAAGTGGACAATAAACAAGTTCTATTAAGCTAAAATAACCTGTGTCATTTCCTTTATATGTCTTTTTTAATTCTGTTTTGACCACTGGGTGGCGTGAGGTTGGGGAAATACGTAGAACGTTGAACAACATATTTTCTTTATACGCGTGTTGTTATTTTAGGTGTAGTAGTGACAACATTTCTGAAACGATAATGTTCGTAATCGTTTTCGAAGTGAAATTTTATTGGTTTCGGTTGGTTCAAGTGGCTCTGAGCACTATGGGTCTTAACATCTGAGGTCATCAGTCCCCCAGAACTTAGAACTACTTAAACCTAACTAACCTAAGGACATCACACACATCCATGCCCGAGGCAGGATTCGAACCAGCGACCGTAGCAGACGCGCTGTTCCGGGCTGAAGCGCTTAGAACCGCTCGGCGTTTCGGTAGGTCACGAACAACTGCAGCTATATACGTGAACTGACAGTCGGCGAACATAAAACAAAAACGTGTAGAAGCGGAACATTTCACATAAGCACGGTAGAACGAAAATTCAAAAGTTGTTCCTGTCACACGAGTATTGCTTAAATTTTTCGCGTCCGTACCTTTCTGTGCAGAGTAGTAAAACAAGTGTATCACCACATGAGCGAATAACATATTCCATATCTTTCCGGTGAATGGATCCACGATACTGAGTGAGGTAATTTTTTCAGGAATTTATGACAAAAATGGCACGTTTCAAACTGATGTTTGACATCTGCACTAAAGTGCCGAGCGGAAGGGGGTGGGATGGAGGGTGGTGAGCTATACGCCAAGCCACAGCTTTTGTGTCCGTTCGCCAGCACTTCCCGCAAAACGCGTTCACAGCGTTTGCGCACACACGCGTCTTCAAAGCATTGTGTTGGTTTATTACAGCAAGCGGTCTAGTCCCTTCAAATATTAGCATTCCCTCTGCTGACATGCGGCCGGATACAGCAGTGGATGACGCAAAGCAGCCAAGGAGATCTGTCGTGTCAAGGTACCCTACAAAGCATCCAATTCGTTAAGATACGTGTATATAAACGTTGATGCAGATCATTGTCTTAAATTTCTGAGATATACTACATTTTTTAAATATGCAAATTTTTAACTGAATACAATTCGTCCCACATAAAAGAAATTGCTTTATATTTTCCGTATTGAAACTCAGTGACTGTTAATTTAAGGACACATGAATTCAGAGGTTCTGCTGACAGTCACTCACTAATTTGTTAATTTATCGTCCCTTCCCCGACTTCGATTCTGCATTTCTCATATTAAGATGGACACGCTTTTCGTTCACTGAATGGCTATTTACACGTCAATCATCAGCAAGCATTCTGTGTGGCAACCTAGTATGAAAGTCAAGTAACAATAATATAAGCCTATCTGGCATGTAGTCAAGACAGTCAAATGAAAACTTAGTGTAGGCATAGTAAAATGAAAAAAAAATTTAGTACTTATGAATTTAACTGTTGTCCCGGGCATTAGCTCATCATTCAAAATAGCAAGGAATACACTATGACTATTTCATAGCTGTAAACGAAACAAATATATTTGAGCCGGTAATGTGAAAATACATAAATATGTAAAAAATTTGTTATGGTTTTTCTTCTTGCTTAAACTTCATTAAGCAAATTGATATTCTTTTCAGTAAAGAGTAACGTGTAACCCACCGCCGTAATTTAAGTTACTAATGCACGCTTGTGTGGTGACGTTCGACTTTAGGAGTTTCTAATTCTTGAATAAATTTTCATCGCTGAAATCTGAATGACAATGAGAGGAGATGTGGGATGTAAATTTTCTGATAGCTGGGCTTTGCGCCAACTTCCTTTGTTAAATTCGAGATAGCTCCTCAGCTGCTCACTCAATAAGGGTATGTGGCTATTGATGGTAATTCACTAATTGGATCGGTCGTTCACTTCAAGAACTCCCTTAGTGCTCTTCAAGAGGAGTCATTCTTTTACCAGCAGATGAGCATGAGGGACAGGTACAATACACCCTGTCCTCCTGGAAAACATCATGATAAGCTAACCGCCATTGGCTTCCACCGTCATATTACGAAGAGTCAGGTATCAGTCCGTACTTGGTTGATGACTGTGGCGAGTGCTTCTGTAGCGAAACGTTATGCTCATGTTATTACGATCAGAAGAAACTGAGAAGACGAAAGAGGTGCCACCACACACCATATGAGGTGAGAATAATTTCTCGGCATGGAAGTAGAAAATCGTTCTCTAGATTAAGAACCGCACTTATTTTCGACGTAGACTGGTTAAATGAGAATCCTGTAATGCACTTTCCTCGACGTCTTTCATGTGATTAGTTCAACTCCTAAAATGCAACCGTGGAAATTCTGTAAAATACACATTTTGAATACCTTGACCTCTTTATTGCAGCAAAGTGGTTTGCGAGATACACATTTCTGTAAACGTAAGTATATTTGGAATTCAGAAGAATGTAAATCAAAAAGATTAGCGATTATCGAATTAGATGATTACCAATGGCAAAAAGATCATCGAGAGCGCTTGCAAGACACTTAAGCTTGGTCGAACTCATAGCAAATCTCTAACAACCTACTTGGAGGACAACAGAGAACATATAGTTCTGTTTTTACAAACACAGTATAGTTGAAACTGGTACACATTATAAACCGTAGTCTAAACAAATACATACGAAGTAAAGTAATAAGAGACGGCTAAGATGCGCCTTGGTTTAACGGTATCTCTTGAAGAATGGCGCGAAAACTGAAACCACTACACTGTTGTTACAAAAGAAAACGCATGGGAAACTAATCGCGAAAACTTAATAGCAACTCGTGCATCCGTAAAAAGGGTTAAATGAGAATCCTATAATCCTTTCCAGTCAGTGGAGAAATATATAAAATCCTAGATACTTCTGGTCATATGTCACGTCAGTGAACAGATACAAAACTTCTCTCGTCTTTGGGTCAGTCTGGTGTTGAAACAGGAGACATAAACAGAAAGCAGGGATATTAAATTCCGCGTTAAAAATGTATATGCTAGTGATGATACAACCGTGCCAGTGTTTGACTGCCCTCACAAGCTCACAAATGAGAAAATTAGAGAAGCACTCTGGTATCGAAAAACAGTTAATTGTGCTCAAAGCGAACAAGGGACAAGCCGCTAAAGGGATTCAACTTAGATGTTATACTGAATACCCTGCGGAATTAACCCACTTCATAGCCCGTATCTATCTAGATTCTCATGAGCAGCGAATAATCCCATTTGACTGTAATAGACCGCAGGTCAGTCACGTTCACAAAACGGGTAAAAGAACGGATGCACGGAATTATGAGCTAGTTACGCTGACGACCATCGGTTGCAGTTTCTCAGAACACATTCTAAGTTGCAATATTACTACCTTCCTGGAAGGAAAGAAACTTTCCTGTGATAATCAGCACGAATTCAGTAAAACCCACTTGTGTGAGACACAGCTTCCTTATTCATAAACGATAGCTTCCAAACGGTTGATTCAGGTGAATAGGTAGATTCCGTCTTCTTAAATTTCCGAAAGGTTTTCGATACAGTACAAAATCGTTGACTGCCAACCAAGATGATAATATACGGATTATGTTTGCAGGTATGAAATCAACACGATGACTATTTGACTAAAAACCTCAGTACATAATACTGGACGGCCAGTATTCAACAGAAACGGAAGTAACATCGGGTGTGCCCCAACTAAGCGTAGTAGTACATCTCATGTCCTTAACAGACATCAACTATTTATCAGATAGGGTAAGTAATACTATCAAATTATTTGCTGACAATAGTTTTGTCCACAGCAAAGTATCGCCGTTGAAAGATCGTGAGGAAACGCACATAGTTTCCATTTTCTCTCTTTAAATGTGAATAAATAGAAGATAATGTATATAACAAAGGTAATGAACCAAATAGTAGCCGGATATAAGGTTGATGGAGTTTAAATATTCAATGATAATACTAGTAAGCAATATGAAATGCATGAACATGTTAAACCAGTATTAATCGGACCAAATGGAGGACTTAGAATTGTTGGAAGGGTTCTGGGAAGATGCAATGCATCTGTAAAGGAAATACCATGCCAGACACTAGTGCAACCAATTCTAGACTACTGCTCCAGCATTTGGATTCCTAATCTATTTCGCTCACTCACTCATTCACTCTATTTAAGACGTATTACCCAGCCCCCTAGTCCCTCTCCCTTCCTCACCAACACGCGCACACACACACACACACACACACACACACACACACACACACACACACACACACACACACACACACAGAGAGAGAGAGAGAGAGAGAGAGAGAGAGAGAGAGAGAGAGAGAGAGACGCAGACACACACAAACGCAAGCCCAAGCACGTGCGCGAAGTCGAAAAACATAAACAGCAGACGCTTCAGCAACAGATACAACAATTACAAAAGACGATATCATCCAGCTACATTAAAAATAAACTACACGGTGTGTAAGTGTGGTGTCACCGCCAGACACCACACTTGCTAGGTGGTAGCTTAAATCGGCCGCGGTCCATTTAGTACATGTCGGACCCGCGTGTCGCCACTGTGAGATCGCAGACCGAGTGCCACCACAAGGCAGGTCTCGAGATACGGGATAGCACTCGCCCCAGTTGTACGACGACTTTGCTAGCGACTACACTGACGAAGCCTTTCTCTCATTTGCCGAGAGACTGTTAGAATAGCCTTCAGCTAAGTCCATGGCTACGACCTAGCAAGGCGCCATTAGCCTTACATAGTTTGATAGTTATCGTATGAAATGTCTCATCAAGAATGCTGTAAACAACAAAGGATATATAAAAGTTAAGTATTCGAGGAGCTGCATACTTTTCTTGCTACCATTCACTACTTATCCTGTTCCAGAATTCACTCCCGCCTGCGTTAGATTTCGGCCTCCTTTATCTACAAGGTGTTGGCACATTTACCAACACATCAGTAAGTTAATCTGAACATCATCAAACGAAAATGCACCGTCGGAAACATCGCAACACTAAAAAATAATTAGTGTAGAGTAATGAAATTTTGGTAACACATTTTTAAAGGTAACGTATCTGATTAACATTAATGTAAGTGCGACATAAGCCACTGCAAATGCGAAATAATTGTATGTTAATAATCGGTGTAACCACCAGAATGTTGACTGCAAGCATCCAAACGTGTACGCATTGTATTTTACAGGTGCCTGATGTTAGTTTGTGGGATGGAGCTCTATGCCTGTTGCATTTGATCGGTCAATACAGGGGCGGTTAATGTTGGTTGTGGATGACGCTGGAGTTGTCGTCTGTTGATGTCCCATATGTGCTTGACTGGAGATAGATCTTGAAACTGAGTAGGCCAAGGCAACGTGCCGACATTCTAATGAGCATGTAGGGTTACAATAGCAGAATGTGGGTGAGCGTTATTATGTTGGAAAACACCCCCTGGAATGCTGTTCATGAATGGCTGCACAACAGGGAGAATCACCAGATTAACGTACAAATTTGCAGTTAGGCTGCGCGGGATAACCACGAGAATGCTCCAGCTGTCGCACAAAATCGCTCCCCAGACCATAACTCCAGATGTAGATTCAGCAACCAGACAGGTTGGTTGCAGGCTCTCCACTGACCTTCTAACCAACACACGGGCGTCACTGGCACCGAGGCAAAATCAGCTTTCATCAGAAAACACAACAGACCTCCACCCTGTCCTCCAATAAGCCGCCGGCCGGAGTGGCCGAGCGGTTCTAGACGCTACAGTCCGGAACCACGCGACCGCTACGGTCGCAGGTTCGAATCCTGCCTCGGGCATGGATGTTTGTGATGTCCTTAGGTTAGTTAGGTTCTAGGGGACTGATGACCTCGGAAGTTAAGTCCCATAGTGCTCAGAGCCATTTGAACCATTTTGAACCAATAAGCTCTCGCTTGAGGCCACTGAAGTCGCAAATAGCGGTGGCGGTTGTCTGCTGCACGCTACTGGGCGTCCAGCTAGGGATTGTCCTTGAATTAAGCGATTTGTAACTGTTCGTTGTGCTACAGGGGTGCGAACTTGTCTTCAGATTGCTGCTGCACAAGCAGTATGACGCAACAGAACCATACTCCGACCACGATGGCCATCCCTCTCGGTAGTGCCACGTGGCCGTCCGGAGCCCGGTCTTCTTGCGACCGTGCATTCTCTTGACCACAGCTGCCGGCAAACATACAGTGGCTATATTCCTGTCCAGTCCTTCTGCAGTATTGCACAACCCTGTCCAAACTAAGTGAGGTATTGATAATAGCGTCTTTGTCGCCTTAAAGGCATTCTTGACAAACATCATTTCACCACGTCCAGTCTCAAAGGTAACTAACGTTCACGACTGTTAGAACGTGTATCTGAAGCAACCCTCTGTGGATCCTCATAGTGGCGCTGTCAGTGCCACTCATATGAAACTGGAACGAAATTTGAATAGGTATCATGATTCAGATGTAGAAACAGGCCTACCAATTATCTTTTACGTCGCATAACTCCTTGGTGGTGTGATTTTTTTCCGTCAGTGTATAATCAATTTCAGTGAAGTGCAGTGTACTAAACTCGAGCACCTATGTCTAGTAGAACATTAGGAATCAAGTAGGAAACAAAAAATGGTGAGAAACAATTGTAATTTATTACTGGTTAATAGCAGTATTTTAAATCTGGAGATCTGGTTACGAACTTGGCAAACACATTTGTAAGAAAAAACCACATTGTTAAAGTGACGACTGAAGATGCTTTGAAATAAAGCGAAACGTGCATGATCTAAGTAACACTTTTATTACAGTCTCCAACGATGGTATATAAGTTACATTACTTATAAGTTAAAGGGTATTAGGCCAAAGACACACTTATTTTTCCCTCGCTCAGTACCCGAATAGCAAAGGACAGAAAATCGCTACTAATGATACGAACTACCCTCAGCTATGAACTGTAATGTGACTTATGGAGTATCCATTCTGGTGACAAAAGTCGTGGGATACCTCCTAATATCGTGTCGAACCTCCTTTTGCCCTGCGTAGTGCAGCAACTCTACATGGCGTGGACTCAACAAGTCGTTGGAAGTCCCCTGTGGAAATAGTAAATAGTCAGCCATGCTGCCTCTACAGCAGTCCGTAATTATGAAAGCGTTGCCAGTGCAGGATTTCGTTCACGCACTGATCTCTCGATTATGTACCGTTTCGGGCGATCTAGGTGGCCAAATAATTATCTCGAACTGTTCAGAAAGTTTTTCAAACAAGTGTAGCCCAGTGACATGGTGCGTTGTGATCCATAAAAATTCCCACGTTGTTTGGGGACATGAAGTCCACGAATGACTGCAAATGGTTTCCAAGTAGTCGAACATAAACAGTTCCAGTCAATGATCGGTTCAGTTGGACCAGGAGACCCAGTCCATTCCATGTAATCACAGTCCACACCATTACGGAGCCACCAACAGCTTTCACAGTGCCCCGTTGACAACATGGGTCCATGGCGTCCTATGATCTGCTTCACACTCGAAGCCTACTTTCAGCTCTTACCAAGTGAAATAGAGACCCGTCTGACAACGCCACGGTTTCCAAGTCGTTTAGGATCTAACCAATATGGTCACGAGCACAGGAGAGGCGCTACAGGCGATGTCGTTCTGTTAGCAAAGGCACTCGCGTTGTCTGCTTCCATAGTCAATTAAAGCCAAATTTCGCCACAGTGACAACTCTATGCAAACTCCTCTGTTCTCGGTTGTTAAGTGAGGACTATTGGGCACCACGTTGTCCGTGGTAAGAGGTAATGACTGAAATTTTGTGTTCTAGGCGCGCTCTTCACACTGTGGATATCGGAATATTGAATTCCCTAACGATTTCCGAAATTTGATATCCCATGCGTCTAACTCCCTCTACCATTCCGCGTGCAAAGTCTGTTAATTCCCGTCATGCGGACAAAATGGCTCTGAGTACTATGGGACTTAACTTCTGACGTCATCAGTCGCCTACAACTTAGAACTACTTAAACCTAACTAACAGAAGGACATCACACACATCCATGCCCGAGGCAGTATTCGAACCTGCGACCGTAGCGGTCGCTCGGTTCCAGACTGTAGCGCCTAGAACCGCACGGCCATTCCGGCCGGCCGTCGTGCGGACACAATCACGTTGGACACCTTTCCACTTGAATCATCTGAGTACAAATGACAGCTCCGCCAATGCACTGCCATTTTATATGTTGTGTAAGCGACATTGCCATCATCTCTATATGTGCATATCGCTGGCCCATGACTTTATGTATATTTAGATGAAGATGGTGATGAGCCTGAAGTTTCCACCAGTTCGTACTTCAATCATTCGTTGTATTCCTAAACCACCACTTTCATCAAGTGCATTGACTAGGAAGACCCTCACTTAGTTTTCAATGATTTTGTTGCTGTCCCTTGGAAAGTATGCGTCATTCACTGTGTTCCGTTTGCAGCAATAAGTCGACAGAAGAAAATCAGTTAAATACTTTTAAAAAGTACTGCATTTTGTCAGTATTTTCAGCTGTGCTTGGATCATTTTCAAGCTATGTATTTACACATTTAACGTCATTAATATGTTTCTTACTACTGAAACTGAACTAGCGGACATCTTGTAGACCTTCATCAACTTTGGATGAAATTTCGCTAGCGGTAAACACAAAAAATGATTTCTCAGCGGCATAGTGCTCACGTTATCCATTTGTTCGGATTTTGTAACGCAATGTTACTCTCAAACTTCCACGGTAGCAGAAAAGATTATTTCCTAATACGGTCCTATATAAGGTGACACTATGCATGCTAGTAATATGTAATTATACACTTGATTGACAGAGTCGCTCTAGAACAGTAGTTTGGCAACACTTACAGAAATAATAAATAAACTTTTAAGAGTATGTTACAAACTGGTACTTAACTTTAATAACAGTTTGATGCATGGCACTTCAAATCCTATACATGTTACAATGAGATCTACGTAACTTTGCTGACTCTTGGCAGTTTATGGTTTAGTCACTAAGACTGAAAGTATTAAGCAGACACTCGTAGTTAACTAGCGTTAACTCGTAGTTAAATAGTGACCGCTATGTCAGAAGTGTAGCCTCCTGAACGGTACTGCCGAAACTCGCAAGCCCGGTGTAACTGCGTTCAGAACCTCTGGGAACCGCAGGAACTGACATAGTCGCGGCAGCGCGTCTTCTTTTGTGAAGGATCTGCATCCACGCTGGTACCAGGCAGAAAAAAATGAGTCCACGATTGACAGTGCTCTCTCTGGTGGCCGGCACTATCACCAGATGGATCGACACGATGGCCGTGGGGCGGAAGCAGAAGACAGTCCCATTTGGCGAGCACCATCTGGAGATGGCCACTCTGAACTGAGAAGGCATGTGGCGAGTGATGTGCCTATCTATTGGACTATCCCACGGTATTTCTGTGTACTTCTTGAGTTGTGTACACAGCATCTATTAAACACACAACATTCCCGGGTTCGATTCCCGGCGGGGTCAGGGATTTTCTCTGCCTCGTGATGACTGGGTGTTGTGTGATGTCCTTAGGTTAGTTAGGTTTAAGTAGTTCTAAGCTCTAGGGGACTGATGACCATAGATGTTAAGTCCCATAGTGCTCAGAGCCATTTGAACAATTTGAACCAAACACACAACATGTCTACATTAAAAGGCATAAAAATCAAATTTTTCTGCGGGTCAAGTTGAAACTTTACTTGTTTCATTGGCCAACATGTCCTAAATTAAAAAATTACATTGAAATCAACGCCATCTCTTAGCAAATCGAAAATATTTCACCCCGCCGTCTTATACACATGTGAGGTTTTAGCAGAATTAGTCAAGAATGCTTTATGGGTGTACATATATGGTATTCCAACAGGATGGATTCTTTCACACTTTTAACATTCGTGTAACGAAGCGTATTCGTGACACATTTCACAGTCATTGGCAGTTAAGTGATGGGCAAGGGCATTTGTTACAACGCTCTCCCAACTTAATACTTAGAGCAAAGGTAAAGCTATCATGAAACCGAAGGGTACTCCAAGATTCCGTCCTTTCTCCTTTCCTGTATGTACTCTACACCGCCGATATGCCTTAGCCCCTCTCCCAATTCATTGCCTCCAGTATGCCGATGCCAACGCGTTTCCCGCCGTCTACCCTACCCTCCAGAAATCCCAACGTTCACTCCAGCCCCATATCAATCCGCTCACCTCCTGGTGGAACCAATGGCTCTTCAAAACCAGCCCTACCAAACCCCAGGCAATAATTATAGGCGAACTACCTGCAGCTACCGTCCCCACGACTTTTACCTTACCGTTTACGACCATTCTATCCAGCTAACTCACTAAAACACCTTTGACTAACACTTGATCGCCGACTAACATGGAGCCGGCCTGGGTGGCCGAGCGGTTCTAGGCGCTACAGTCTGGAACCGATCGACCGCTACGGTCGCAGGTTAGAATCCTGCCTCGGGCATGGATGTGTGTGATGTCCTTAGGTTAGTTAGGTTTAAGTAGTTCTAGATTCTAGGGCACTGATGACCTCAGAAGTTAAGTCCCATAGCGCTCAGAGCCATTTGAACCGACTAACATGGAAGCCCCATCTGCTAACCATTCAACAGAAAGCCCGATATACACTAAAATTACTAAAACTACTAACCGGCGAACACGGCGATTCCACCCTACCACAATCCTCCACTACTACAAAGCCCTGATTCGATCCATCCTGTGCTTTGCAAATGTGGTATGGATTTCCACTCCTCCCTCCTTTAATCACCCCCTACAGATCTTCGAACGCGATGCACTCCGCCTAGCGTTTCGAATCCGCCTTACTCTCTCCCACCCGCATCCTCTGCCAACTTTTAGAATTCTACTCCCTCTTCTTCCTTGTTGAACACCTACGAATATCTTCCGTTACCCCTAAACTCGATACTACTCACCCCCCTAGTTTCCTCCTGCTCACTGCTCCTCGTCTGCCGCTCCTCTGGCCCGCTCCCCCCCCCCTTCCCCCTCCCCCCCCCCACCCGTCACGCTGCACCACCATAATCTCCATATCTCCTAACGAAATTTTAATCCCTTTCCCTTACCCGACCATGAAAGCCGCCCTGACAAATACCGGCCCTGCAGATATAAACAGAACCCATCCCCACCTCTCCCGGTCAGGGCTCACTTCTTCTCCATTCCTGTTGAAACGTCCCCTTTGAAAAATTATGAAATGACTGTGCTGATAAACCTCTTACGTTATTTGATTTTCAAACGGCTGAGCAAAACTGAACGTACTCAGACATTTCTCTCTTTACTTATTCTGATCATCACTAAACTGACACACAATATTTTTTTTTTCAGCCCAACGCAATCTGACTTTCAATAATCCCTACAAAAGAATGGTTCTGACTAACAATAACCTTTACCTTTCACGAATCACTTACCTCACAAAAATCTTCGTTGCTCGAACTACTGCAATACAGCGAGCGCCAGTACTGCCAGCTAAATGAAAGATTCTAACTGCTGGAGGCACTAACTACTGATAGGCATAGTTAGCAAATGAAAGATTTTGATAGAGAACAAACAATGTATTTACCTTAATAGTGTTCAAAGGCATAATATATATAATCTCAGTTCATGACATCCAGTCTTACAAATTTCCTTTTTCTGACGTACACACGTCCAGATCGTCCGCTCTCATAACTCTTCCATGTCTCTCCCCACATCCACCACTGCTGGCTGCTCACCTCCAACTGCCCAACGCTATACTCTGTTCACATCCAACTGCCCAACTCTACACAAGCGAATATTCCAACAATGAGTCCAACCAGCCACATACTGCACACAGCACAGTGATTTTCATACAGAGCGCTACGTGGCGTTACCAACATAAAAACCTAAACAGCCTTTTACACTGTTCACTCACATCCTAAGGCTTGATCCGGAACGGAATCCCTGCACATTCTCTGGGCATGACGTGTTGCGTTGTGCACTTGAAAACTTTCAGCAACATTAAACATACCCAGTCGCCATCATGTTTCCACAGTAGTCTGTACTGAAAATAACCTCGCATAAGGCAGAAATTTCAACCATCATAATTCATAGACATGGAAATCCTGAACTATTAGTTTGGTAGCGTTCTCTCAAGGTATTTGTGATGTGACTACTTCCAATTCTTCAGTGTATAGATATAGCTGTCGATTCCTTAGATAGTCCATCGCTTTTTCTTGTGTAGAAAAATAAAGTCATCACTGTTACTTATTAACATCAGTTAATTCAACGTGTTTGTTCACAATAATTCTCATAGCACTTCTTGAAAATTCAAATACCGTAGAGTTATATCTGATACAGCGAATGAATGACCTAGGCATGTCATTTCCGTAACGAAATTAGTAACCTGGTCATTACGTGTCACAGTGACGACCTGTGTAATTGTGGGATATATTTCAGCGTCTTTTGTGGCATATTAGATGATTAAACGAAAAACAGAACAGTAGCGGCATGTTAAAGTGTCAGTCCGATAGAAAGTGAGAGGCAAACGAATAATTATAAAATGAAGTTGGACTTTTATATTTTGATATCATGTGTACCTTTCATGTTTCTCATCTTCCACAACGCTATATAAGCTGTAAAGCTGTCAATAATATGCCTCCATCTTCTCATTCTGTTTATCTTCGGTATGATGACATCTTGAACAACATCACTACTTTCACTGGTAATAATAAAGCACCCACTTGAATTAAACTCGTGACAATGAGTGAATAGTGTTTGCTTTGCACACCTCCGCTAGCTTCACTGTTGGCCTCAAAAGTATACGAACGACCTGAATTGCATTCCGCCTGATTTGTATGCAACCCATAAAATGCAACTGTCGTACAGAATCTATAAGCCCTTTTCGGTAGAGTCGTTTGATTATACAAAATGGTTGCTACAAGTTGTCACTAGAAAAATGTTCTATATAGCTATCAGTTCAGATGCCAAATAATATATCGATAATGCAAATATCGGGTAACTCGTTATTGGAAATAATATGATCTTTATCGCGTCTAAACTCAAATTAATTTCACGAAATGACTTTTCAAAAAGCAGGTTTCAGCTTGAAATTACATGAAGAAAATTTTTGTACTGGACCTGGATCAGGATTTCAGTCTAACCGCTGCCGCTGTTAACCAACCACGAAAGACCTTAAATATGGTATCATTGTCTCTGAGCACTATGGGACTCAACATCCGTGGTCATCAGTCCCCTAGAACTTAGAACTACTTAAACATAACTAACCTAAGGACATCACACACATCCATGCCCATCACACACATCCATGCCCATGCACGCGGTTCCAGACTGAAGCGCCTAGAACCGTACGGCCACACCAGCCGGCAAATATGGTATCAGTCAGACGTAACCAAGTATGCGCATGTTTAAACATGAAATGACGTGGTAATAACTTTAGTGTTGGACAGGGATTCAAATCTACCATTTAATCAAATTGTTAGATGTTAGATATCGAAATCGAAAGATGAGGTAACTTAAACGACGAGATGAAAAAGAGTCGCCCTACCGGCATTTTAACGCGGCTCCTATCGACGTTGTTTTCTAGCAACGAACAAACGTTAAATATCGCTTTATTTCAGCAGTAGTGACCTGTGGACACGTCTGAACTGGAAATAACGCGACAAAAAGTTTTGTATTGACTGCGATTCGAATCTTGCACGTATCATCGTTGTTGACTACCTACTAATAGACGTTAATTATCGAATTATTTTTCGCTAGTCACTAGGACTGGCATACTGGAACTTGAAATAGGATCTTGGGGAAACAACTAAACAATGGAACTATATCGTCCCAAACACAAACAGGACAAATCCGGTGAAAGCGGAGATCCGAGTTCGAACCCCATTTCAGCAGCAATATTTTCAACACATCTAGTTCAAATACAATACGAAATAAGTACCCTTTGTCCTTATATGACGACTGGTTCATTAGTAAAATAAAATTGCTCGTGTAAGGAAGCTTACTTGTAACAGAGTCCCCACTTCCCACGACATCAGCTTCTATCGTGGCCCATCCTGCACCTACTCTCGTGCAGTGGATAGCGAAGGGACGTCATGTATATTTGTAACCATCCTGCAACCCTATGCTGTTCAACTAGCGTTACCAGAGGTGAACAGGGTCTATTCGTGTTTGTTAAAAATCGTTGCTTGAATTGTGAGTAGAACCCAGATCTTCTGTACACAAAGCTAAAATAATTCCAATGGACCACCAGACTACATAATATGAAGCTGTACAGTGATTTTTGCATAAAGAAGGGTGCTGCAGGCTAGACGAGAATTCTGATTCCCTGTAGATTGATGACAGCCTGTTCAAAACCTACAGTTCTTTGTTCATCTGCATCGGTATTCAAAGTTACTGACAAGGGAACCTCCCCATCGCACCCCCCTCAGATTTAGTTATAAGCTGGCACAGTGGATAGGCCTTGAAAAATTGAACACAGATCAATCGAGAAAACAGGAAGAAGTTTTGTCGAACTATGAAAAAAATAAGCAAAATATACAAATTGAGTAGTCGATGTATAACATAAGCTACATCAAGGACAATGTGATACGAGGAGCGCCGTGGTCTTGTGGTTAGCGTAAGCAACTGCAGTAAGAGAGGACCTTGGTTCAAGTCTTCCGTCGAGTAAACATTTTAATTTTTTCTTTTCTAGCAATTGACGTGTGTCAATTATCAAAGTTCAGGCACTCACACAATCAACTTCGCTCTCGAAAATTCCAGGACATGTTCAGATTTGCTTTTTACCCATTCGCCAAGTATACAAGTTAGGTGGGTCGACAACATATTCCTGTCATGTGACGCACATGCCGACACCAGTGTCGTATAGAATATATCAGACGTGTTTTCCTGTGGAGGAATCGGTTGACCTATGACCTTGCGATCAAATGTTTTCGGTTCCCATTGGAGAGGAACGTACTTTCGTCTACTAATCGCACGGTTTTGCGGTGCGGTCGCAAAACACAGACACTAAACTTATTATAGTGAACAGAGACGCCAATGAACGAATGGGCAGATCATAACTTTGCGAAAATAAACAAAGTAAAATTTACACCCGAGGGAAGACTTGAACCAAGGACCCCTCGTTCCGCAGTTGTTCACGCTAACCACGGGACCACGGCACTCCTAAACTGACCCTCTCCTTGATGTTGCTTATATTGCACATGGACTACTCAGTTTGTATATTTTATTTATTTTTTCCATAGTTACACACAACTTCTTCCTGTTTTCTCGATTGATCTGTGTTCAGTTTTTCAAGGCCTGTCCACTGTGCCAACTTATAACTAAATCTGAGGGGGGTGCGATGGGGAGGTTTCCTTGTGAGTAGCCTTGGCTACACGATGTGTATTTTCGACTTGACTCTGTGATCAACGGAATAAAATCACGTAACGGCCAACTGCACGAACTGACAACACGGTGGGATGCCGATACTTCTGCATGAAGTGTTGCTTTCCACTTGAGCTTCTGTGGTGTTGTACAGGGTGTTTCAAAAATGACCGGTATATTTGAAACGGCAATAAAAACTAAACGAGCAGCGATAGAAATACACCGTTTGTTGCAATATGCTTGGGACAACAGTACATTTTCAGGCAGACAAACTTTCGAAATTACAGTAGTTACAATTTTCAACAACAGATGGCGCTGCGGTCTGGGAAACTCTATAGTACGATATTTTCCACATATCCACCATGCGTAGCAATAATATGGCGTAGTCTCTGAATGAAATTATCCGAAACCTTTGACAACGTGTCTGGCGGAATGGCTTCACATGCAGATGAGATGTACTGCTTCAGCTGTTCAATTGTTTCTGGATTCTGGCGGTACACCTGGTCTTTCAAGTGTCCCCACAGAAAGAAGTCACAGGGGTTCATGTCTGGCGAATAGGGAGGCCAATCCACGCCGCCTCCTGTATGTTTCGGATAGCCCAAAGCAATCACACGATCATCGAAATATTCATTCAGGAAATGAAAGACGTCGGCCGTGCGATGTGGCCGGGCACCATCTTGCATAAACCACGAGGTGTTCGCAGTGTCGTCTAAGGCAGTTTGTACCGCCACAAATTCACGAAGAATGTCCAGATAGCGTGATGCAGTAATCGTTTCGGATCTGAAAAATGGGCCAATGATTCCTTTGGAAGAAATGGCGGCCCAGACCAGTACTTTTTGAGGATGCAGGGACGATGGGACTGCAACATGGGGCTTTTCGGTTCCCCATATGCGCCAGTTCTGTTTATTGACGAAGCCGTCCAGGTAAAAATAACCTTCGTCAGTAAACCAAATGCTGCCCACATGCATATCACCGTCATCAATCCTGTGCATTATATCGTTAGCGAATGTCTCTCGTGCAGCAATGGTAGCGGCGCTGAGGGGTTGCCGCGTTTGAATTTTGTATGGATAGAGGTGTAAACTCTGGCGCATGAGACGATACGTGGACGTTGGCGTCATTTCGACCGCAGCTGCAACATGGCGAACGGAAACCCGAGGCCGCTGTTGGATCACCTGCTGCACTAGCTGCGCGTTGCCCTCTGTGGTTGCCGTATGCGGTCGTCCTACCTTTCCAGCACGTTCATCCGTCACGTTCCCAGTCCGTTGAAATGTTTCAATCAGATCCTTTATTGTATCGCTTTTCGGTCCTTTGCTTACATTAAACCTCCGTTGAAAACTTCGTCTTGTTGCAACAACACTGTGTTCTAGGCGGTGGAATTCCAACACCAGAAAAATCCTCTGTTCTAAGGAATAAACCATGTTGTCTACAGCACACTTGCACGTTGTAAACAGCACACGCTTACAGCAGAAAGACGATGTACAGAATGGCGCACCCACAGACTGCGTTGTCTTCTACATCTTTCACATCACTTGCAGCGCCATCTGTTGTTGAAAATTGTAACTACTGTAATTTCGAAAGTTTGTCTGCCTGAAAATGTACTGTTGTCCCAAGCATATTGCAACAAACGGTGTATTTCTATCGCTGCTCGTTTAGTTTTTATTGCCGTTTCAAATGTACCGGTCATTTTTGAAACACCCTGTATGTTTCTATGGTCTAACGGTAAATTTGGCCCAATGTAAATGCACAGATCAGATATCGAACATATTCTTCTCATTATTTTTTTAAGCAGCATTTCTCCTGATATAATTGCGTAGGCAAAGGTGTAGTGACCTTCTCTCATATCGCTGTTATGTGAAGAGTAAAATTTACCTGAAAAACCTATGTTAGTGCAAAGCTCGTGAAGATTCTGTCTGGCGTATCTTCCAACATGCTGTTATAAGTACTTTTATCAATGGTAATTTTTTATTTGAGGCTCTAAACTGTTCTTGCTGTGGCTTGCCGGCCGGGGTGGCCGAGCGGTTGTAGGCGCTACAGTCTGGAACCGCGCGACCGCTACGGTCGCAGGTTCGAATCCTGCCTCGGGCATGGATGTTTGTGATGTCTTTAGGTTAGTTAGGTTTAAGTAGTTCTAAGTTCTAGGGGACTGATGACCTCAGAAGTTAAGTCCCATAGTGCTCAGAGCCATTTGAACCATTTTTGCTGTGGCTTGGCCAGGTGATGCTGATGGGCAGTGTCGACCTCGAAGAGGCATTCTGAAGTGACTGTATATTTTAAAAGATTGCACACGTACTTCCAGAACCTTATCTCTGTAACACTGGGCGTTATCAGTACTCTTCTTATCATTAACAATGGTTTGACGCTCTCCACACAACCACAAAACTTTGCACGTGTCCTTGGTGTTCGTGTGTCCACCGGTTACCACTTTTTATCCATACTAATGCGTCACGATAATCATGTGAATCTGAAGTCAGATTCATAGATAAAGAGCACGTTTCCCATTCATTCATGGCCCACTGTCGATGTCATTGACTTCGCAATAAACGGGTCGGTCTCGGTATCCATTGACTAGTGAAAACACTGCCAGACCTCTGGCATACAAAAAGCTGCTCTGAGCTTCCAGCATACGATTTTTTGGGAAACTTCAGAGCCTGATATACGTGTAAGTTGAGCGGAAGATATCCAAGGACTCTGTCGTTCTCTTCAGGTCAGTTATCGGTATGTTATACAATCGTTACTCTTAGTAGACCCTGTATCAGCCTACGACAAATATTTTCTATTCCTCGGAACAGTCGCCTAAACCTTTAAATTACCCTTTGCGTGTAATCAGAGTTGCCGAAACGGTGATCTCTGTCTCGTTTACTTGAAGATCTGAACGATTAAAGAGACAACAGCCTGCTCACAATGAAAGTGCAAATACAACTAAGACTTGGATCTAATGCACTAATTTCGTCACCATATCGTGTGTTCATTCGAATCAGATAAAACTTCATTTGTTTATAAACAGTAAAATTCGACATTATGAGGATAGTCTTTTACGGTTGTTTAAAGTTATAAGTATATCGTATCTTTTTAAATTTTCGTATTATCCAGACTATGCTCAACTGTTTGACTCAGACTGCAGTGTCGAGATTCATTCATTTTCTAACGTTAACTGGAAACCTGTCAGTAATCTGTACTCGTGGTTCATTTCCCTTACCATTCATATTTAGTTATCTTATAGTTCCACTAGATCGCTTAACGAAAGTTTTGAGTTGGTTTTTTTGGAGAGAGAGTGTCCGATTGCCTTCCCCAATCCTAGGTTGTGCACCGTCCCTAAGGACATCGTGAAAACTCTCATCTTCATTCCTCCCTCCTTTCTTTTCTTGTTTCTTTCCTTTCGGACGACTCTCAATTATGATAATTGGAATATGAGTCGGCTCAATTCCACCGTGTATTAAGTATCTGCTAATCCTGAATGCGAGTGAGGTTTCTTCTGAAGCACATGCGAAAGAATTATATTGATTTTTAACAGCTGTTGCGGAAGATGGTAATGCAAACAAACGTTTTCTGAAGTATTTTATTACACTAATTAGCTTCAAAAACTCTGAAAACACAAATTACGTTTCAGCGGAATTCACACATTTGACTAACGCTGTTCGTCCTTAAAATAAAATGGAGACTATGATTTCGTGTTTAGTGTGCGAGTGTAAGGGAACGATGTGGGAAATGGTTCAAATGGCTCTGAGCACTATGGGACTTAACATCTGATGTCATCAGTCCCCTAGAACTTAGAACTACTTAAACCTAACTAACCAAAGGACATCACACGCATCCATGCCCAAGGCAGGATTCGAACCTGCGACCGTAGCAGTCGCGCGGTTCCAGACTGAAGCGCCTAGAACCGCTCGGCCACCGCGGCCGGCTGATGTGGGAAATCCTCGTGCCGTTATGAGGGGGGTATTACATGTAATGTAGCGTACTGGCCTTTTTAACGATTATGGAAACGAAATGGATCGAGAAGGGAGATATCAATATTGACATAATCTTTCTCCAATTACAAGAATAAGAAGCCACCAGTGAGACGAGTCAAATGTCACATTGCCTTACACCGTGAGTGTGAGTTTGAACTTTCATCCAGAAACATGGGATTAACGGTTTTGGTGATGAATCAGGCTCTCACGAAAAAGATATAACCAATTCAAAGTGCGTTAGCATGCGATGTCAACAGATGTTGATGTCAAGTAACAGTATGAACCATCTCACGGACACCTGTTGCGTAATAATTGAGAGATCCTGAGCAGCTATAATATTTGTATATTGTGCAGTCAGCGGACAGATGTTAGTGCGGCTACGTTCGCAGAAGACTGCCGATCCGCAACAGGTCAGCGCACTACCTGGAACAGCTTTGTGAACCGACACCACTGACAACCTACCGCACCTCTTGTTCCCGCGTATAATCCTTTTTATATTTTTAATAACCGGTTGTGAAAGAAAACATGAAAGCTGCTGCCACGTATTTCGGAATTTCTGCAGTCTGTTATTAAATAATAAACAACAGGCTTTAAAAAAAACAGTTTTTCTTCGTGGATATTTTTTGTGTAGATATATCTGACTGGTGTTGAATATTTGTAACTTTTCCTATTGAGCGAACTGAGACAATAATTCAAATGAATGCAATTGACTGTGGTTTTTAAGGTCGTTGTGTAACCATGGGATGGAGCTCAGTGATTAAAGCTACAGTCTCAAATTACTTTCCAGCAGTCAAATTCTCATTTTTTAGGATTCTCGGCTGTCCGACCGCGTCTCGTCGTAATTACTCCACGCTATATCGGCAGACAGACTTGTTGCACCGAGCGAGGTGGCGCAGTGGTTAGACACTGGACTCGCATTCGGGAGGACGACGGTTCAATCCCGCGTCCGGCCATCCTGATTTAGGTTTTCCGTGATTTCCCTAAATCGCTCCAGACAAATGCCGGGATGGTTCCATTCAAAGGGTACGGCCGACTTCCTTCCTCGTCCTTCCCTAATCCGATGAGACCGATGACCTCGCTGTCTGGTCTCCTTCCCCAAAACAACCAACCAACCAGACTTGTTGCCATCTGCAGGTGGTCTCTGATTGCTGCTCCACTCCTGTCCGTGCCGTATACCTTCTGGCCGTTGCCCCCTCCACCACTCGGCTCCTATTGCAATCTGTGCGGCCGCCGGTCTGGATGGTGGCGGTTGTGGGGCTACCGCCACTAGGCTTCGAAATCTGGTATCTAGTGTCCGCGCTATAGCTGTCACGTGCGGACATCACTGCACAGGAACGCTTTTCCTTTTCTAGTCTGAGTGCAGGGTTCTACGCCTGACTCAACAGCAGGCGGTTTTCTTTGTTGATTAGACCATCTTGAACCTTGATTTCGGTGGCCTCTTTAATAACGCAGTCCCAGAAGGGGGAAGATTGTCTAAATATTTTGTTGTTGTTGTAGTCCATAGTAGGACTAGTTTTTGCCGGCCCGATTAGCCGTGCGGTCTAACGCACTGCTTTCCGGCCGGGAAGGCGTACCGGTCCCCGACACGAATCCGCTCGGCGGATTAGTGTCGAGTTCGCCGGCCGAAGTGGCCGTGCGGTTCTAGGCGCTGCAGTCTGGAACCGCGAGACCGCTACGGTCGCAGGTTCGAATCCTGCCTCGGGCATGGATGTGTGTGATGTCCTTAGGTTAGTTAGGTTTAACTAGTTCTAAGTTCTAGGGGACTAATGACCTCAGCAGTTGAGTCCCATAGTGCTCAGAGCCATTTGAACCATTTGATTAGTGTCGAGTTCCTGTGTGCTGGCCAGCCTGTGGATGGTTTTAAGGCGGTTTTCCATCTGCCTCGGCGAATGCGGGCTGGTTCCCCTAATTCCGTCTCAGTTATGTCGGCGATTCTGCGCAAACACCTTCTCCACATAAGCGTACACCATAATTACTCTACCACGCAAACATTGGGGTTACACTCGTCTGGTGTGAGACATTCCCAGGGGGAGGGTCCACTGGGGGCCGAACCGCACAATAACCCTGGGTTCGGTGTGGAGCGCCGGTGGGGTGAGCGAACTGCTGTAACCTATTGGTTTGTGAACCACTGAGGGCTACGGCGGGGACGAAGCCTCTCCGTCGTTTCTAGGTCCCCAGTTCCATACAGTACAGTACAATACAATACAATACAAAGACCTTGTTTTGTACTATGGTCGGCTACAGCTCAATTGATGGTCGGAAGATGGCAACAAGTCGGTTTGGCGAACTATCGTGGAGTAATTACAACGCGACCCGACCAGACATCCGAGAAAGGGAAAACTTCTGATCGCATATTTGCATTTTTCCGAGGATTCTAATATTTGCTGCCAAGATGCTTCATTGGTTCAAATGACTCTGAGCACTATGGGACTTAACATCTATGGTCATCAGTCCCCTAGAACTTGGAACTTAAACCTAACTAACCTAAGGACAGCACACAACACCCAAGATGCTTCATTCATTGTTTTAAACTAATCAAGAAAAATCAGAAAGAAGGCAATCAACAATTATTTGTTAAATCTGATGAAACTTAGCCAAAGTGAAGAACGTGTAAAAGGACATAAACAGAAAATGAAAAAATCAGTTGCAAAGCATTAGCGCAAGTTATGTAGATGGATCTTAAGACCAGTTCCAATAAATGGTTTTATATAAATGATAGCAATGTTGTGAGTATAAGCGCGGTATGGACTCCTTACAGACACTAGCTGTGTAGCAAGCCTGTGTTAGCTATCGACAGCTTTTTATACGGTTTTATCTCTTGGAATAGTATTCTTTATTTATGAAGCAAATTTTGTTACGTGCACCTAAAAAGAAAGTATAAAGATTGCTAAAAGGTAGTCTTGATCAAACCGTTATTGTTGATAAGTGATTTAGTTTAGGCTGCACGAAAATTTAAATTACTCATTTTCAAATTCCAATACACAATCACTGAAACAATGTTTTGTGGTGCACAGAACGTAGGGGATTAATGGATAAACGACCAACAAAATGTATGAAGCTATTCATCATGCAACAGCTACATAGCTTATTCATAAAACTTGCTGAGAAACCCGGCATCGCCTGTGCATTTATTTACAGCTGTGCCCGAGACTTCAGACGCGTGGAATTTGACTCTTTACACATTTAAAGCTAAATGGCCAATTGTTAGGGTATTCAGGATATAAAAACTCACTCACGTACACTGCTTCCCATTGAAATGTCTGCTTCTGCGATGCTGTGTTCGAGAGAAGCAACTATACGTCTCTGTGAATGAAGGCTTCTGATAAGCGACATAATGCGTGATGCTCTGGGCCAGAATTACGTCACGCCTTACTTTCAGAAGAAGCTTACAGGGAGTGAGTTGAAGCCTGATGTTCTCGAGCTGCAGCTAGTATCACCTACGATCTTCATTGGACTCTTGAGACCACATAGTCCTCACTCCTTTATCCATTCTGATGTATTCAGAAAGAATAATTTTCCATGCATTTTTATTCGTGAACATAATCTATCAAAATCCAATGAGCTGGAACCCAAATCAAAAAGCAAACTTAATAAACTCCTCTTTCCTAGCAAAAAATATAAATAAAAATTGTCGAAAGAAGTATCCCAAATACTAAGATGAGCAAACGATCTTAGACAAAACTTTAAATTACGATATCATTTCCTTTCATGTTCCAGTTTTGATGAAATAATGCCTAGACGCGGCCCCAAGCTATGCTCAAGTTACCTGTGAAAATGCCATGAAAATTCTTCTACGAGTTTCGGAGATTAGCGTGTTCAGCCAGACACGACGGTTTAGATAAAATTTTAAATTACGATATCTTTTTTTCCGTGATCCGATGTGGTGAAATAAAGGCTGCAAGTTGCCCCGTTTCCTATGAAAATTCTTCTAGTTGTTTTGAAGAATAGCGTGTTCAAACAGACAAACACACAGACGCGACGGTTTTATAGTTTTATTATTACTACAGATGTGCTTGATGTCTCATAATAAATTGAACCATAAGGAAATATCTGTTTCGTCTGGCACGCAAAAAAAAAACTACACATAACAGCTTCCAAGTCTATTTTATGGGTAGGCAAAGAACTTTAAGGAAATTTCGGGAGCATGTAATACAGGGTGAACATTAATAAGACCGATAAACTGTTACTGAATGGAAACGGAGGAAAAACGATCCCATGAGCATGTGTCCGGAAACGCATCGTTGCCACAGTAGATGGCGCTGACGAATGGAAGTTCCTCTGACCACGTTCCGTGTGTTCCCTGTGTGTTGCAGGCTGTGTGATTGACGCAGCGCACTGTAAGCAGTAGAATGCTCCGGTATTCATGTCGGCAACAAGCCGAGGTGGTGTTTGTGTACGGTCAAGCAGATGGAATCGGTCGAGAGGCAGCACGGCATACCAAAACAAGTACACTCACAGACAGCAACCACATCACACAACATTTCAGACCCTCGTTGGACGTTTGTGTGATCATGGGCCCTCTCAAAAAGACGAACGTGCAGGGAAGCGGCGGACTGTGCGAACACCAGTTTGGAGAACCGGGTTCTACAGGATGTTGGGACAAACTCTAGTACAAGCTCCAGGCACATGTCCCGTCAAAATGGTGTAAGCCAAAGAACGAGTATGTGTATCCTGCATGACATCCGCTACTATCCCTATCATCTGCCACGAGTGCAAGGATATCAGCGGTGCATTTTGCACCAGGTCATCACAATTATGGAATTTCTGTCAACTGTCTTCTTTATCTTTACCGGGACTGGCATCATCAATCTGCATTGCATCCCGTGGAGGTCAATTTGAACATTTGTCGTGATGTGGATGCGATGCAGCTCTGTATTGTGTTGCGGGACGATTTTTTGTCGTAACACGCACACCGTCAATTGCCGGAGACATGTTCATAGGACCTTTTTTCCTCCATCACCAGTCAGGAATCCGTCGCTGCAGTTTGTCGGTTCTATTAATTTTCACCCTGTATATCGAATATGGGTTTATTTATCGCAATAAGTGCCGCGTAATAATCTGCCCTCTCTCTTAAGCTTTCGAAAGTTGTTTGAGCTGTGAAGACGAAGAGAACTGATGAAAGTAACAGAAATAAAAATATTTTGCTTCTTTCGAATGAATTCCAGGTTCTATCGATAACATTTAAAATCAGTTTTGTTTCAATTAATTCAAATTGTTTAGCCCTACACTACGTATTTTTGTTTTGAAACTCTTAAAATACACGATCTTTATTTCATAGACTTTATATACAGGTTAATATCTAACTGTTGACCCATTTCAGAATTTGAATGTTCATAAAGGTACTCGGCGTGAATAGTTTCTCGTAGGTGACGTATCGTCTTATTTTTATAAAATTACGAATTTTTACAGTAGTTTATTTCAATGCACCGTCTGTAAGTGTTGATTAACCGCGAGTTCGTCTTCTTTACGCAATTTTCTATCTAAATTGAGGTTAAACTCTGCAGTTAATTATTTTTTTGAAACTAATTTAATTGAATGTAATGTTTTTGTTAGCATAAAGTGCTAATATACCTTTTTATAACAAAAGTAAAAATATTTTATTGAAAACTGTTTTATACACTCAAACCAAAACTTTAAGGACGAAAGTCGAATGAAGGTAGAGACACCCTGTCATGACTGTCAGAGAGCACGATATTACAGTTAATGGCAGCGAACGTGACAGTGATTAATTCTGACAGCTAGGTTTTATGATAAAACGAAGGGCTTATGTATAGGGTAACTACTACTTAGAATCTAGATAATACTTTACTTGCTGTATATCATGCTATCTACAAGGTGAGCGATCGCAACCGTCCTAGTGTAGTAAAGATCTGCGTTCTAGGTATAACCACACTCTCGAGCAATGAAGAGGTGCGATGGTTGAGAAATGATATCCGGAAATCATACGTCCACTGTCGACATTCCAGTGACCATATTCGTTCCACCATACCATCAGACGAAACTACCTTGCTAATTACGTAATCCGACATTATTTCAGGTCTTCTACTGCGTTCACTTTAATGGCTCAAATGGCTCTGAGCACTATGGGACTTAACATCTATGGTCATCAGTCCCCTAGAACTTAGAACTACTTAAACCTTACTAACCTAAGGACATCACACAACACCCAGTCATCACGAGGCAGAGAAAATCCCTGACCCCGCCAGGAATCGAACCCGGGAAGCCTGGCGCGGGAAGCGAGAACGCTACCGCACGACCACGAGCTGCGGACCCCCGAGGCAGGATTCGAACCTGCGACCGTAGCAGTCGCGCGGTTCCAGACTGTAGCGCCTAGAACCGCTCGGCCACTCCGTCCGACTTCACTTTAACACTCCTGTAGCATGTCTGCAGAGATCTTCTCGGCGATTCTGTTTGTTTCGATCCGATCTGGTAATATCAAGTATAGATATGAGGTAGGTGGAATTACAAGCCTGTCATAGCAACACACGTTACATTCCAGAAGAATATGTTCTGAGGGAACAGTTGCTCCACACTGGCACATTCGTCACAGATTGCATTTGAATCGCTCTAGGTATGTCGAAAACGGACCATGTACTGTAGAGAAGTGTACCTTGCCGTTGTCTGGGTTTATTGAATAGCATCTTTATCCTTCGCAGAGTGTTTAGAAGGAAAGAATCCATTCTTAAATTCATGGAATCTCATTATCTCAGTCAGGTATATAATGTTCCAACTGGAATGATACTCGTTCATGTTATCTTTTGCGTCATTTATAGACTTCCTTTTTAAGATAATACACGTCTATCTGGTACCTAACGCTGGTGTTAATCGGATTTGTCCTGTGAAGCGTATACAGTGAATCCACTTGAGTGATCCGTAACGCCCTTAATATTCTCAAGAGCACGCCTCTCTGCCTTAGACGCACAGTCCCCTTGTGACGTTCGAAGCAGAGCCAGTATGCCCATACGTGGCTCACAAAACGGGCTATTGGGGAGATGATAGCGTTGTGGTATAACTCCACCATCGATAGAGGTATTCTGTAACCCGCTATCCCACTTCCTGTCGGCTTGTTCATTATCTCCGTGGTTTTGTCACTGGCTGTTTGCTCAGAGTAATTAAGCTGCTCATAAAGCCACGCTCTAAGATATCTACACGCTGCCTGTCTACAGATTGTCTGCAGAACCGAAAACTAGCGAGGTGGAACATCGTTAACAAACTATACTCGTACTCAGAAAAGCAGGATTGTAATAGTCATTTTATAATCCTGAGTCCGTTTTTCTGCAGTACTTCTAAACCACTGTAACGAACGATGTGAATGGGTCTTCTAATCAGGCCACGGTGTATTTCATACTCTCTCCTCGTCAAAATGCTATTTAAACTACTCTTTTCGTTTCCAGAATGATTTCACTCTGTAGCGGGGTGCGTGCTGATTCTAAATTTCGTAGCAGATTAAAAATGTGTGCCGGACCGGGACTCCATGGTGAGATGTTTGCCTTTCGCGGGAAAGTGCTCTACCGTCAGATGTCTTCACGGACGACTCACCACCCACCCTCACGGCTTCACTTCAGTCAATGCTTCTTCTGCCCTGCAAACTTCACGCAAATTCTCGTGCATACCTCGCAAGGACTATCACTCCTGGGAGAAACGGTATTGCTTGTAAAGGCAGAGATTCGAGTCTCAGTTCGCCACAAAATTTTAATCTTCCAGGAAGTTATTGTTTCCCTTCTTTTCGGAGATGAATTCTTGGCATACGTATCTACACTGTATTTGTTACATTTTTAATTACTACCAACGGTACGTTGGTCTAACATGGTGAAACGCCTGTACACTTTGATGTTGGTGTTAGGCAACAACTTGATGAACTGTCTGGTCCAAGACGAAAACATCGTAACAGCTTAGATACATTGACACCTCGAAAGCCAGAAATGACTACATATATCTTCTGTTTCTGACAATAAATTACACACACACACACACACACACACACACACACACACACACACACACACACCACATTTTTAATTTCAACAGTAAATTACACACATAGAGTATTTATGTTTTTTAAATGATGGTGATCACGAACTAGTTTCTGTAGAGTAAAATATCTAATGCGCTAAAATGCAATATCGCTACTTTTGTGACTGCTAATACTCATACACGTTAACAAGTATACTAATGTTACTTTGATGTGCTAAACTGGGACGAAGACGAGGTGTAAAATGAAGAACCTTTCTCGGGAGACAGGATATTTCACCGAGCTGAAGTAAAATTGTGTAGTCAAAATCATTTTCTGTAAATGCCTCGTAAATTGCTCTGTAAACAGTAATTATAGATAATTGGCTACAGTTGTATATGCTTAGTGATAAATGCTCCTGTAGTATATAACTTATTCAAATAATTAACTCGCCAGTAACATATTTGATATCATCGGTTCACGACTTGAAGAAAAAAGTACACTCCTGGAAATGGAAAAAAGAACACATTGACACCCGTGTGTCAGACCCACCATACTTGCTCCGGACACTGCGAGAGGGCTGTACAAGCAATGATCACACGCACGGCACAGCGGACACACCAGGAACCGCGGTGTTGGCCGTCGAATGGCGCTAGCTGCGCGGCATTTGTGCACCGCCGCCGTCAGTGTCAGCCAGTTTGCCGTGGCATACGGAGCTCCATCGCAGTCTTTAACACTGGTAGCATGCCGCGACAGCGTGGACGTGAACCGTATGTGCAGTTGACGGACTTTGAGCGAGGGCATATAGTGGGCATGCGGGAGGCCGGGTGGACGTACCGCCGAATTGCTCAACACGTGGGGCGTGAGGTCTCCACAGTACATCGATGTTGTCGCCAGCGGTCGGCGGAAGTTGCACGTGCCCGTCGACCTGGGACCGGACCGCAGCGACGCAAGGATGCACGCCAAGACCGTAGGATCCTACGCAGTGCCGTAGGGGACCGCACCGCCACTTCCCAGCAAATTAGGGACACTGTTGCTCCTGGGGTATCGGCGAGGACCATTCGCAACCGTCTCCATGAAGCTGGGCTACGGTCCCGCACACCGTTAGGCCGTCTTCCGCTCACGCCCCAACATCGTGCAGCCCGCCTCCAGTGGTGTCGCGACAGGCGTGAATGGAGGGACGATTGGAGACGTGTCGTCTTCAGCGATGAGAGTCGCTTCTGCCTTGGTGCCAATGATGGTCGTATGCGTGTTTGGCGCCGTGCAGGTGAGCGCCACAATCAGGACTGCATACGACCGAGGCACACAGGGCCAACACCCGGCATCATGGTGTGGGGAGCGATCTCCTACACTGGCCGTACACCACTGGTGATCGTCGAGGGGACACTGAATAGTGCACGGTACATCCAAACCGTCATCGAACCCATCGTTCTACCATTCCTAGACCGGCAGGGGAACTTGCTGTTCCAACAGGACAATGCACGTCCGCATGTATCCCGTGCCACCCAACGTGCTCTAGAAGGTGTAAGTCAACTACCCTGGCCAGCAAGATCTCCGGATCTGTCCCTCATTGAGCATGTTTGGGACTGGATGAAGCGTCGTCTCACGCGGTCTGCACGTCCAGCACGAACGCTGGTCCAACTGAGGCGCCAGGTGGAAATGGCATGGCAAGCCGTTCCACAGGACTACATCCAGCATCTCTACGATCGTCTCCATGGGAGAATAGCAGCCTGCATTGCTGCGAAAGGTGGATATACACTGTACTAGTGCCGACATTGTGCATGCTCTGTTGCCTGTGTCTATGTGCCTGTTGTTCTGCCAGTGTGATCATGTGATGTATCTGACCCCAGGAATGTGTCAATAAAGTTTCCCCTTCCTGGGACAATGAATTCACGGTGTTCTTATTTCAATTTCCAGGAATGTATTTGAACAACGTGTAACAGTTTGTTTGCTAAGTTAGCATCGACCCTGCAAAGAGTTATTGAAAAAGAATAAGTTTCCAGAAGTTTATTTTGCATGAGGCCCATAAGATATAAATATATTTTAGTTGCCTAAAAAATACATTCTCGAAGTTTTGGACTGTGCAAGTAGAAGTTCGCCGCCGTGATGCAGTGGTTCTGATGCTTTGTAGAATTATAGCGACGACTGCGCATGAATACTCGTTCCATGTGCTCTAATTTTTAAAATTTGAACGAGCTGTTTGTCTGCAACGTGTATTTCGTCACTAATCGAAAAAAGAGCCGCCGTGTAGCAAATTATTTTCAGTGGCATAAAGAATCTGTATGAGACGGTTACATATACCAGCTGTGGAATGTGGGTCGTCTATGCACGTCGTAAGAAAATGACTGTATCCAAATAATATTCGAAATAAATCCCGAAAGATCCACAAAACGGGCACGTAATGAACTGAAGTTCCCAACCAATGGTATGATCTTCTCTTAAATACCGTCTGTTGAATGTATGCAGCAGACCGCTACAGGCATTCATCCTGATGATTACAAAGGAAGGGTCGCGCTCTGCACATTTCCAAAGGACCTTTGCCTTTTGCCGTAACGCCCTTCTGATAAAGTTAATCGGCATAATGTTAGAATTTTATAGTTTGAGACTCCTAAGGTAACCATTAATGAAAAAACAGACTCGTCGTGGTTAATAATTTTGTGCCATTGCTGTACACACAATTTATTGGTTTTTTTATATTCACGAAGTAAACTGTTTTAGGAACTACGTACTTAGCTGTGCTAAAAAGCCGGATGAATCGAATGATCCTCTTCATGTTTACCTGCGCTCAGCCTTCCCTTCACATTGAGGTTTGACGTTAAATGAACAAGTGCGTTACTCCATAAAGATTAATGTCACGGAGACTATAGTCTTGACTCCATGCGCTAGGAGCGTGACGAGGGGGCCCACGAGCTTCAGTAAGTATGTAAACCAGGCCTGCGGGTCACCAAAGGTTACCCATGCCTGTATTAGACAGTCGACACGATGTACTAACGATACACCTGACTAAAGCAATCAAGCAAATCAGCTGTAGACGAGCATTGTCTCTAATATAATCATGAAATAAAATACTACGAGACTACTATCGTGGTATAATCACCAAGTTTCATTAAGGAGTCTGTTGAAATAAAGATGTCGGGAATCATAAAAAACCGTGACGGATATTTCAGTTGAAACAAAGCTTGGGGTCCGGAACTAAATTTATTAAGATCTCGCCGTCCATCTTGTCCACAAGAAATGGAAAAACACATAAAATATATGTTTCATTGAATGGCAGTAGAGACTCTGAGAATCAGATGAGCATAAAATGGCGTAGGAAACGCCAGAAGTCGAACCCGACACCAACAACAGATGAAAACCTGATGGACGTCCATGCACCGCGATCGCATGACAGCATATCTCGCAGCAGCTAAAGAAGACTACTGGATCCGTCGTCGAAATAACATAGAATCTACATACCGGCTGTATGGCTGAAAGCACAGGATTGAACGGTCACGCAGAGAAAACCTGGGCCACACTATTCTCATGTTCACTGTTGGTAATAATTCGCACCTTTAGCAATTTCCATCGGCGGGAATACATGAAAATAGAATGTTTGCCCGACCTACACATCTCCTTCCTGGGTATGTACGACGTTAAGCTGTTGATACTCTAATTTCAATAATTAGAAATCAATTAGTTTTTGTATGGGAAGAAACAAGCTATTTCTTACTTCTGCATCAGCTGTGTTAATTGCGTAAAAATGAATCATCCTCCAACCTCTAACGATATACACTGCTCAAAAGAATTAAGGGAACATGACTTCGTGCGTCTGCCATACGTCATTGAGAAATAGCCAAGGAATGGGTACATCACTAAATTATACCTTTATCTTTCACAGATTAAGAACACAACAGAACAACACTACATCCTCATTCATTCACATAACAATAACTGAAATGTTTAACATATGTCGAAAGCAAAGTGGAAATAATCATTCATCCCATCGTCCTGGGTTCTTTTCATTGGACTTTCAGTACGTCTGTCATCGCCTGACACCTACGTCGCATGTTCTGTATAAGTTTCTGTGGTATCTTTTCCAATTCTTCAATGAGAGCCCTTGAGAGTTCTTGGAGAATCTCTGGAGGAACAGGACTACGCACAAGTTTGTCAAGAATGTCCTACACATGCTCGATGTGGTTTAGGTCGAGATTACCCGCTGGGCATTCCATTACTTCAACTACCAGGCTTCGTAAGACACTCTTGGTGAGGCACGTCATATGGGCCCTGGTATTATCGTGCATGAGAAGGAATAAAGGGCCACCACCGTGTGCAGCAGCCACCACACGGTCGAACAAGATCTGTTCCATGTACTGCCATCTGGAATCGTCTGTGAATAACATATTTTTTTCAGTCACGAAGTTGCCAGTTGGCATGGTAACAGCAGAACTGAAGGCGAGCTGTGAGATGTTGTTTGCATAAAACTGTATCATCCTCCATCTTCTAACGATATGCACTCCTCAAAATAATTAGCGGAACACGACTCAGGCCTCCTGCCACACTCCATTGAACAATAATTCAGGACTGGGTATGTTACCAAATTACATCTTTAAGATACATTATCGCAGTGTTCTGTTGTTAAGAAGAACGATGCAAAGTTCCTTCGGACATACATGCATGTCTGAGGGAACACTGCACCGTTTTTCTTCACAACATAGTCACTGCGATATCGTATTTATCTGTCGACAGCAGGCAGCGACTTCCAGTTAAAATGCCCTCCCCTGCACAAGAACTCCATAATGTGTGTACGAGTGCATGCTCTGACTCGGGAACGACGACATATGGAAGTTTGGGTATGGTCGTGAGTCCTACACGGATAGCCAAAACAGTTAAGGCGACCGCTCGCGTAAAGCGGGAAATTCGTATTGGCCATCATACAGCTGATGGTTGTTCGTATTCACAACTGCAAATGCATTTCACGTTTTATACCTTCATCTTTCACAAATTATGTACACAACAAGAGGACTGGGATCCTGTCTTGTCAAGTGGGGTACTAGAATAGACGTCTGAGTCGCAAGGTATTTTCTCGTAACCTGTTCCTCACACTCTTATCGCACACAGCGGCTCCTGTGGCCCTTCTGAGAACGTCTTGCAGTGCTCTGGCGGTATACGAACGACGCCGCAAGTCAGAGATGGTCAGATACCAGTCTTCGCGTCGGCGACCTCGTCCAACTCGCCTTGTGTTCTGACCTACCTCTCTGTAGCATGTATGGAATCTATGGATGACATAGAGAGCTACTGACGTCTACAGCAACAAGACGGAAAGTCCATCCTTCTTGGTTCAACTGCCTTGCAACTTGCACTGCATTAAAATATCGCATTGCATGCTCTTGGTTGAATACAACGTCCACAAATGAGAAACGCCATATGTGTATATCACTAGAAAACACTGGGACAACGGTATACACTACCTTGTAATGCATAACACAGTCGATGATGGCGAATGATTTTAGTTATTACATACATTGAAAGCGAAGATCTCAGGCTATGTAATACGATCACAGATACCACCTGTATCAAACTAGATCTATATACCGGAAGCTGAAACGCTTCTTCCCCTAATTCTTTTGAGTAGTGCATTTCTATCTTTTATAGCTTCTTTTCGAATGACCTTGTGTTTTCTCTAGACTTGGCTGGGCCAGTCCTAATTTGAAAGCCTTTGATTAGTTCTCACAGACACCGCCACTCCGGCCAGCAGACGCTTTTGAGGAGGGCTGGAAGTGACAGTGACGGGAGAGTTCTTAATGCTGTTGTTTCTAACGGCAGGCAGAGCCAGACGGTGGCCGTGTTTAACACCGCTGATTACGAGCGACCGCGCCGCGCAAACTGAATTATGCCGCGCCTCATAATGTTTCGGTTGGCAGCAGGAAAAAGAGTTAACGATTGCATTCACACGCTCGGGGAAGTATTTATGGGCAGGCGCGCCTGCTCTATTACGCTTTAATAATACCTCGTTTAAACTGTGCGTCAATATGTAATGTCGGTTTTCGGATAATTCAGTAGCGCGCGTTGTCGTTTACAGCCGACCGCCGCCTGTAACTTGTTTCGATAGGGCACTATTGGTGTTCAGCCTTCAACCGAACGTCAAGTCACATTAACATTGGCTTCATGTTGTGATTTAGAAACTGTTGTTCTCGGAAGGGCGCAATACGTTAGACGCATAAATACAGGGAACGGTCTCCAAATATCACGGAAACATTAATGCCCAAAAAACGATAGATCGGTTTCTATAAGTGAATATACCGGTGAAATGAAAGTTCAACAATAAGTTGTTTAGTGCGTGATTCTCAGTGTTACTGTTTTTTTATTCCTTAGAATAACGCCTCGTCGGCAGTACGTGTTTACATGAAATGTATTCGCAGTTGCGAATACGAAAAACCATCAGCTGTTTCAGGGAATTACGACAGTGTCGTATTTATCCACCAATACCAGGTAGCGACTTTAAATTAAGAATGCCCTCCCCTGTATGGGAATTACATAATATCAGCAAGACTATAGGTTTTGACGCAGGAAAGACGACGAATAGAACTCTGGGTCCGGCCGTGAGCAGTGCATGGAGAGCCAAAGCGGTTAAGGCGACGGCTCGCGTAAATTTTCATGGTCGTCATTCGCTTACAAGGCTGTTGGTTGTTCGTATTCACAACTGTAAGTCCATTTTACGTATTTCATAACGGCTGTAGTCGCCGCTTTGCATTGTTCTTCTTAAAAACAAAGGCACAGCAATGTCGTAGCTACCTGTTTACTGACGGAGTTCTCTAAAGCCGTGATGTTAATGGTCTACCTCACGCTTGCGGATGGCGAACGTGCCCAATAGAAATATCCTCACTAGTTAGATCCTGACTTATGGAGATTTCGGCAAGTGAAGTTCATTTCTCTGCTGCTTTACAGTTAACTTACCGGTCACACGAGAAACTTGTTTCCACATTTAAACACTTACTTTTTCAACTACTATCCAATGAAAACTGCAACGTGATGTTATTCGTGTGAAAATCTGAGCAAATTGTATATTTTTATGACGTATGTGGGCACCGTGAGTGGCTGAGAAACTTCCGCCATTATGATTATACCAACAAAATAGTGGACGATTGTATTACTATGAAACTGGTACCCAACTTATTTGGAAAGAACCTTTTCGTTTAGAATTCTTAGCCTTGCGGAAGAACATAAAAACATTCGAGACAAGTGTTAGAAATTTGTAGAAACATAAAGTCGAGATAAAGAGAAGTAGCTGTCGGTATTTATCGAAATTTTTGTCATTGCCTGGCTAAGTGAAACGGCAATCACAGTTTCCCACGATCAGACATTTTCACCATGTCCACGCTTTTAAAAATAGATATACATAAGAAATTTTCGTCACCACTGCACATTATACCTATTAAATTAAAATTATGTAGCCCTGTGAAAATATCAACTTGCCAGGTAAGAATGACTTTCAATATGTGTTTGCAGCGGACCTAGCAAGCAGCGGTAACACGTATATTCGCCATAGCGGTAAAAGGCGAATACCTAACAAACACTGGGAAGGTGATATTGAGTTTTTTCTAGGAATGTTAATTTTTGGTGCTAAAAATGATGCTTATATGGGACGAACCGTGAGAGATGCATACTACCAAAGCTTCCTGACGAGTTTACGGCAGACTGTCGAGACGAAGCCAAAGGCTGCGTTTTTGCTTAATGAAAAGGCCACAGCTCATTGCGCACAGAGTGCAGCGAGATATGCTGCTTCTTTTGGCTATCACATTTCTCCTCATCCCACGTATTCTCCGAACCAGGCAGCCGGTGCCTTTTTTCTCTTCATTAGGATGAAGAAGCCATAGCATGGCAGGCATTTCCAGAACGACTGCCATGTCATTTTCGAGATAGAACGTTTCCTCAACAGCCAAATTGCAGAATTCCACAATCAAGCTGACCACCAAGTCATCCATCGTTGGGAAAAAATGTATCGCATTGAAGGATGAAGAGTGAATATGCAGAGAAGGGCTAGCACTACTGTTGTTGTAGTCTTCAGTCCGAAGACTGGTTTGATGCAGTTTCCCCTGCTACTACAGCCTACATCCTTCCTCCGATACTAGATTGGTAACCCAATCTAGAATGTCTCAGAATGTGTCCAATCAACCGCTTCCTTCTTTTACTCAAGTTGTGCCACAAATTTCTTGTCTCTTCAATTCTATTCAGTCCCTCCTCATTAGTTACTCGATCTACCCACATAACTTTCCGCATTCTTCTGCTGCGCCACATTTCAAAAGCCTCTGTTCTCCGGCATTTATTTCTTCTCCCTGGACTTTAACTCCTGCTCCAAATTTTTCTTTGGTTTCCTTTATGTCTTGCTGCTTGTTCAGATTAAATAAAATTAGGGATAGGCTACAACTCTGTCTGATTCCCTTTTCAACCACTAATTCCCTTTCATGTCTCTCGACTCTTATAACTGCCGTTTGGTTTCTGTACAAGTTGTCAACAGCCTTTCGCTCCCCGTGTTTAAACCCTGCCACATTCTCAGTTTCAAAGAGTGTATCCAGTCAACAATGTGAAAAGCTTTTTCTAAATCTAGAAAAGCTATAAATGTAGGTTTGCCTTTCTTTAACCTATCTTCTAAGATAAGCCACACTATCAGTACTGCCTCGCGTGTTCCTGAATTTCTCAGGAATCCAAATTGATCTTCCCCGAGTTGGGCTTTTACAAGTTTTTCCATTTTTCTGTAAAAAATTCGTGTTAGTACTTTGCAGCCATGATTTATTAAACTGATAGTTCGGTAATATTCACAGTTGTCAGCAACTGCTTTCTTTGGAGTTAGAATTATTACATTCTTCTTGAAGTCTGAGGGTAGTTCGCCTGTCTCATACATCTTGCACACCAGATGCAATAGTTTTGTGATGACTGACTCTCCCAAGGCTATCAGTCGTTCTGACAGAATGTCGTCTATTCCATGGGCCTTGATTCGACGTAGATCTTTCAGGGTTCTGTCAAATTCTTCTCGCAGTATCAAATCTCCAATCTCATCTTCAGCCACGTCCTCTTCCATGTCTATAATATTGCATTCAACCTTACCTCTCTTGTATGGAGATATATACGCCTCCGACCTTCCAGCTTTCCCTTCTTTGCTTAGGAGTGGTTTTCGATCTGAGCTCTTGATGTTCATATAGCTGGTCTTCATTTCTTCTAAGGCCTCTTTAATTTTCCTATAGATGGTATCTATCTTACTCTTAGTGATACATGATTCTAAAGCCTTGCATTTGTCTTCTTGCCATTACTGCTTAACTAGTTTTGCACTGCCTGTAAATCTCATTTTAAGGCGTTTCTATTAACTTTCGCCTGCTTCATTTGCTGGCACTTTCAACAAGTCTAATGATTGCAGCTTCTTTTTTCGTAAGTGATATAGAAATCTATCTGATGACCCCTTGCATACTCAGTGAAACTGCAGTCCAAGTGTCTTGTTGGAGTTGGATATTCTCTTCTCTCATCACAATTAATGCTCACAAATGAATCGTCAAAATACACTATCTGCTCGAAAGTATGCGGACGGCTGTTAGTGGACATTAATGTGGCATGTGTTCACCCTTCGCCTTTATCATGGCTTGAACTTTGCGAGTGGCACTTATGACTGTTATAGAGTAATGCTGGATGAGGATGGAAACTATCATAATGCGCCATATTAAAACTAGTTCGAGTTTCCCAATTGATTTATTATTTCGAATTACAGTGTCCCCATTCCTCTTGGTCTGCATCACCAGGTCCCACAATGCTGAGGACACAACTTCGCTGTCTGCGAAATGGCTTGGCATGGAATGGCTGCCTCAGCGATCCATGCAGCACACTGCCGTGTGTCGGCCTTGTACGGCCGCGGAGTTGTGACGATGCTGACTCAGCAGTCTCCTTCCCTGTTGTCTCAGCACCACTCGCAGGAGCTACAAGTTGGTCCGCGGCGTGCTTCCTCACCGGCGTGGCTAAGATCGCAGCGACAACAAGCGCCAGCGATCTGGAGTACGAATCTGTGGCCCTCGCCTCAGGATGCACCCGGCGTGTGTTGGGAGCCAACACGACTGCCCGCAGTAGCGAGCTGTGGCGTGGCCCGCCTCTGGCTGGCTGCGGACCCCGCGTTGGCTTCAGACGGTGGGACCAGCGACCTGCTATGGACTGGAACGCTGGTGCCCCATCTGCTGCTGCGTGGAGACAGTGGTGTGACGCGCCCTGCCCTCCAGGAAAGCTGTCACACTTGAGTGCCTTGTTAGTCAACCGGATCCTATTTATACGCGGCTGTGCGCCTCCGTTTTGCTAACGCGCCACTCCGAGTCATGTCCTCATAACACCTGGGTTGGGCCAGTGGGCCCCTTCTGCCTGTAACTTACACCATGCAAACCGCTGCATTTACTCTTTTCAGTGGGTCTACGACCCTGTGGTCTCCATTCTACTCCGCAACCGCTGGTAGCGTAACTTTCTGTCAACAGGTCCGTGCCTGGGTGTAACTCGTGCACTCAGAAATGTTGCCCTTCTAACTTTTCCCTATGTTAACGGTAGTGCCGCTACACTGTGGAGGAATGGCAGCCCATTCTTCCCGCTTTGGTCTGGAGCAAAGTCGACGTTATAATGCACCCCAAAGTTGTTACTTTGGGTTCAGGTCAACACTCTGAACAGGCCAGTCTATTTCAACAATGTTATTGTCCACAAACAATATTCCCTATAAAAATCAGCTTTAGAACAGGGTGCATTGTCATTCATATACGATCATCGTCTCCGTACTGTTCCTGTACTATACACAGTACACAATGATGTAACATGTGTTCATACCCTTCGATATTTAACGTTTCCTTAAACGCAGTAAGGGGAGTAAGGGGATTGTGCCCTAACTATGAAAAACACCCCACATACAGTAACACCACCTCCTCTGTAATTCACTATTACCGCTACATATGATGGCAAATAACGTGATCCAGATCAGACTGCCACAGGGTTTAGCGTGAACCATCAATCCATATCACTCGTTCCCAGTTAACCGATGTCAAGTGGTGTCGCACTTCACACCTCCAGCGTCGCCTACCACTGACTACAGAAATGTGTGTCTTATGAGTAACAGCTCGACCATGCTATTTCTTCCAACTGTACTCCTCGTTTCTCAATGGCACTAGTCCGCCAGTAAACGAGGTCTGCCTGGTCCTGGTTTAGCTGCGGTTGTTCCTTCGTGATTCTACTTCATACTTACGTCACCAACAATCGAAGTGGGCAGCTTTAGGAGGGTTGAAATGTCCGTGATGGATTTGTTACTCAGGTGACATCCAGTGAGTACTCCACGCACGAAATCACTGCTCTCGTGACATTTAATGGTCAATTCCACATCACCTGATACGTTTCATATCATTACGAAGTGTCGTACTCATGATCTATGGAATAAGTACTAATCTAATCTAATCACATAATGGTGCACCGATACTTTTGAACGGATAGTGTATAAACTTAATCGAAACATACTGATATTTCTTTTTTCAGGATTTACGTGGACACAAGGTTTGGTCAAATACAATCAAACATCGTGAGAAGTGCATGCTTCAACATAAATGCAGATGCTAGCCTGTCCTGCAGGTTGTGTTGTTATATTTGACCACGAACGGCATCTGTGTGACGCCCTCAGTACGTTGCAAGTGTCAGTTGTAGTCAGAACAGCGTTCTGTGTAGCTGAAAGTGCATTATGTCGATCTAAGTGACTTCTAAAGTGGGCAAATTGTTGGTGTCCGTATGATGTGAGCTTCCTTAAACAAGTAAGCCGACGTGTTAGGTGTTTCAAGTGGCATCGTGTCGAATACTTATACCTTAACAGGGAAGGTGGAAAAACAACATCCACTAACTCCCAACGCAGATGAAAATTTGTGTTAAATGGTTGTAACAGACAGTCATTGTAAGGGTTCGTTTGTTGGTTGGTTGATTCGGGAGAGAGGATCAAACAACGAGGTCATCGGTCCCTTCGGATTAGGGAAGGATAGGGAAGGAAGTCGGCCGTGCCCTTTCGCAGGAACCATCCCGGTACTTTCCTGAAACGTTTTAGGGAAATCACGGAAAACCTAAATCAGGATGGCCGGACGCGGGTTTGAATAGTCGTCCTCCCGAATACGAGGTCAGT